>NC_138191.1:99702264-100299764 GCF_964194105.1 Spermophilus citellus | reverse complement strand
ATAGCTGAACTCAAAGGTTCTTTTAGTTTAAAGAAAAACCCCTGTTTCTTAAGAAAAATGGGTATTCAAACAAATAACTATCCCCAGAGACAATACAGCTTCACAAACATGTTTGTAGGCTCCAAAAATGTTGCTGCCAGACCTGTGATAGTTATCACTCATCACCACCCCTGCTCCTTAAGTCATTTCCGTGTACCTTACATGGATGAATACCTTATTTTGGAATATTGGAAGTTGGTGCAATCTTTCCAGTTCAGACAGTTCATTCCCTAGCATACAACAGATCTGAAAGTTTCACAAATAGCTGTAGGTCTTTAAACAGGTCTTAGAAATACCCATAGGAGGGCATTCTACATAATGATCTTGCCAACCCTTCCCAGCATGTGCACAATGCGTCTGCCTAACATCTAATAAAGAATTCATCTTGCTGCAAGTGTAAGCCTGTTACCTAAATCTCTGAGAAAACATACATAATTTCTGTAGGTGTTTGTAGGAAATAACTAACAAATCACAAGAAAGCAGAGATTATTAAATTTCTTCAAGGTCCTAGGTCCATTATATTTTGCTTGGATGAAAAATTGTATGTCATAGAAGGCTGATGGCATTTACTTAGTGTTATTTCTGTCAAAGTGATAGGAAGGAAGAATGTAAAAAGGTATGTTCTTGTGTCTAACACTATCCCACATCATCACTACCAGCATCAAAACTTTATACTGAAGAGCAAACACTGACCAAGTGATTATAGCCAGAAAATTTTTATCAACTTTGAGTTCTGTTTAAATTTCTTTCATTAAGATCAACATTCAGGGCTGGGGTTGTAGCTCAGTGGTAGAGTGCACACTTCGCATGTGGAAGGCACTTGGTTCGATCCTCAGCACTACATAAAAATAAATAAAAAATGTATTGTGTCCATCTACAACTAAAAAAGAATTTTTAAAAATTATAAGAAAGATCAACCATCATTTGTTTATTTGTAAATAAGACATTTAATCCCCCAAGAACAGCATATAAAAGTACATTTGAAACACAAAATTTTGTGAGGCCCCTATCCTTTGAACACCTTAACCTTGTAAAATTCAACACACAATTGCCTTTTGCCATAGATAATTCAGGAAACTTCCAGTCCTTGAGATTGTTTTATCCTTTCTTTCTCTATGTGCTTTTCATTTGTTCCTTAATGGATGAATAGAGGCAAGCACATAGAGGCAAGCATTTAGACAACTGAGTAAGAAATTTCTCTTTTTACTTTTCACCTGTGAATTTAAAACTCATACCTGACAGGATAGCATTAACAGCAAGACTGAGTTTTCTAAACGGAAATCATTAAAATCTTAATTTGAGTCCATCCTGCCTGGCTCCCTCCCACTGCCTTAACGAGAGCTCGCAGAACAGAGCTGTGTAATATCCTTACATTCTTCCCTGCCTTTGTTCTACCTGAAGAAGAGAATAATAAAAGGAAATTACATTTTATTTCCATGAGCTAAAATCAAGTTTTAATATTGTCCAAAAATGACTCGTACCATTCCTTTATCTTATTAGCTTTTTGGCATATTAGGTAATAAGATAATTTCTCATGGTACAGTATTTATGTAAGAATCATATTTCTTTCTGTGCAGATCACTTACAGAAGTGTCCGTTAACATGAGAGAATGATGCATAATCGGCACTTAAGATTAAAATAGACCTGAGAACATAAAAGTGTTCCTTCAATTAAAGGAATAGCATTTCTCCAGTCTCATCTTTTTTGTTTCTGCGGCAGAATGAAAACTAGCTTAAAATCACTCAACCCCAGGTTAATTACCAGAAGGCTTTCCTATGCAAGTTCAGCTTAATCTACTAGTAGTTCAAATGCAAAGTGGACTCACATGACACACCAGTATGCCATGTAATTATTTCAAACAGTTTCCAGCAAAGTCCTTGAGGTGTAAGTTTCCAGAGAGAGAGCACTAGCATGTATTAAGTTTTTACTATGCCAGGCACTATACACACATATATTCCTAGTGAGGGTTATCATCCCCCTTTTGCATTAAACATAGAGACTCTCAAAGATTACGTATTTAGAGCAAGTAAGTTAGTGATGAAGCAAGAATTCAAACCCAGGTCTGTCTGATATCTGAGAAACCCTCCCCCCCAATTGGCTCTGAGCCAATTCTTGTAAAACTAAATTCAAAACAATTACCAAATGGTCCTCACTTCAATTAAAGGTGGAGATGAGTCCTGTTATATATGGAACCAGAGAAATTACATTAATGCACTGTGCCTCAGGCTAAATCCCTTCCCAGATCTTTAATGGAAAAACCAATTAAATACCATTGTTTTACAAGCAAATGGACAAACAAAAACTAAAGGTGATAGTTTTGAAGCACTATTGTTCAGTAGTGTTCAAAAATGAAATTATTTGTTAGCTGCTCTATTTTAACCACCAAGAGTCATGGAGGTAGAAAGGAGTTGAGGATAGGACAGAAGATAAGAATGTTAAGCCAACTCAGCTGCCCTTAGCTGCACTGTGGGTATCCCCCAAGAGAGGAAGGCATTGTGCAAACCAATAGCATGGTGGTGAGTGCCCTTTCACCATCTCTGTTGCCCCTGAATTCTCAGAACTATCCTAGGAAGCAGGTAGAATAATTCCCATTTTGCACTTGACAGAAAGAGAGCAAAGAAGTTAAATACCTTACCCAAGTTTGCATAGCATGTAGTAGAATTAGAATTTACATACATGTCATCTAATTCTAATCCAGTGTCTTTCCACTAAACCACATTGATGACTTTCAGTGTGATACCACCATTTGTTGAACACACTGGATGTGAGGTGTGCAAGGGTGAGAGCTTGAGGAACAGCTCCCCTGAGTCCTAATCCTTGTCTACACTAGAATCCTTACTCTGAACACCTACCATATGCCAGGTACTAAGCTAGGGGCAAGGTAAATAGACACATCCAGCTTCTTTTTTTCCCTTGTATTCTTTTGTGTGGAACACTGAGGGGTGAGTTATGATAAGAAACAAAAGCACAGAATAGAAATTTTGAGTTTTATTATAAAGACAAGACACACATAAAATGATGCAGCCATGCCCTCTGTGCTGGAAGGAGAATTTCAAGTAATTTTTAAGATCTGTGGGAAGCAGAAGGAATGTTCTTGAACCTAGGAAAGAATGAGAGTGGTGGAAAGAGGACCAGCTCTAGCCAAAGTTCTGGGTTCAGATCCCTGGGCAAATCATCTAATGTCTCTAAGATTACTGATCAGAAAAGGGAGAATTAGAGATACAGTATGTCAAATTCCTGGCACTCAATGGAAAGTAGGAATTAAGCAGTAGAGCTTAATTAGTAGCCAGAAAGAGTTTCCAGAAGAGAGCTTGGGCTAATCCCTTTGGACAAGGGAAGTGAGTGGTCAATGCCCTGATGTAAAAGATCAAGAAGTCCTTAGGTCCCTTCAAGTAAGGGAGGGAAGAAGTAGTAAGGATACACGTGGGAACAAGTTGTTGGGAATCTCACTTGAATGTAAGATGTTTTGAAACACAGTAACTGCAGTCAGTGCCTGGAAGAGGCTCTGATTACCTGTCAGCAACCAGATACTCTCTGGTGTCTGGCCATGACAGGGACTTAGCCATTATTCCTTATTCGTCCCTGAGAATTAGGCAGCTGGGAGCATCACTGAAGAGTCACTGAACTTCACTTTAGGGCAAAAGGATGGAATCCAGTGCTAAGGAGCTTAGGCAGCAGTCAGGGAAGGGAGGCAGAGGAATCAGAGGAAGAGGGTTGTATACTCTGTCAGAGGCTGGGGACATCTTTAGGAAAGCAGGCTTTTGAGCAAGGAAGTGAAATAGCACAAATACCACATTCCTCTGGGATATAGAAAGAGTCAAAAATTCTATCTCACCCAAGATGGAAAACAAATCCAATTAGACCCTTGGTAAAGGGCAGCCCTCCTCCACATTCTGCATACCAAACTTGTCCAATATCACCTGCTTAGTTAGCTATAGACAGTCCTTGAAATTCAGTTCAACTTCCTCATTCAAATCCTTGGGAGAAAAAGGGCTTTAGGCTGCCCCAAACTATACCCCATCCCACCCCACCCTGTGAGCTAGCTACAATCTCATGCCACAACATCAGGGCTCCTTTCCTTAAAATGTTCTTCCCTCATCATCCAACCCCCATACACTACACATACAGATAACTATTCAACTGGCTAATCCACTTGTTCAGCTCAGGATTCACTGCCTCTAGGGAACCTTCCCCGAACCTGGGCTGGGTTAGAGATTCCTCAACAATCCCTTACCTCTTTGTTTTCATGTGTCACCCCACATACACTGCACTCACAGAAGAATCGGACACACTACCTCCCTTCAAAGAGTTAAAATGTAAGCAGAACAAAGACAAAGATACAAAATATTTGGAGCACAGAGAGAAGAGCAGTCAATTCTAACTTTGGCAAGGTGGGGTAAAGTCAAAATGTATTAAGACAAGTATCCTAGAGGTGTTTAAGAACCAGCCATGTCTTGAAGCATGAATCAGATTTGTACTGGCAGGCATGGAGCAAGGCAAGAAGTATCACCTTGGGAAGGGTGGAAGGTTATAGCCCAGGACCAAGAGTCACAATCCTCAGCTCTGATGCCAATCTGCTGTATGACAATGGACAAGTCACTGCCCCTCTCTAGACCTCAATTTCCCAGAAATTAAAGGAAAATTTTGGACTAGATGGTCTCAGATTATCTTGTTTCTAATTACTCCTAGATACAAGAAGGGAACAACAGAGAGCTATACATAGCTAAGGTGAGTGTTGTCAAGGTCAAGTATGGGCTGCCTGACAATGAGTAATACAGAAACCTGCCTGACTGAAGATGAGAAAACTCCTTGACACAGTGGCATCTGAGTTGATCTCTGAAGGCTGAGAAGAACAGCATGTGTAAAAGGGCCAGAGTGGAAAGGGAAGTAAGGCACAGTGACTCGGCAGTGGAGAGCAGGAATAGTGCTGGGCTGCGAGTAGTAGCAGAGACCAGATCATCAAGTCTCTTGCAAGCCACAGGAAGGACTTTGATTTTCCATAATTAAAAGTAACTAATAGGGAAGGGCCTACATTCCAACAGTGGATCTTTGCTCAGGCCTAGCTTACTCAATGTAAGTTTTAATTTTAGGTGTCAACTGAATTAAGGGATATCCAGATAGCTGGATGCTCTAGTTTGGATCTTAAATATCACCAAAGGCTCATGTTGTGTACCTAGGGAGGTGCTGATGGGATATTGTAGAACCCTGTAGGTGGAACCTAGTGAGAGATTTTTGGGTTATTAGGGGTGTGTCCTTGAAAGAAATAATAGAAACTCTTTTTTCCTCTTTCTCCTTTTTTTTTTCCTTTTCTTTCCCCCCACCCCTTCCTGGCAACAAGAAGAATGATTTTGTTCTGCCACGATGTACAGCCTCGCCACAGGCTTGAAAGCAATGGGATCAATCAACCATGGACTGGACCCTCTGGAACTGAGCCACAAAAAAAAAAAAAAACAAACAAAAAAAAAAAAAAAACAAAAAAAAAACAACCCACCTTTTTTTTGTTTATAAGTTGATTATCTCAGATATTTGTCAAAGTGACAGACAGTTAACTAACACACAGGTAATACATTACTTTTGGGATATGTGTGATGGTGTTTCTGGAAGATATTGACCTTTAAATCTGTAGACTGAGTAAGAAGATCATTTCCACCCAGTGTCAGTGGGGACCAGCCCAGATAGAACACAAAGTCAGAAGAAAAACAAACTCCTTACTCACTCTCTCTGCTGGAGCCAGGACACTCATCTCCTGCCCTTGAAAATTGGAATTACATATTCTCCAGCCTTCAGACTCCAAGACTTGTACCGGCTGCTCCCAGGTTCTCAGGCTTTTTGCCATAGACTGAGAGTCACACTACTGGCTTCCCAGACTCTCCAGTTTGCAGACAGCCTATTGTGGGAATTCCCAGCTCCATAAACATGTGAGCTAAGTCCCACACACAAAAAAAAATCCCCTCTCATATGGTCCCATCTCTAACTATCTATCTCCCACTAGATCTGTTTCTCCAGAGAACCCTAATACACTCATCTGTGAAATACAGATGATAATAATGCCCAAGTTCATTCAGTATTGAAAGGATTAAAGTCATTTAAATATGTTAAGTGCTTAAAACACAACCTGACAGATAGATAATTATGCTATAAGTATGCTATTATTGTTGTTGTTGTTATTGTCCATCTGGCTAATTCTTCTACATATCTCAAAATTCAGCATGAATACCCTCTTCTCTGGTGCTCCTTCCCTGCCCTCTCAAGACTAGGTTATATACAATGCCTCTGGAGTTCCAAAGTTCTCGCTCACCCTATAGAGCAATTTGTTGTTTTCTTCTATGCCTTCTTCCCTACACTATAAGCTCATGAAGGGCAAGGACTAAATCCTATTCATCAGCATAAGGCTAGGCACATAGAAAAATATTACTGAAAGTACTCAACTGTGGTAGGCTGAATAATGCCTCCCCAAATATGTTCACATCTTAATTCCTGGACCTGGGAATATGTTACCTTGGTCCTTGTGGGCTACTATAACAAAATATTTTAGATTAGGTAATTTGTAAACAATAGAAATTTCTTACAGTTCTGGAGGCTAGGAAGTATAAGGTCAAAGTGCTAACAAATTCAGTGTCTGATGAGGATTTTTTTTCTGCATCATAAATGGTAAATTCTTGATACATCCTCAGACAGCAAATGGTTGGGTGAGCCACCATGGGCCTCTTTTATAAAGGCACTAATCCCATTCCTGAAGGTGAATCTTCATGAACTAATCACCTCCCCCAAATCCCCACCTCTTAATGCTACCACATTGGGGGATTATATATAAATTTATAAGTTTAGAGGAATAGAATCATTCAGACAATGGCATTACCTTAAGTGGTTGAAGGGACTTTGTAAATATGTTCTAATCAAGGATTTTGAGATAGATTATTTTAGTTTGTCCATGTGGACCTGATATTATCACAAAGATCTTTATATAAGAAAGAGGCGGGAGGATCACTGTCAGTAGTAGGAGATGTGATGATGAAAGTAAAAGGTTGGAGTGATATGAGGAAGGGCCCATGAGCCAAGGATTGCAGGCAGCCTCTAGAAACCAAAACAGGCAGGGAAATGGAGTTTCCGCTGAAAACTCCAGAGGGAACACAACTCTGCTAATGCCGTGACTTTAGACTTCTGACATCTAAAACTTTATGTAAATGAAGTTGTGTTGTTTTAAGCAACTAAATTTGTAGTAACTTGTTGTAGCAGCAATAGGAAACTAATACACCACCGAAGCAAAAAGCAGGAGTTAAGAAAGAGTAGTTATGGGGAGAAGACATGTCAGTCCAGGCCTTCCCTGAACCCCTGACATCAGTGAAAACAGAGGCAGTATTGATGGTGGCGCCTCTCCCTACCTATCCTCTTGGCACACCCTCATCACAATGGGCCTCCCAGAAACAAGATGCCACAACCACATTAGTGTTATTTATGGGCTCTCATGACTTGGTGGTGAGAGAAATCAGTGGGTACAAAGATAAGAGTGACCTCTAATTCTGGGATCCAGAAGACAAAGGTAAGAATGAAAAGGAGAGTAATGGAAAGAACAGGAAAGAACCAGGAGATTTGAGTTTAAATTCCTAGTTCCTGGGTTCAAATCCCACCAATTTCCTGTGTGTCCTCTATCCCTGTTCTTTTTCTTGTGTTTCACATCTTCATTAGCAGTGGAAAAACTCCAAAGTATTCTTCTTCTCAACCATCCAATCAATTATTAAATCCTGTCGATTTTATCTCCTGAAATTTTCTCAGAATCTTCCCATCCTCCCACTCCTAACTGCCTAACTATAAAGTCTCTTCTGGTTTTCCTGGTGATGGCTTTATCAAACAGCTCTGGTCAATGGCACATAAGAAGTCCCTCATGAGTCTTCAAAGAAAGCTCTTTAAAAGGGAGCAAATTTAGCAGACATAGTTTTCCCTTTGCTATTGCCCTCTTCCCCTTCTTCCCACCTGGAATGTTGATGTGAAATCTAGAGCTGCAGGTGCCATTTTGCAAACATGAAGGCAATAGCCAAAAACCATGGATGGCAGATTAGAAACAGAGAAGGAGCCAGCATCCTCAATGGCACCTCTAAACTGCTACCATGGTCCTAGCTTGTCTCCTCTGGACTTCATATTACTTGAGAAAAATAAACTCCTTGCAGAAAAGCTTTCCAACCCATGTCTACATTTTTTATTGATATGTTTTCACTATTTCCTTACCCCTCTGAGCAGTCAGGTGGGACCCTGGGCTTATGGAGCTACCAAGGCATTCATCTCTGGCTCCAAACAGCCCATCCTCTACCTTGTTTGGTCCTATGACTATTTTTGTATGTGAGCTGCTGTGTGGAGAAAGTTATACAACATTTATCTCAGTGGCTTAAGGCTAATTATGGTTCTTTCTCCTTGGCCATTGCCTGTGCCCTCAGTTGTTTCATGCTCTCAGTGGCCCCTGGACACTGCTAGAAGCTCCATCACCAGCTGCCTCCAGACTCATTGCCTTAATGCCACTGCCTGCATCACTTTGCCACACATTGAAGGTTCCTCGTGGGCCACCGTCCAGTGGTACTGACCTTTTGACCCCCAGTGACTAGGATCTCCAAGCATCTCGCTCACATCTGTAGAACTCATCTCTCTCCTTCCCTCTTGTTCATCATTGGAGATGGTCCCTCCCTTTCTTTTACCCACCTGCAATGAAGAAAAAACAGTTCTACCATAGAGGCACTTGAATCCATAAGGATAAAGTTAAATAGTTTGAAGGATTTACCAGGAGGATCAGGGCAGAGAAAGTTAAGAAGAGCTTTACACTGTGCCCATACTAGCAATCTTTCACTTCAAACCCATTGATTACTCTGGTCCTCTGTGCTGGACTCTTGTCTCACTCAACAGTAATATTTTCCCTCAGGAGCCCCTCTGTCTCCATTGTAATCTGGTTCCTAACATCCCATATCCCCATTACTACAATGCTGATATATTTATATATGTCTGAACCTCAAATATGAACAATCCAAGTGCTTACTCAGGGGGTCTATGCCAACCCAGAGATGAGGCCAGGCACCAGAAAGACATGGAATAGAGTCCTGAGTCTCCTGCTCTAGTATGAATGAGGAAACTCTCAGTTACAGTTTACCCAGCCAGAAATGCAAGAGCAGGACTAACATAGCTCAGCTTCATCAGTGTAATACAAGGAAGAACCTCCGGAGCAGGCGGGAGGGCCCAGAGCACATCAGAACCAACCTAGGAGCCAGGGGAAGGGAGAATGAGAGGCAGAGGAAGTTTTCCATCAGGTTCTAAGCTTTTATTGCCCAAAATTTTCCCACAAACAAACCTTCCCCAGTAAAGGAAGCTCCTGTTGGCTGGCAGGCTGCAGAAAAGAAGGTGGGCATGAGGTCTCATTAATCTGGTGGTTGTGGGATCAGTTACAGATGCCCCAGCCCGCCCACTCTGTGCCATCTGCTGCTGCCACTGAGCTGAAGACATGTGTCTCCAGCGGGGGCCCAGCAGGAAGCCTGAAGAAGGGCCTGGACCCTGGGCTATGAGGCAAGCTCAGCTACAGGGACCTGCACATTCCCTTGAGGCCAGCCTCATGACTCAGTTGTGACTTCCACCCCCACCCTCAATGCAACCCCACAACACTCCATGAAGCTCTGCTGGGGAAGCAACTGAGAGAGAAGCCCCAGAGCCCAGAAAAAACGTTTTGCAAATAAACAACTAAACAGAATTGACTGAGAACCCACTCTGTGCTGGACGCAGACATACCTTATCTCCCATAAATACACCCCACACTAAGATTCTCTCTGAAACCACATCTGTCATAATTCTTGAGGATTTCAGAATGTACGTTCCAAATCCTGGCTCCTCAGCCTCTACGCCTCCTTCTACCTCGGTCACACCCTCCCAGCTCATCCTTTAAGCCTCAACACCTTAATTTCAATTTCAAGCCTCCCCTTGTTGCTACCTGCGTCCTATCTCATACTCTTTAATACAGGACTCAAAATAATCCTTCATCCCCCCTGGGACCTTCAACTCCCTTTCTACTGCCTTCTCCCCACCATGTGCTCCCTTCTCCTCCTACTCAGTTCAAATTCTAAATAAAACACACACATAATCTTTCTTTGCATACGCTCTCCTTTTCCTCCGACCTCCCCCACTTCACTACAGTCTTTCATCTCAACCAAAGCTCCATCTCCTCTGCACCTACCCCCTTACAGTCCCATCTGACAAAAGAAAGATGCACATTCATGCTGTCCACAGTCCCTTCAAATTAGTGACCACCAGCCTCACGTGGGCCTGAAAATTGCCTGAAGCTCACACTGTATTTCCCTAGTTTATTCACTCTCCCTCTTTCCTAAATGACATTTTCCTTCTTTCTCCTCTTTCTTAGAGCCTCCTAGACCTCCTTCCTCATCTTCGTTTGCAACTGAAGACCCTGCTTCCTATTTCACTGAGAAAATCCACCAGAAAAGGATGGACCCCCACCTCCACCTTCTTTCCTGTTGCCCTGAACAAACTGTTCATTGCCCTTCTTCCACCTGTGTGTTGGAACCCACCCTCTCACCTACTCAGGAACCCAGGAGTGACCTCTCTTCACACCGCTGTGTGACTCTCTTGTCCTGCAACACTGGATTTTCACTTTCTACCAGGTCAGTCCCATAAGCACACAAATATTACTTTTCCCATCTTAAAAATAAAACCCCTCTTTGCTTTAATTCCAATTACTATCCCATTTCTCACTCCCCCGACGAAAACTTCTTAAAAGAGTCATGATTGTCACTGCCTAGATTCTCTCCCCATTCTCCTTTGAACGCTCTCTTTAGATCTTCTTCTCAAAATGTTCTTGTCAAGGTTACCAGTGTTCTCCTCATGGCTAAATCCAACAGGCAATTCTGGGTCCTCATCCTTTTCAATCTTGCAGCAGCATTTGATTGGGTTAGTCACGATCTGCCCCTGCAATGCCTCCTTCACTTGCCTTCCGGGGTTCCCCAGTTACCACATATTCTTCCTCCCTTTCCAGCCATCTCAGCTTCCTCCTCTCTAAATGTTGGAGGCTGAGTTCTTGGACCTCTTACCTAACTACATTATTCTCCTGGGTTACTCATCTAATGTTGTCTCTTTTAATATAATTTATTCTTGGATGACTCCCAAATATATATTCCAGCCCAGATCTCTCCTGACCTCTGGAGACATGTGTCCTATTGCATAGTTGACATCTCCCCTTGGCTGTCTAAGGGGCATCTCACTCAACAGGAAAAAAAAAATTAATTCTGGCTTCTCATCCAACCACCCATCCTGCTCTCTTCTCAGCAAAAGGAAGCACCATCCTTCCTGTGGCTCAAGCCCAAACCCTTGAAGATACACTTAATTCCATTC
Organism: Spermophilus citellus; assembly: GCF_964194105.1. Taxonomy (NCBI): domain Eukaryota; kingdom Metazoa; phylum Chordata; class Mammalia; order Rodentia; family Sciuridae; genus Spermophilus; species Spermophilus citellus. The sequence goes on along the minus strand of NC_138191.1, from coordinate 100,288,354 downwards.
TTTTTGTCTTCCATCCTCTAAAAAGACTTCCCCATCAGGAGGAGATTTGTATGTTTTCTTCACTATTATAACCTCAATACCCAAACGAGTACCTGGACCTTAGTAGGTGTTCAATAAATACTTGCTGAATAAAGGAATAATTAAATGACTTGAATACCAAATCATTCAACATCTGTTCTTTCAATAAGTAAAATAATTACATACTGTGATAAAGGCTAGGAAAGAAGGTGGGTTGTTGAGAGGATTCGGTGATTTAGAATACAGCACATAGTGACTACCTAATAAATGGGAGAAAATAACAGAGAGGCTCTACGTAGACAGGGTAGAGGTCTTTTCCCTGAGAAAGTGACTTTGAAATTAGACCTGAAGGATCAGAAAGAACCCCATGGAAAGTGCCAGGAAAAGAATATCGATGGGGAGCTGACAGGGGCTTTGGGGAACCTCGTAAGGAGGGTGAATTTTATAAGAAGGCCACTGATTTCATTTGCCATGTCAACTTTTTGCATAAAGAATATAGAATAATGTTAAGACCTGAGGATTCAGATCCCCTTTTCTGTCAGCGTTAAGCTTTGTGATCTTTAGCAAGTATCTGTCCCTCTCTGAACTCTACATCTATAAGCATTTTTCATCTGCTTACATAGCACCATTGCCTTGAGATTCAAGTGAAATTAATCAGGGACCTTCAGAGGTGTCATTGACAAACCTTGAAGTTCAATGTAGATTGATAAAGACCAAGAACCAAGCAAAAGGGAAAGTTAGAAATCTTTTTTTTTTTTTAATGTAAAGACATTAAAATAGTTCTAACAGGCAGGAGCCATTTTTCTACAGTTGACGCCTGAAGGTTTCCAGCCAAGATTCCAGCTGTTAACTCTCACTCCATCTTCTCCTTCTGTTGAGGCTGGGCCTCATCTGTGTTCAGGGAGAGTTAAATATAAACCTTGGTGAGACTGCAGCCACCGCTCCCAAGGTCAGGACAGCTCCAAGAAAGGTTACAAAAGGAACAGGGCATCTGATTCAGGCCAGCTGGCCCACACACCTGGGCAATCTTGGAGAGCCAGGCTGGAGTTCCAGGCCAGCAACCAGCTGAACAGACTGGTAGAAGCAGAAGCTGCATTTCTCCCTCCATCGTCACACAGTGGCTTGGGCTGCTCAAGAGACAGTGGAGCAGCTGAGGGAAAAGGACTTCCATGTGCTAATATAGTCAGGCCTGGCCCAGGGATGGGGTCCAGGAGCTCAAAGCAAAGGCAATAATCAGGGCTGCCTTTCAAGAGTATAAACCAAGGGTCTTTACCACATAATCTGTAACTAACACTCCTTTGAACTGCAGAGTATTTTTCCTTCTCTACAGGTAAAGAATCTGAGATGCAGAGAATCGTGTGACTTTTCCAGCACCAACAGCTTGTCTGCGAAGAAGTTAGAATTCTAGCTCAGTTTCTCTTGACTCCAAAGCTCTATGTACTCTTTCTACTAAATCCCACAGCCTCTCCCAGGGATATTTTCCTCCTTTCTTCTCTTACAGACTCTGGGGAAGGGGACATCAAAGGCTCCTTCACCACAGGAACACTTGCCCTTCACAGATGGAAACTTAAGAGCTCTACTTAACTTCTTGGGTTGTTGAGAGGATTTGGTGATTTAGAATACAGCACATAGTGACTACCTAATAAATGTTGCCCTTCATTATTTTCATTGTTGTCATCCTCACCACATCATCATCATCTAACCAAGGTCCTTTCTTATTCAGCTTGTGCCATATTGTCAGGAGACCCAAGGTTATTCCTCTTATAAAGTCAAATCATTTATCCTGGTGTAAAAGAGTGGTTCTCAGAATGTGGTCCCAGGACCAGCAGCATCAACATTAGCAACTTGTTAAAAATACTACATCTCTGGACCGAGTGTGTAGCTTAGTAGAGCACTTTCCTAGCATATGCAAGGCCCTGGATTCAAGCCCTAGCAATGCAAAACTAAAATACAAACCCCAGGCCCTATCCTAGAAATAATCAGAAATTTGGAGTAGGGCCCAGCAATTTGTGTTTTATCAAGCTTTGTTGGTGAGTTTGGTGCATGCTAAAGCTTGAGATCACTGAGTAAAGGAATCTACTAGCTGCTATAACAGAAACACACATGTGCGTACACACACACTACAACAGCTTAACACATAGATGTTTATTTCCCATCTACACAATGTGTTCATGGGTGTTCCTGAGGAGTGAGTTCTCCTCCAAGGGGAAACTGCTATCCTATGGCTGGTTCCACCAAAACTGAAGGCCCTGCACTCATCTCTATCTGGCCAACAGACAGGGAAAAGAGGGATCACATCGGAGGTTTTTATGGGACCACAGTAACTTCAGTGGGGATAGTGGCTGGGGATGTAGTCATGCCGTATACTCTGGAAGAAGAGGAGTCAGGTAGAAATTTCAGTGAATACAGTAATGACCATACCTGGTATTCAAGGCCCTTCTTGCCCTTGCCCTTGCCTTCTCCAAATTAATCTCCTGCCTTGGCCTCTTTCACTCTGGAATCCCAAAGTCCTCAAGGTGTTATGACACCCCAGGAATTCTATGCCTATGTACATATAGTTTGCCCTTTCTGGCTTGCTCCTCCCTCACCAGCCCTTTTCACCCCTATCCCCACCCTCAGCTACTGAACTCCTTACGTCCTTCAAAAGCTGCTCAGGATACGTCCCCTATAAAGACCACTCTGGCCCTTCCCTGTTCTTTGTCTGGAGAAGACCCCATTGGCAGTTCTCCTTCCCTCAACGTGTCCTCCAAACCACCCAACACAGACACTATGGAATCATTTCTGTCTCCTCACTGCAGTGTTGGCTCCAGGGGGAAGACAAGGTCTAATATGTCTATGTGCCCATAGAGCCCAACATAGGCCTGACATAGATGGTTGCTCAGCAAATGGATAAGCAGGTGAGTGACTGAGAAGACACTCTGAGCCAGCAAGAGCCATACAATTTCAGCAGTAGACTACAGGAAGCACTCATGGAAACAACGGAGGAGAGAAGCATTTCTATTTCTCTCACATCACTGGGAAAGCAGCTGGAACCTGCAGCTAGACCTGCCCACTGTGAGGTATTTAAGAGATATACGCTAAGGTGACACCAGTGACAGTTGAAAAACTCCCAGGAGTCAAGGGGAATGGTAGTAGTTGGTTAAAGGAAGAGAATCAGGGCTGGGGTTGTGGCTCAATGTAGAGCACTTGCCCAGCATGTGTGAGGCACTGGGTTCAATTAATTCCCTTCCACATAAAAATGAACAAATAAAATAAAGGTATTGTGCCCATCTAATGTGTGTGTGTGTGTGTGTGTGTGTGTGTGTGTGTGTGTATATATATATATATATATATATATATATATATATAGAGAGAGAGAGAGAGAGAGAGAGAGAGAGAGAGAGAATCAGAAATGTGAGGTGGGAGATATCAGGAAATCTCCCATGTTTGAACTTGGCCATCTGGGAGGACTAGCAGCTGGAAACAGGACCCCTGGCCTTGGGGTGAGGATCATGATGGGTATCTGGAAGGAGTGAGCCAAGAATAAGGTGGGACCCAAGACGAAGAGGAAATAGATACATCAGGATGGTCCAAATGTGATAGGGCAAAAGACAGTCCACATGGAAGCCAGGTTACCAGGGCCAGGCATTCAGTTCAGCCTCCCTTTCCAATAGGGGGAACTCAATGCCCTCATTATGCAGACCTGGGGCAGTCAGACTGGAGTGCCCACCCCAAGGAGGTTCTGGTTAAGTCTCCGTCTTTTCCAAGCTGTGGATCCATCAGGGCAAGAGCAATGCCTCTTTATTAGTCACTGAAGTCCAAGCAATGTGCTAGGCACATAGGAAATAGTAAAAATATTTAGTAAATGGGTGGATGGTGAATGGAAGAATGGATGAATAGATAGAAGAATGGAAAGATGGACAAACTTTCTCAAGTCCCTTTTCCAACAAGTGATAATTAGTTCTAGAAATTGGAGAGAAGTCCAGGGAAGGAAAAGGAGACCACAATTACTGAGCTCTAACCACTTATTAAAACTTCCAGGCAGTTTCAAATATTAAAGCATAATTTTTAAGTCTCATTCTAATAGGAAATGTCTAATATTTTATGACTCTCAATATTTAAGCTACTGAATACGTCCCTGGTCTCTTACCTGATTCTCTCTCACAGGCCACATATTTCCTCTTCTAGAACTAATCTAAGCCTAGGGAGAAGGTCACCTATGAAGGCAACAGGGATAAGAGGTTGCAAGTATTCAGGGAACCAGATGAAAGGCATTGAGTGAGGTACCCTGATAGGGAAAGGATGAAGAACAGCACATGGGAAGATTCACATTGAAGACTAGAATCTAATTTCTCATTAGATTTCCACTGTGGATCAGCAGGGAGGCTTTGTTCATTGTAGCTGCTGGCGGACCCAGGATAATGGAGGCTCTTTCTTTCTTTCTTTCTTTTTTTTTTTTTTAAATAAGGTGTTTTTTTTTTAAGGAAGATTTTTTGTTTGTTTGTTTTTTTGTTTTGTTTTCAGCGGACACAACATCTTTGTTTGTATGTGGTGCTGAGGATTGAACCTGAGGCTCTTTCTTGACACTGGCTTTCACTGCAACAGGAGAAAGAGAATCTGGTAAATAATGCTCTGACTCTTAAAGCTTCCTTCTTCCATGCATGTGACTAACTAAAGTAAGTCATACAGCTATGCCTAAATATAAGGGAGCAGGAAAGTGCCTGAAAGGAAAAGATAAGTAGAATCTCTGTAGATAATCTTAGGACTGCCATGGAATTGGTAGGTTACATCCATGGAGAGACATGAGTACGATATATAGCTAGAGGTGGAGATAGTAGAATGAATCTGTGGGCAACTATAGTGGAAATCAGTAAATGTTTACAAGGATATGTGAGTCCATTGCTTATATTCTCTCCCCTCTTCTTATCTAACCCCTGCCTGAGTTCCCCAAGGCCTTCCCCTAGGTCAATGCCGTTTTTTAGGTACTCTCTCTACTAGGGATAGAAAGGGCTGGAGTTCTACAGTACCTAAACTCCTAGGTCTGCTGTCTTTATAGGACATCTAAACACTGGGCTTTGTTCCATTAAAATAAAATCCCTAGTCTCCTGGTACTTGATGATTTGTCCACCGCTATGGAAGACCAGTAATTCTGTCCCTCCCAATTTCCGCATTCCCCATCTTAGCCAGTTTCTACTTTTCATTTGCTCTTTCATCTTTTGCAAGATTTCCTGAAATATTGCATCACTGTTTATCTGCCAGCCATATCCCACACACATGTACTGGCTCTCCTCTAAGGTAAGACACAGCCCTGCAGAATGAGCATGGGTAGTGGGTCAGATCTCAGCTCAAATCCTAATTTCACTACTTACTCACCTCACTGCCACAGGCTTCCTTGTCTTAAAAAATAGAAATAAAAATATCAACTTCAAATAATCACCATAAGTTAAATGAAAAAAAATGTATATAAATCACATATAATACAAAAAGACAACTATTTTTGTCATGGTGTTCTTATGACCTTGTGTCAAATCTTCCCTAGTAGATTGAAAATTCCTTGATGGTAAGGAACTGGATTTGTGAACACTGTCTCTCTGGCCCCAGTATTGAGGGAAGTATCTTAAACCTAGTAGGTGCTTAATAAATATTTGTTAATAAATATAAGATGATTTGATCTGTGTGTGTGTGTGTGTGTGTGTGTGTGTGTGTGTGTGTGAAAAATGTATATATATGGCACAGACACACCAAACCAAAAGCTGGACCCATTCTCTCTCTGAGACTGACATCCAATTGTCATCAACTTTATACTTATCAAGAATTGGACACATTATTAAAATTTCTCAAAATGACTTCCCTCCCAGATGGCCTTCAGGCTGCAATGAAATGATAAAGATCTGACATCTTCATCATACTATTGCTAAAACATTCTTCTTGAGTTGTCATGTTTAAATATTTGCCTAATTTAGCTAGAGTTTGGGTTTAATTACAGGAAGAATATGGGCTTGAATTAGGTTGAGTTGGATTTGGGGAAGGAAAGGACAGAAAACAGGATTCCTTTCACTTGCTGTAAGATCTTTGCTAGCCAGAGAACTCCCAAGGAAGACTGGACTTGTTGAATTAAGCAAGAGACACAAAAGAAATTTGGAAACCTCTCTAGAGAAAGATGTGCAGCAGGTATATGAGCAGGCCTCCTCTCAATTTAAAATCCTTTAATCCAGGACCTAAGGATCTGCCAAGATGCTTGACCTGTCATTCAAACCTTCCAGGATCTAGCCAGCCTTCCAATCCCTGCAACCCTGTCCCCTTTCTTCCCAATTGCCACACCTACCACTATCATACTAATCATAGAGACCTCAGGGCTCTTCTAGTTTTTCCTGACTGGGGCCAAGTTTTATTTCTTCTCCTGTACTTGTCTAATCCCTCAGTTAACAAATATTATGGAGGACTTACTATGCACTTCACATTCTTCTAGGTGCTGGGGATAAAGCAGTTAACAAAATAAAATAAAATTCCCTGGCTTCAAAGAAGAAACAAACAATAAAAATAACCACATGGAGAAACTATAGTCTGTCAGATGCTGATAATTACTTCTTATATTCATTCCTTTTATTTAGGACTGGTGAGGGAAGTCAGCAGAACAAAATTTGTGCATGGTTCAATGTGTAGTTTTTTGAAAGACAGGGAGATACCCAATATCTTCCTTTATTATTACACTGAGGTGCTTTGGCTGATATTTACAGCATGATATTGTCCTTCCAAATAGATTGGAGTTGCTTGAGGGCAGGAATGGAATTTGATTCTCATGGAGGTGCTAGAAGTGATCTGATGAATGAGTGGGGAAAGGGATGTGCCAGGTTTTATCTGTCCACCATCTCCTACTTGTAAACCCTTCTCAGCACTTTTCAATCCTTTTACTCTTTTCTGCCCTACAGGTTTCTGATACTCTTGTAGTGAGCCTGTCCTGGTGTCTAAAGAGGCCTACTGAGGATAAAATCCCTTGGAGCTGAGATCCCTGATGACATTATAGCATGCTGGAGAGCAACATGGCTATTTTCTAACCTAACTCCTTGACAATAATAATTGTAAATGTCATCATCCAGTGAACACCTTCTATTGCCGGGCACCATGCTAGGCCCTCGACATAGAATGTCTTTTTAGTCAGTAGAAAGTTCTCCTTGGTAATCCTCGCAGCACCAATAACTGTGAGAAGTACATGGAAATTACTAGCTGCTATCAATATTACTGTGTCTAAAACTACCGTTTTCCCCTGCATTAGAACAATCTGAACATTGTTAGGCAAAGACATCTAAGCAATTTTAAAATTATTTGAGTCATGACAGAGAGACTCACAACTGAAATATTTACCTTTCAATTTCAGGTGAGGACGTTCCCAGAGATGGAAGATGTGACAAGTTCCCGCGTCGTGTGAGCATCAGAGAAAAGTTCCCCTGACAAGTCACGTGCAGAGATAGGAATTGCTGATTAAAAAAAAAAAAAGATTAATTTTATCTTCCAAGTAGTTCTGTCAGAGAAATACTCTTGGTTTATAGAATGGTGGGCCTGGAAGGGTCCTCTGAGCATTCCTGCTCAGGCCTTTTACCATGTAGATGGGAAGACAGAGGCCCAGAGATGAGAAGTGCATCCCTGTTCGACCTGCTTCTAACTCTCTCCCACAAATCCTTCCTCCAATCATCTATTTGATTGAACAAATGAATACAGGTGAAGTGGGTATTAGGGTCTTGATTCACCTATTTCTTAATTCAACAAATATTTATTGAGTATCCACTATTATAGGCACCATTATAAGCACTAGGGATACAGCAGTAAACAAAGCAGACAGCAATTTCTGCCATCTTGGAGCCTTGTGCTGGAGAGAAGACGTAGACTTCATGGACTAATGACTGGTCTTTAAGCTAGAGAGAAAAATTAAAGCAGAAGGGAGGGCCAATGAGGGGGAAGCAGGTACAAGCTTTGAGTAGGATCATCAGAGAAGGCCTTGCTTCCAAAGAAATGCAAGCAGGGAAAGGAGCTTTGTGACTATCTGCTGTATGAACTCATATACAGAGGGAACCACAAATGTAAAAGCTTGAGGAGGCCAGCGTGGCTGGGGCCAAGTGAGCAAGGTGTGAGATGTTGAATGCTGAGTCCAGAAGGTACAGGGGACTGGGGAAGGGTGTACCATAACCTGAAAGTCTTTGTGCCACTGGTAGCTAGTTTCCCCTGACACCCATTCTGTCTTTCTTTGTACTGCCCCCTGCCCTCTGGCTTCTGACCAATGGGATACACTGACAGGAGGTAAGAGAGTGGGATGGAAGAAAAATGCTAGGCCTACCTTCTGCCTCCCAGTTTCAAATGCCATCTCTTGCAGGAGCCATAGCTCCCTGAGGATCCTGTTTCTGCCAGAAAGGCCCTGGCTCTGATGGGGCACTCCAGCTTGTGGGCTCTGATAGCCTGGCCTCCTCCCTTTATTTCTGCATCCCCAGGGGGAGCAGTGACCCCTGAATCTGCTAATCCAGGATGGCCTCATCTTCCCTTGCTTGCTCTTTCAACTCTTCTAACAATTTTATAACTAGTTTCCCTACATTAAATGACCTCCCCTGAATTACCTGTTGTGGACTGTGTTTCCCAACTGGACTCTGATGAATAAAGGCTCCATGGGCCCCTGCAATGCTTGCACTTTTTCTCTTGAGTCAAACGGGTGGCCACTGGGGTGTCTGAGCAGAGATTTGTGAACAGTCTTGAAAGCCTGGATGAAGGGGGAAATATTTGTGTCTCCATAAATGCTTCTCAAAGACAGTCGCCCAAAGGCATACAGAATTTGTAATGGGACAGGCCTCCTGACCTCTGTTCCTCTGTTCTCCACTCCCTTTGAGTAAATGGCATTGAGTATATCAGATATTTTGAAGACAAGGAAAATTGTATGTATATTTTTAAGTTTTACTCAAGACTCCAACACTGTGAAGAGCTTAGGAGGTCAGAGATGACCCTGCATAGGCCTAGCTATCATTGAAGACTTCAGCAGTGCAGAGGAAGGTTTTTTTGTTTTGTTTTGTTTTGTTTTGTTTTCTGTTCAATCTCCTGGGATAGTGCCAATGTCAGCAGAGAAGGGAAAGAAAAGCCAGTCTTTGTGGAGCCTCTGCAATATCCCAGGCTCCTGTCAGCAATGGCACATATAGTGGCTCATTTAATCCTCTAAGGTCACTGCCAGGTAGATATTATCATTTTTATTTTGAAAATAAGACCTTCTAAGTTTCAGAGAGGTTACCTAACTAGTCTAGGGTCACATATCCCTTTACTCCATCAACAAGTATTGAGGTTTAGTTCAGCCCCTCAAGATAACCATCCAGGTAGTAAGATAGGAGACTCCTTGGACAAAGTCATTGGAAGAGAAAACCAGGCCTTTGGACTGGAAATTATTTTAAACTCTCTGAGTCTCAATTTCCTCATCTATAAAGTAAGAATAACCTCAATGATATCCATTTCAAAGAATGGTTTTTAGGATTTAAATGAGCTTAAATGTGGTAAATGTTAAAGCTCTATACCAAAGACTCTAACTTAAGGTCCATGCCTGAGCTTTGAAGTCCACAAACCCCTTGAAGATTATCTTAAATTTATGTACAGTCATAGATCTATTGTTCCATCAAACAATCCAAGTTCCCTCCTGCCTCTCATAGGTCAGCTTTGTGCTATGCTGAAAGTGATTCTATTATTTAAAGAAAGACTTTTTCATACAACATGGCTCTCAAGTGTAAACCAACTAACTACTGTGTAGACACAGAACTATGTACTCTGGATTTGTAGGAGAAATTCAAAGGATCTTCAAGGGTAATTTGGATTACCTGTGATTTTTGCTTTACAGACTGTCTTTAGAACCAAACCCTGTATAAAATGTGACTCTTCTCTTTATGCATTTATAGCAGGAGAGTGCATGGCTTCCAGCAGTAGATTCTTAAAGGAGAAGGCAATTTCAAGTTAGTAGGGAAGCACTGTTTTAGACTATTGTAAGAATTGCAATGTTAATAATAATAAATATGGCTTGATGATGATTATTATTATATATACATTTACTCAGCACCTATTGTGTCCCAAGCATAATCCAAAAATGAATTAGAGAAGTTCATATTCCCAAAAGGCCCATAAAGCTCTGGGACAATGAACCATATGTAGTTGGTTAATGTTAAAGCTTTCTTGGAGGAGGTAGGATATGAATTGGATCCTAAAGGAGACTGGGAATCTTGACAGATGAAGATAAGAAAAGGGGCTGTTAGGCAGGAAGGGGTACTGAGAAAAGGTCTGGGGGGTGGATATGGTGAGGTCTGCTTAGGAAATGTTATGTCTGGAATACAGGCTGGGATATGGGCTGAGACGGGAAGAGGCTGAAGATAGAATAACTGGGGCTTCAGAGTCAGATAGGATTCAGACTCTACTGTCCATCCCAATTTTCACAACTGATTCATTCAACCCTTTCTCTTCCCCAGTACCCATTCCAGGGCTGAATACCTACATATGCTCAAAGATGTCTTGCTTTGAAGGAGGGAGATCTGTAAATTAGGTCAAAGCAAGAAATACTTTGATTCCAGTCCTGCCTCATCTACTGGCCAGCTAGGTGGCCTTGGGCAAGACTCTTACTCTCTCTGAACTGGATCGTCATTTATAAAACAGGAATAGTCATACTTTTCCTGGCATTATTACTCAATAAGGTGTTTGGCGGTTGGTGGGAGCTAATCTCATGTTAGTTGAATTGAATTCTCATGAGGTTCTTGAAGGGCATTAAATGAAACAGTGGCTGGGTAGACCATCCAGTGATCAGAAAGAAAGGACAACCTTGAAGTCCCACATTTTGACATAGTCACTGACCTTGAGCAGTTCTCACTTCCTCCACAGGCAGCAGATACTTATCCCTTTCCTGTCGTGCCAGGCTCCTTCCGCAGCAAAGGAAAGGAGGGAGATTCATCAATCACCTGGGCTGAGGCCAGACATTGGAAATCTCCCAATGCATGCTAATGCCATCGACCCTTCTTAGATGTGCTGGGCTTTCAAACAAGCTTATTTGACTCTGATTCACCTCTAGAGAAAAGAAAGTTTATGTTACTGATACAAAGAAACACTAGGAAAAACTTTCTCCAATTGACTCGCCCTGGCCTTAATTTTCACAAGTTCTGTATAAGTTTAGATGGCACACCCTTCTTAGAAAGACCATCTTGCCATAGTTCACTCACTTGATTAATACTGGTTGCTTCTTTCTTTGAGCAGAACCTGTGCTGGGCCTGGGAGTACTCAGAGAACTTATGTAAAAGCAGGGTTTGGGAACAAAGGAAAGAGGGCCTTTACAGAGGAGGACTCAAATAAGATCTCATAGGGAGATGTTTGAGCCAGATCTTGGAATAAGTAGATCACCCCTTGAGCAATCAAGGGGTGTTATGTGAAATCTGGGTAAAACAGAAAGCATATGCAGGGAGTTGTATGAAGTTCATTGTAACTAGAGCATGAAGTAAGTGTCGGGGGATGGTTGAAGCTGGAGGCAGGAGCAAAGTCACCAAGGGTGTTGGATGTCAAGTTAAAAGAGTTACGACTTTATACCGTGGGTGATGAGGAATCCTTTAATGGGTGTGGAGCAAGGCAGTGATTTTGTCAAACATGATAATGATCCTGGAGTCTTTACAGTAAGCTTTTAAGAGACCAGGCTTCCATAAAGGGTGGAGAAAATTTTCTGAAATTTGACCCAAAGGCAAGAAAGTTCATTCCAACCCCCATCAGAGTTTCAGCCAAAGATCGATCTCTTCTTCTGCTATTCCTTAAGAGAATCAAGGTCTCCCTCTCCTGATGGCCTTTGACATTTCTACAATGTCTCCCCCATCATCCAAGACCATTGCCTTTCAGCAGTCTCTGTGTCAAGGACAGATTTGATGGCAAGAAAATGGCCCACTGGAGAAATAAAATGCTTGTGTTTCTTCAGCAGGGAAAGCTGTTGGGGTTTTTTATTATCATTATTATTATTTTTCTCTAAGCTGAACAAGTGACAGGACATAATAATATCATTTATTCTAACTTGCTCTTGCAAATCAGAACTTTTTAATATTTTCCTTTCAAATGAAAATGCCATTTATCATTATCAATGAAGTGCTAATGAAAACAACATGTAGAAGAAACACATTCACACAGCAGAGCATGATGGAGCACCTTGTCAGCAGTCCATAGTCCTGCCGTTAATTTGATTTCTGCCAAAAATCACTTAAGTGAGACTTGGAGATTTTTTTTTCTCAATGCTCCAGGCCTTTCTACCGAGGCCTGTTTATTCCTCTCTCCTAAGAAGGCACTGAAATCCCCAGCCAGTTTTAATCTGACTTTTAATGGAACTTCCATTGATTGTATGAGAGAAGTGTGTCTGTCGGGGAGCGTGAGGGGACGTGCCTGCCTGTCTGTGTGCTATTGCTCATTTCTTTCACTCAACACATATTTGGCTGGTGGGCTTTGGCTGTGTCTTTGTTTGTGTTTGTGAACTTCAATCTGGATATGTATCTGTAGGTCACTATGCGTTTGTGTCCATAAGCCACAAGGACAGTCATTACCCCTATTTGTTCACTGATGGAGGCCCATTATCTGGCCAATTGCCTGACACATAATAGGTACTCAATAAATATTTATTAAATAAATATATGAATGTGCCTGCATACTTTCATGAAGCATGTACTTCTGTTGTCTGGGTTCAGATAGTGTGTTTTCATTCACAGGGGTGGGACTTTCAGGGGCATGAACTATCGCTGAATCTTTAGTGTTTGTTCAGGGCCTGGACCAAGGTAGATGTTTGTTTAGTGAATATGTCTATGAGTGTCTGTATTTTTTTAATTGAGGCAAAATTTACATAACATACATTAATAATTTGGGAGGGAGGTACCAGGGTTTGAACTCAAGGGCACTCAACCGCTGAGCCACATCCCCAGCCCTATTTAGAGACAGGGTCTCACTGAGTTGCTTAGCACCTCACTTTTGCTGAGGTTGGTTTTGAATTTGCCATCCTCCTGCCTCAGCCTCCCCAGCTGCTGGAATTACAGGCATGTGCCACCACACCCAGCTACATTAACCATTTTTAAGCGTATAATTCCATAGCACTTAGTACATTCACAATGTGACACAACTGTCACTGCCATCTAATTCCAAAGCATTATCATCTCCCTGAAAGGAAACTGTGTACCCATTAAGCAGTCACTCCACATTCCTCCTTCCCCCTGTCCCTGGCAACCACTGATCTATTTTCTGTCTCTGTGGATTTACCTATTCTGGGTATTTTATATAAATGGAATCATATAACATGTGACTTTCGTGTCTGGATCCCTTCACTTAGCTTAACATTTTCAAAGTTCTCCATGTATGTTTGTACATCTGTGTGCACTTCAGTCTGTAAGTATATATTTATGTGTGGACTATCCAGTACCCGACTGTGGCCTGGTAAAGCCCAGTTGGGCAATGAGAGAAACTCTTATTGTGTGTGTGTGTGTGAGAAACTCTTGTCATTCCCCTCTCCCCTTCCCTGGCAGGCACTTCTGAGCCCTGTAAAAGCTGTTCCTTGGCCCAGCTCACCGTTCTTCACCCCACCTCTACTGTTGCCTGGATAACTCAGAATGATTCTTTGGTGATCTGCCCAGGTGTTATCTATTCCAGGCAGCCTTTCCTGAACCAGGCTGGGTCACAGGACCCTCTCTACCTCTCTTTGTCCCTGTGCTTTATTTTGTAACTGCCCTGCCTAACTGTTCACTGTCAACATACTTGTCTCTTTCCCTATTATAGCATAAGTTCCTAAGAGAAATGGGCTGGATGGGTGCAGTCTCATGCTTAGCACAAGGCTTTGCTGATAGTGACTGTCCTGTAAGAGTTGATTAAATGAAAAAATTAATGAACTAATTAATCGGGGGAGGGGAGGCATTCCATAGAGGGAACCCCCTGTGCTAGAGCCCTGGGGCATGAGAGAGCATGTTCATTATAAAACCTATAGCAGTTTATTGACTTGAAGCCTGGTGTATGTGAATAAGGAGGACAGTGAAAGCTGAAATAGATAGGAAGAAGTAGGAGTGGGCATCTCAGGAACCACCCTGAAGACAATGAGAAGTCCTAGAGGTCATGACTTGGTCAGGTCGATAGGGTAGAGAACACCTCCAGTTCTAACCTAGGATGAACCAGAGAGGATGAGGGTGAACCATGTAGGAGGCTACTGCAGATGTCCAGGAAAATGATTTTGATGGCCTAGCCCAGGGTGGTGGTGGTGAAATTGGAGATAGAGGCTTGGGCAGTGCTCAACAAAGTGATCTTGAATCTGGGGCTGATCCACGAATCGTAACCAGTCCACAGCCAGACAGGTACAAAACAGGAGACGGGAGAACAAGGACATAGAAATCTTTAGAGAAGTTTGACATTGCTGAGGCATTTTTACTGTATTCTACAAAAATATTGGTCTATAGCATATTGGAAATGGAAAAATAAAAGATCCTTCACCATGGATAGTATAGGAGGTGTTAAATAATGGAACATGTTGGGGGATGGGAGACAGAGGAAGCAGATGTGTCCCCACCATGACTGTCAATGACAGGGACCATGTCTGCAGTATCCCTGTGTTCTCAGAACCCCCCTTGGGAGGAAATGTTTGCTAACCTAAACTCCCAGGATTTGGCAGGAGCTAGCGGTCCTGAACAGTGTCAAGGCTTCCAGAGGAACCAGGAAAGATGAGGGCAAAAGGCTGGGTCCAGAAAGAAAATGGGATCTGAACGAAGGTGGCCACCTACTGCAGAGGTATGCAGCTGTGTTTCCTTCAGCTTCCTCAACTCTGCCCCTGAATCATGCTAGACTCCTCCCTCACCCTTACCTCCACACTTAATCATCCACCAACCACTGTGACCTACAGACTCAATGTAGTGCAGGGTTGAGAGCCTGGACTCTAGAGCTCAACTCCATGAATTCAAATCCTGATGCTACCACTTGCTAGGTATATCACTTGAATGCATTTCTGAGCCTGTTTCTTTGGGCTATTGCAAGAACTAAATGAATTACATGGCAAACACTTAAAATGGCACTTGGCATATGGCAAGAATACTTTGCTACTGTAATTGCATTGGTTGCTTCTACTTCCTAAGTAACTCATGAATAAACCTGCCCCTCTCTCCATTCGTTATACTACTGCCCTAGTCAAGGTCACCACTATTTCTTTCTAGAAATGGTAAAGCCTCCTCAGTGGCCTCCCTGTCTTCTGTTGGGTCCTCTCTTACTTCTTTCTAGCCCCAGGATATCCTTTCTGAACCATGGATTTAGCATGTCACATTTCACTTAAAAAAACCACTAGTGACTGTCCATTGTCCCCAAGATAAAGTTCAGACTCAGAAATAACTCACAAGGACCTGTATGATTTAGCCCAGTCCTATCCCTCACAGCCTCACCATTTGACACAGTTGCTTTTGCCCTGTGTGTCAGCCACATGAGCCTTTCTCAGTTCCCCAAATGGCTTTTGCACATTCGGATCCCTCTGCCACTGTCATCATCTCCAAATCCCCCATCAAACCAGCTACTCTGCTCCTTTCCAGTCTTGGGTCAGCTACTTCTTCTAGACATCTTCCCAGATCCCCAGGCACAATCAGTTGCCCTTGTTCTGTGCTCCTATACCTCCTGTGACTCCTTGACTTACCACTGACTCAACAGTCGTCTTTGCTGTTCCATATCTGGCTCTGCAGACTGTGAGCTCCTCCAGGCCAGCCCCTGGGCCTAACCCACCTGTGTGAATACTTGATAAACCCATGTGAAATAGGATTGAATTGGAATTAGCCCAATATTGCATTTGAAGAGCCAGAAAGTAGAATAAAGTGGCTGGATCCAATTTCTCCAGGAGCGGCTCATGCGTGGGCAAGGGGAGCATGAGATGTTCTTTTTCTCACACCATCTTCTTCCTGCTGCCAACCCCCTCCTAGCTGCGTGAGTCTCGTGAGTCGACTCCAGACTGGATGGGCTTGGCAGTGGCTGCCTGGCTATGTGCCCATCACTCGTGGGTACCCAGAAAACATGCTGAGAGCTGAGCACCACCCAAGCATTCCTGCCCCCCAAATCCTACCATGGGGTACTGGAAACAGAAGGAGGAGGAAAGAAGAAGGTAGGTTATCCAAACCACCAATATCTCTAGGCCTCAGTCTCCTCCTTGGAATCACAAGAGAAAAAGATAAAGAGATGAGGAAAAGCACAACATGGGTAGGATCCCACTTCTGGGGTGCATAGGTGGAAAAGTGTCTGCAGAGGTGCAATATCTTCAAAGGATTTAGGTCTTTTTAAAAAACCCTCACAGGCAGTGAAACTGAGCACTAATTGTGATAGTTAAGAAGAGAGATGAGAAGTTCAAGAAACAAAAGATTGTGTTTATATAAAAGAGAAGTGAACTGAAATACCCTGATGTTATCAATAGCTTTCTTACCATGGATAGGGACTGTGTTAAGCACTTTGTATATATAATTTCAATCAAACCTCACAGTGCTCCTATAAAAAAAAAAGGTATCATCATTATTTCTATTTTATAGATCAGAAAATTGAGACAGATGGAATTAATTTTCCTAAAAGGCCCATTAAGACAAAGCCAAAATTTGAACCCTAAACCATATGATTCTATTCTTTCCATCCAATGCTGAATGTGGTTGATTCCATGTACCATCAGAAATAGAAACATGAGAGCTACATTTTGCAGACCCCCAGGTCAGCTGGGCTCCAGTCTAGTTCTGCAGTTGAAAAATATATATGGGCCACAAGAAGATAAGAAGAAAATAGAAACCATGTTTGGCTTCTGTCATCTGCAGAAGTGTGGACTCTTGGATTCCAGGAGTTGTATTCACATCGGTTCCAGGAATGTTCCTGGAGTGCAGCCTCCACTCTCCCCCTTTTGCTTCTCTAGACTTAAGAGCAGTAATGGCTTCCTAGCAGTAACTGACCTATAGGGAGTACCGCTTTTCCCCTTGCTCTCCAGGTCATCCAACAGCTATACATAGCCAACTCTCTGCTTGACATAACTTGAGGGGTTTGTTTCACTGCTTGACATGGGCTAACATGATTTTGCTCTTCCTACCCCTTTAATCAGAGGCAATCCTCAGTTGTAGGATCAAGGCATCAGCCAAGCAGGCTGAGGGCAAGGCTGAGGCCTCTGTAGGACCCTGAAAATCCATCAGGGATAAGTATCTATTGGGCTAATACCAAGAAAGGAGAAGGCAGGCCACAGGGCTTCTGACAGGCATCCAATGTGTCGGGTTGGGCTTTGAGCCTAATTCCAGAGCCCATCCACAATTGAGGCCAAACCCCAAAGCCATTCTGTCAGTTTTAAGAAGGCTCAGGGCCTGAAAACACAAGATAGCCTTGAGACTGGCAGCTAAGCAGACTCTGGGTGCAAGATCCACAGAGAAGCTGGGGTGTGGTTCAGTGGTTGAGAGCTTTCCTAACATACTCAAGGCCCTGAGTTGGATCCCCAGCATTGCCAAAAAAAAAAAAAAAAAAAAAAAAAAAAAAAAGAGAGAGAGAGAGAGAGAGATCAACAAAATATCTTCTCCCTGCCTCTACAACCCCTTAGCAACCCACATAATTTCTGCTCACTAATCAGTTCATGGAGAAGAAGCTTTGGTAATTTGACAAACCTGAGTCCATATTTCCTACCAGCTTGTTCTACTGTCCTCCCAACCTGAGCCTCGGTCTCATTTTAATAAAACAAGGGCAGTTGTGCTCACAGCACCAGAGTGAGAATTGGATGAGACGATATATGTGAAGCACATAACTCAGCTCTTCTCCTGTCGCAGATGCTTAATAACTAAGTCTCCCACTCTCCCCCTTCTGAATCATAAGCTCCTTATTTAGTTAACATAACCAGTGTGTCTCTCAAGCTCCATTATAAGATCTAAGAATATAAAGACCATGTTGTAGCCTTCTTTGCCTTGCTCAGAGCACCTAGTTCATTTTAAAATAATAATATGCCTTTAATAATAAATAAACCTTCACATTCATAAAAAATAAGGAGCTGGGAAAAGAGAACTGATGCTTCTCCATTCATCCTGAATATGTTGCGTTGAGAAAAACTAAAACTTTCGAATCTGCTCAATTTCCCCGCATCTCTCCTTCCTTCCCTCCCTTCCTTTTTCCCACAGATATTTGTTTTCCAGGCCTAGAAAACACAAAGATAAATAAAGTGGAATTCTCACTCTGAGGAGTCCAGAGTCCAATAGGGGAGATGTTGTGTAAAAAGACGATGACAGCCCACTGGTGCGTACATGGAGCGTTGATAAACACACCCATGGTGTGGGACGGGGGAGCCCAGGGACATGGAGGCCAGACAGGAAACCTGGGGAGACAGGGGAGGCTTCCTGGATAATTACTCCTGTGCTGGGTCATAACAGAAGAGTGGAAAGGAGCACCATGACATGGCTGAAGTAGGAAAGCAGAATGAAAGGAGCCCAGACACCTGAGCCATGCTCGCTGCAGCTCAGAGGGTCAGCTGGGGGCCCACAGTGATATGTGGTTGCTCTTCTGTAAAATGAGATGATAATACCTACTGGACAAGGCCATTATGGGTGTGATGGCAATACAGAAAGGACCTGATATAAAGCAGGCATCAGTGAATATTAGGTCCCACCTACCATCACTGTGACAGTGGCCTTTCCTGAAGGACATAAAAACTCAGGAGGGTGTGGAGCTACAGTTAGATTTTCTACAAAGACAAGTTTGATTTAACTTTCAAAAATTAAAGAAGTCCCCCCTGCCCCCAGGAACAATGCCTAAAAGCATTGTCTAAGACACTCTCCATGACCAAA
This sequence comes from Spermophilus citellus, assembly GCF_964194105.1. Taxonomy (NCBI): domain Eukaryota; kingdom Metazoa; phylum Chordata; class Mammalia; order Rodentia; family Sciuridae; genus Spermophilus; species Spermophilus citellus. Next base: position 100,269,551 of record NC_138191.1, on the reverse strand, counting down.
CTTAAGTCGAGCTCCTGTGAGCCTGGTCTTGGTCCTGTCCTGCCTTTGGCCTGCCTGGTCCAATCTTAGTAAGAATTCTGCATAACCCAGTTTAGCAAGAATCCTCCCACCCTTGATATCGGATCAAATTCCTCATCCTTCTTCTATGATGCATAAGACCTTGGTCTGCCTTTAGCAAGAGTTCTATTAAGCCAAGTTAGGAAGCATCTTCCTATCCTTGATGTCTCCTCTTAGTAATGTTCCATGCACAGATCCCCTTACTCTTCTTGTTGACAGTAAATCCCCAGTTGTCATTGCTGAATTCAGAGTTGAGTTCAATCTCTCTCTCCTGTTGCAGTACCCCTTTTGCAATGGTCTTGAATGAATCTTTCTTAACATTAGAAAAAGAATGGGGCTGGGGTTGTGGCTCAGCGGTAGAGCACTCACCTAGCATGTGTGGGGCCCTGGGTTTGATTCTCAGCACCACATGAAAATAAATAAACAAAATAAAAGTATTGTGTCCAACTACAGCTAAAAAAATAAATATTTTTAAAAAACAATAGAGAAGAAGAAGAAGACGTTGTTGTTTGTGGGGCTAAAATATCTTTTTTATTAAGGTAGTTTATTTAGGCTTATAAAAAATGAGCAGAAAGTACTGAGTTCCTATACATTATACACCACAACTGTTTTATTAACGGTCTGCTTTAGTGTTACTATTGATAGCAATGGTTAGTTGCTCATTGGCAAAATACTTCTTGAAGACACCTCACTGGCTTCAGCATGTGCAGCAGCTCCCCACCTTCCCCACTAGATCACCTTCTGAGCAAGTCTTACTGCTAATGACAAAAATTTTAAATAGTGAATAATGAAGAACCCAATCCCCTGCCCCCACCCCAATACACATATCCCTGAGGTTGTAACCACCCAGAATACAAGCAGGTCAAGAGACTCCCCAGAGTTTACTGAGCCCCTCTAAGCTCACATCTCCACAGCTCTTTAGATTTGGGACACTGCAGCACAAGAAGAAACCATCCCTGACTTTCTTTCTCCCTTTTTCAAACTGAACAAGTTCCTGAACTTGTCAAACATAAATGCAAAATTATGAAAAACAATTGTAAGTGAAAACTCCAGTTATTAAAATGTATGGGGATTAATTATTGATCTGATGATATGCTGAATAAAAAGAAAGAGACACGCTTGGATAAACGGAAATCTTTTAAAGTCATTAATATACATGTGTTTATTTTTCCTCATCGACACTGGAAGCTGTGGCAAGGCTGTATTGTCTAACAAATTAGAGGGGGTGACAGTGCCATGTTCAGCCCGATGTGTGATGTCTCTCTGCTCAGACTTATTAATTTCTGCCAAATTAAAATAAGGTTGCCCTCCCCACTGCAGGCTGCAGGGATGTAGAATGCAAATATAAATGCCATTTGGAGGACTTTGCCTTCTGGTGGCTGCTGAAGGAGGCTGCTTGCTGGCCTGAAGCTGTTTCCACACAGACAGGAAACCATTGGGAAATTGCTGCCCACAAACTAGGTACTGTCAAAGGAGTCTCTTCCAGGACTGATGGCACCTTGGTGCTCTTCCTGGAAGGGTGACCCTCCTGAGCTGCCACTCCCTCGATTTCGCCCAGAATATCTTCAAGCCCTGTACCACTGCCTCCAAAAATCCATTCCAAAATGATCACCTTCTTCCTGAACCCTGGTTTTCTTATCTGAAAACTGGATCATCTGGTGCCAGGAGACACAGTATAGTGGCGACAAGTTGAGACTGTGGATTTAGGCAGACCCAATTTCCTAATTGTGTGATCCTGAGCAGGGTGACTCCTCTGAGCCCCCATTTCATCAATAAAATGAGAAAACAATGTCCTCTAAGCCTCATGGGATATTTGAGGATCAAACAGATAATATGTGAAAAGCACTAGAGCTTAGCAAATAGTAGGTGTTCCAGAATCTTTAGCTTTGTTATTACCTTTCTCACATTAAATTCTATAAAGTATGTGGAAACAAAAAAAACCACAATGTCTCCTCAATATATTTTCTCAAATTAAAAAAAAAGCATTATTGCCCTATGTACATACACAATTACACAGCCGGTGTGATTCTACATCATGTACAACCAGAAGAATGAGAAGTTATATTCCACTGATGTATGATGTGTCAAAATGCATTCTACTGTCATGTATAATTAATTAGAACTATTTTTTTTTTACTTAAAAAGTTTCTAAAGTTCTTTCTACCAAGAAGATATCACAGAAATGTAGGCAGAGCCATGGACTATGTACTCTTCAATTTTCTGCAGGAAACTTGGGCTTGGAGTCTTGGCATCAGGGTGATTTGGAATAGTTTTAAGAATCTCTGCTCATGTGCAATTCCTGTCCTGCAATGTCACATGGCTTGGCATGCCAGGAGGGCTTCCTGGTGTGCCCGCTACATTCGGCTCTGGTGTCTTGAACTATGGGGTTCCTTCAGATATCTCTCTCCCCCACCTGCAGATGAGCATCTGGGGGACAGGCCTGAATCTTACTCAGCTCTGGGACCCAGGACTCAGTCCAAGGCCCAGGGAAACGAATAAAGCCACATAATGGTACTTCTTATGGTTAAAAGAAGCATCACAGTTTTACAGATAAGGAAAGAGCTAAGAGAAGTCAAGTCCCTTATCCAGAGCCACACAATTAGGGAGCAGTGGGTCCTGATCAGAGTAGCAAGTGTCTCCCCTAAGGCTATAACCACCCCAGAGCCTTAACCTTAACCACATCTGCTTAGAGTGGAGGGAAAGGGGAGGAGAAACTGTTTCACTTGTCCCCCTCAGCTTTAGCCAGGAGAGACACATCAGTTAGGATGTGCTGGTCCAGGTATCCAAATGAAAGGTGACAACAGCCTCATCAGGGCAGGGTGAAGAAGAGAAGTGGTGAAATAGAGAAATACTCAGGAAGGGGCACCTTCCAGATCTGCTGACATGCTGAATAAGAGAGTGCTAAGGGAGGGATGGATGGGGGAATATGCAGATATTGGTGATGCTTACAGAAATATGGATGCTGAATTATCAATTCATCATCATCATCATCATCATCATCATCATCATCAATACAGAGAACTAACTTCATGCCAGGTGTTGCACTAAGTACTCTACATACATTATCCCATTCAGGCATCCCAGTAACCCTGTGAGAAGGTCCCTATTCTATGCATGAGAATATGGAAGCTTCCAAACAATACTCTATTGGGGACAATTTATTTGACAATTAAAAATTACTTGAACTTTATAAATAAGCATTTTACAGGATCCTTTTAAACATGAAATAGCCCTCCCCTTGTCATGAAAAGGTTGAAGTGGGCTGTGTTCCTCACTTTTTCCCCCAGAACCAAAATTCTAGGATCCTGGGTCCTGACAGTCAGTCCTAAATCGTTCCTGTCACCTCTCCCAGCGGGTTAATCAAGTCTACTCACAAACTGAGCAAACAGAATAGGCATCCAGGTGTTCTCAAGGGGGACAAGCACACTAGCATCCCCCCCCCCCACTGATATACCTAGATTTCTGATCTCTACACCAAGCCTACATTCCACTGTTCTAATAATTCCCCCACTTGCCCACCTATCTGCTCAAGGGCTCCCTCCAGCCATCCTGGTACTAAGATCACAGCTACTTGGAGCCCCCACCCTGAGAGCTATCAGAATTGGGTAAATGCAGCTGTTATTTTGAAGGAGTAAGTTGAGGGCACTTAGCGAATCAACTTCCTAATGAATCTTTTCAGGTCTGGATGGAAGCTGTTCTGTTACTATGGAACTTGGCTTGATTTAGAAATTAATGTGGTAATTTACAGCCACTCTGCCAGGCAGAAAGATTAAAAGAGGGAGAGAGAGGGTGAGGGGAGAGAGACCTCAAGAGTGGCAGACCCTTAAGAGGCACAAGCCTGGGCATGTCTAGAGAGCTGGGCCACATGCACTGTGCACGTGATAGTGGCTTCTCCCAGGTTGAACCCATGCGGGACACAGGCAGGGAGAGACACTCCCTAATGTAAATATGAAAATTGATGTTCCAGGCCCTCCAAGGGGTCTCCTCTTTAGGGATTACACACACACACTCACGCGCGCGCGCATGCGCGCGCGCGCGCACACACACACACACACACACACACACACACAGGATTTCCATTGTTTTCCTAACTTCCAGTATTTGCTTCCTAGAATCACTATTTTGCCAAGCCCATAAGTCACCATTACCATTACTGACTTTATATTTTTCTTTAAATTCACTCACTTTGATTTTTAGATGAATTGTGTTTCACTATCATAAAAAGAAAACCATGAAGCTGCTGGGGTTGTGGCTCCAGTTAGAGTGCTTGTCTTGCATGTATGAAGCCCTGGGTTTGATTCTCAGCACCATAAAATAAATAAATAAAATATAAAGTCCATTGACAACTAAAAAAAAATTTTAAATTGCATAGAATAAAGAAAAAGTAAATGTAAACTTAATTACATTGAAAACAAAACAAAATTACTAAATTAGTCTAGAACATCCCTTGCCTGCCAAAGAATCTAAATCTGAAGGCTGCTTCTACTTGGGGAAAAAAGCAAAAGTCAGAGAGGAACTCAACACATAAGAGTGCAAAACCAAGGTGTGTGCACCTCTTAATATAATCAGACAGATCCAAAGATAAGTTCAATGGAACAACTTTCTCACTCCATGAGTCAGTGCTATTTATTTCTGTCAACTTTGCATTTTATTTATTTAACAAACATTTACATAGCATGTGCTATGTGTCAGGGGCTGTTCTGAAAGCATTTTAGGAATTAACTCATTTAATCCATTTAATTTATAAAAAAAAATCCATGTGGTCTAGCACTATCCCCATTTTAGAAAGAGGAAACTGAGATTCAGAGGGATTTAGTAACTTTCAAACCATCTTACAAATCATCTATAATCATGGGCTGGTCATTCTGTCCTTTGAGGGTCAGAGTGGCCCAGAGTTCTTCCAGCCACTGTCAAGGCTTTATTTACAGACACATGACCAGAGGTAGTGTTCAGATGAGACTTCCAGGTAGCTGCAGATTAATTCCCCAAGGCCACCTGTGAGTGACCCTCCTCCAAGCCATTCCTGCAGGGACCCCTGCTGTTGTTTATCTGACTATATGTCCAGGTCTCTGGATGAGGAATGAGAGACACATAAAAGTTGACGCAGAGACATTTCCAGAAGGAGAGAAGGGAGTGGTTTTCTTAAGTTTTACTTTTTTTAACTTACTTTTTGAAATAAAGAAATATAACCCAAACCCTGGGGCTGCTCTTTCTTTGTTAACAGTCCTTGGTAGAAGTCTCTGAATAGGGCTCTGAGAATCACACAGGGACTGCAGTTGAGATCAGGTGGCTGGGATCTCAGGAGGCAGCAGGTTCCGTTGGCACAGGGCATGGCAGTGGTGGGTGCACATGAGGCCGGTGCAGAGCCAGGGTGCTCTGCCAAGGGCTTCTGGGACCAGCTGTCTCTGCAAGTGGAACCACCACAGCAGTTATGTCCTGTGTGGCCCAGGGCTTGTTCTGGTCTCAGGATATAAAGCAAGCTGCAATCCTAACCTCAACCTGGAAATAGGTAGTGGCCCCTGCATTGTCATTACAATAATCAAAGAGTAGCAAAGGCAACCTTTTTGAAAATTGGAAGGTACTAATCTCTTTTACTTCTTCAAGTAAATGAGCTTTGCCCTTTCTAATGTAGAGAATCTTCCAGAAGGAATCCCAAGACAAAGATGAAGTAATATATATCTTCTGACAGTTTAAAAACAAAACGATCAGAATTATATCCTGGTCAGAACTGAAAGCAATGATTTCCCCACTAGCTAGTTGGGAGAGGAAGAAAGGAGGCTCAGAAGGAAAACCAATCATCAGTAGAAAACCTAGTACATTCTTTCTGCAGATTTGGGTTGGAGCATGAATTAAACCTGAGAATCTACTAAATAGTTTCCATTGGCTGAGCATTGCTGAGGGCCTTACATGCACAGCTTCATTTAGCCTTCTGAATAATCCTGAGGTTGGTGCTATTACTACCCCCATTTAACTGATGAGAAAAGGGAGGAAGGTTGAGTAACTTGGCCAAGGTCAGACACCCAGGAGGAGGCAGGGCAAGGATTTGAATTGTCAGGCTCTTGGTGCATGTCATGGTTTGAATGTGAGGTGTTCCCAAAAGCTCACATGTGAGACAATGCAAGAAGGTTTGGAGAAGAAATTATTAGGTTGTAAGAGTCTTAACCCAATCAGAGATTTAATCCCCTGATAGGGATTAACTGAGTGGTAACCGAAGTGGAGGGATGTGGCTGGAGGAGGTAGGAATTGGGGTGTGGCTTTGGATATATATTTGTATCTGGCCAGTGGATTCTGTCTTTGCTTCCTGATCACTGTGATGTGAGCTGCTTCCCTCTGCCACATTCTCACACCATGATGTTCATTCAGCCTCGCCTCCAGCCTGAGAAATGTAGCCAGCCTTCTATGGACTTAGACCTCTGAAACTGTGAGCCCTCAAATAAATGTTTCCTCTTCTACAATTGTGCTGGATGGGTCTTTAAGTCACAGCAGTGAGTTAGCTGACTAAAACAGTGCATTTCTCTGAACTGCAGCAATTGGCCCCAAGAAGCTTCCAGGTCACTTGGCTCCATGGCTCACACCTCTCAGAAGCAATCAGAGCCCACCCATAAGAGCAAGTCTGTCTCACACTCCAACATTCTTAGGCTCAAGTAGGTCAGGTACCCTCATCCAGCTCCTCACACGTGCCAGAGCACATAAGGGAATTAGAAATTCACAAGACCTTGCCCTGGGGGATGTGTACTATAGAGGTCCCTCCTCAGATCTGAAAGAGACCAGGTACAGCTACCTTGGACAGTCTTTAAGAAATGCAGATGATACGTACTTCCCAGAGGCCAGGACTTGACTGGTTTTCTTTGATAGTTCAATGAGCCCCTCAACTACTAGAGACTCAAAGTGCCAGGCCCCCACCCAGGGTTTCCTCTTCCCTTTTGCCAGGTGGAAGCTCAAAGGTCCAGCAGAACCCAGCTTCTTCTCTGATTCTCTAGAGATTGGAGAAGGCCTGCCTCATCTCTCCATCTTTCCCCTGCCTTGTGCCCTCCACACAGAGCCCTGGCTGAGAGGACACAAAACCATGTTTATCAGTAGCCCTATGCCCTGAGGTACCCAGAGCTTTTATCTCTTCTGAAGCCTTTGTCCCAGAGACCAGCCTGGCTCTGTCATTGCTTGCTTCTCTGCACCTTGGTTTCCTAGTCTGCTAAATAAAGGGTTGGAACCTCTGAAGCTTAATACCTTCTCTTTCGCCCATCTGGTAAACCTGCCCTATGTGTCTTGAACTTGCTAACTCCTACTTCTTTCTAGACTCAACTCATGTTATCAAATCCTTTAGGACTCCTTTCCCCAATTTCCATCTTATAACTCCTATCCCAACCTGTTCCTCTTGTCTGCTCCAAAAATAATAATTGTGTTTTCAGTATAACATCTAACCTTTACTCAGCACACAGCATATGCCAGGCACTGTTCTAAGCAGTTCACATGTATTAATTATTCAGTTCTTACAACACAGTACTCCATAGGTAGATGCTATAAGTGTCTTAATTTACAGAGAAAAAAAAACTTGAGAAATACAGATAAATGAATTATTCAAGGTCATCTAGCAATTAAGTGGCAGAGCCAGGATTTGAGCTCCTGCATGGTTCTCAAGAATGAGATATATATATATATATATATATATATATATATATATATATATATATATATATATATATATATAATGGGGCCTGAGGGAAGCCACTTTGCCTGAGCAGAGTTCCTGTTTTGGTATGTGATGCTGTGCAGGGAGACCCTAAGCCAAGTTTTCAGTCAAATTATATCTTCTCCCTCAGACACTTTCATTGCTCATTGGTGGCCCCCAAATCCAACTTTCTGGAATGAACTCCCAACATCAGTAATTCTCCCTATTTCCATTGTCACAGTTACCCCCAGTTCACTCCAGGACAGAAGTTCTGGGTATGGAGGCATGAGGGCATGACAACATTAATCAGAAAACGTGTAAGAGCTGATGCTGAGTGTAATTTCAGGCAAGTTTCTGTTCTACCCTGAGGTTTCCTAATCTGGAAAAAAATGGGAACAAAACACCCACCTCAGAAATTTGTAGAGGAGCAAATAAAATAATGATTGTCAGAATCTAAACAAATGAGAATTGACTCATTCAGTAGCCAATAGACAAGGACCTACCTGTGCTGGGCATGTTTTCTCAAATAGGACCAAAAGCTCCTACCCTTGTGCAGTTTACAGCTGCAAATGATATTTGCACTGGAGTTATCTCCCAGACCAGCTCTTCCTGAGGAAGCCTGTCTCTGTTCATGAGGCCATCATGTCCCCATCATATCAGAAGTGTCCCTACTGCCCCACTTACTGCTGTCCCCTTTCTTCCTCTGTCCCCACCTAGGTCAATGGGGGTTCCTACCAGCCTCTTGCCTTCTCTGAGCTGCTTCCTTCTGTCTAAAGATTCCAAGATTTTTTGGTGTATAATTTTAAAATAAAATAAAAGTTATGTATAAAAAAATAAAATAAAATAAGAGGTTTGGGTCAGATGGATTTCCAGGCCCTTCCAGGGAGCCATCAATAATTGTATGGTGTGCTACTTCTTTGTGTCTTGATAAGGTGAGGCTAGGGGTGGGTAGGAAGATAAGTACACATGGAGGATGGCCTTCAGAGATTACCAGACATGTCCTTAATGAGACTGAGATTCTATATTTTACCCTCTGACTCCATCAAACACCTTTGTTTTCCTAATCTGATGCTGTTCCATCTCACCTCCTGTGAGAGCACAGGCAAGTTCTCACCCACACACCTTTGCCTGCATTTTGTCTTTTACTTGGAATCTATCTCTCCATTCCTTACTTTCAGGCCAGTCCTGCCATTACCATCAAAACTCAGAGCACCAGATGCAGTGGACATGCCTATAATCCCAGTGTCTTAGAAGGCTAAAGCAGGAGGATTGCAAGTTCGAGTCCAACCTAAGCAACTTAGCAAGACCTTCTCTCAAAATAAAAATTGTAAAGGCCTGGAGATGTAGCTCAGTGCAAAAACACCCCTGTGTTCAATTACTAATAAATAAATAAATAAAAATTTTAAAACTCAGAACAGCACTCAAGTCAAGTCCTCCCCAGTCCATCTATCTCTCAGTGCATCAGAGGATAATCTTATCTTCAAACTTCTATTTTTTGTACCACGCTGAGATTCCTCAAGGGTGGAAACTGTATTTTATATTGTTGCATTCCTAGCCCCTAGGTCAGAACCTGGTTTGTAATAAGTGCTCAACTGGTATTGGATGGATTGAATTAGATGTGACTTAAAGTCACCTGCCAAAGTATCAGGAAATGGCAGAACTAAGACTTTAACCTAGGCCTGGGGACTCCAGAGCCATCACACCTCATTTCCCTGCAGCTGTCATGAGTAGCTCAGAGAAGACACTCTGGCACAGGAGGGGTGTTCAGAGCTGCTGCATTCATCAGCCTTTTTACCAGGGTGGAAGAATCCTTAGAGGAGCCAGGCACCTGAGAAAGGTCCCCAACATGCCCCAAGTCTCAGCCCGTCTACGTTAGAATTTTTGTCCAAACTCATTTCTTTCCTTTGCTCCTTTCAGCCCTCACTGGCCCAGTCCCTGGTTTTCTAGGGGCTGGAGTCAAGCCTCCCTTCCTCACTTCCATTTGGTTCCCACACACACATACACACCTCTCACCATACAGTAGGAACCTGGCTTTCTCAATGAGGTGGGAGGAGAAAAAAAAAGCCACCCACCCCCATGCCTGTGTGAGTGCCCAGTTCATTTTCCTGCTGTGACTGTATCTAAATTTGCAAATCATCACCCCGCGCCCCACCATCATGTGTCATCTTTTATGCATGGCCACCTCTGCTGCGCTGCTCGGCCAGTTGCTATGCAACTGACGACCGCGCCGCAGGGGCCTGACATTAGTGAAAGCAAATTGACCAGAGGAGCCCTCATCCCGCATGCAAAGCAGCCAGGACCCAGCCTTCAGAGAGGCTGCTCAATCCGAGGCCAGGCCACTCTCTTGCTATCAGGGCCAGACCCTTTGACACAGCCCCCTCAACCTAAGAGGCAGATATGGAGGAGCCCGAGTCCAGAAAAGGCCAAAATCTGACCAGAGCTGCTTCCAAAAGGAACGGAGGGTGAATACACCTTTAGGCTCTAAAACTCTGAATCTCCGAAGGGATGGACATTGGCTTCTGCAGGAAGGAGAAAGAGCCACTGTTGATTGACCATTTACTCTGTCTTAGGCTTGGTGCTAGGCAGGAGAACAGTACAATGTAAAAAGCTCTAACTTCCTGGAATACAGCTCAGCTCTACCATTGCTCAGCTGTGTGCTGTGCATGCAAATCATTTATCAGGACAGCCACTCAAAGGGGCTGTCCTTAGATGTCTTGGAGGGCCATAGAAGCCTGGATAATGGGCTGGAGGGGGAGGGAGGACTGTAGAGCAGCAGGAGTGAGAAGATGAGAGAAAGAAAGGAAAGGAAGATTCTGCCATGCACTCTTAGGACTGAAGGCCTCTGATTCCTCCTCCAGGATCAGAGGAAATTTAGAGATAACAGTTCCCGTCTCCCCCTCAGCCCAGCCCCTCCAGGCCCCACTCCCAGAACCTTGACTTCACATTTGTCCACTTGAGCAGACCCTGTTTTGCACTGGAAGGCAGCAAGTTGTGCTGAGATCAAAGGCTTTGGAATTGTTTAGAACTGGCCTCAAGTCCTGGCTTTCACCCTTCCTCACTGTGTGACTATTACAAATTCCTTCTCCCTACCTGAATTTCAGTTTTACACTTGTAAAATGGGCATGATGATACCTACCTCATGGGTTAAATGACTGACATGTGCAAAGTGCCTAACAGAAAATCAGTAGATGCCGTTCTTCCTCTCCAAACTCTTCACTGGATCCTGACTGTCACAACAAGTGGCCCTCCTTAGTCTAACCTGGCCCTCTCCCCATCTTCCCCTTGCCCCTACCCGGCATCTCTGCATCTTTGCTTGAGCTGCTGCTTCTTCTGAGAAGCCTTTCCCTCAACTCTTTGCTTTCTGAAATCCGATCCACTTCTCAGGACTTGAGGGGGCGGGGATTAAAATTCAACTTCAGTCAAGCAAGGTTGGCAGGCAGCTACTCAAGAGGCTGAAGTGGAAGGATCATTAGGGACCAGGGGTTGGGGGCCAGACCCTGTCTCTTTAAAGAAAAAAAATTCAACTTCAATATGCAAGTCTGCCCCCAACAGACCATTCTCAACCCACTGACATTACCCAGCGAAAGAAAAAAACAAGGACCAAGAATGGTGCGTTTGAGAACCTTTCCCAAACTTATAATGCAACCTCTCAAAGCTCAAGTGCTCATTGAGGAAAATTATTCTGTGGCTTCCGCAAGCTCAGGGTCATATCTCACCTTAAAGATGGACACAGAGGGCAGTTTGGGAACTTCTAGAATACCCAGCATGGTCACAGGTGCCATAATGACACCTTGGTTTTAACCAATATTTTATACTTCACCACCACTAGCTAACTAATTCACAACTACTTGTTAACATACTAACCATGTCTTTTAATTTTCATACCAGTGAAGTAGATATTACCCCCATTTGCTGAGGAGGAAATTAAGGCTCAGGGAGAAAAAGCCACGTGTACAAGATCACATAGAGGATTGCTGGTGGTAAAATGTCATTAACATTTTAATTCTATGTGAAAATGGGCCATTAGGCTATAATGTATGGACTTGGTCTATGTCATTAATCATCACTAACACTTCAGACTGATTTGCCCCCAAACCAACAAGTTTCCAGATAAAGACATTTACCTGTTTCTTGTAAGGGCAGAAACCCACAGGTTTACCAAACCTGGGCAGCATCATAGCAGTGCAGAGAGCACCAGTTCAGCTGTGTCCCCAGGGCATGTGACTACATTCTCTTGAGCTGTCTTTCTGAAGTCCAAAATGGAAGGTGAGGTCACCTGCTGGACTTCTAGGTCTATTTCAAAGGGCAAAAATGATACAGAAACCAAAGTTCTCAAGTATGAAGTCCTGTTAGGTATCAGTACACCCTTAAAAGTGGCATTTCTCCAAACCAGAGGTGCACAACCTGTTTCTGACAGATGCGTTTCTTTAATTATTCAATGTTGAGAACGATGCTGTTGTCGTTTGAAATAAGACATGCCAATTGTATTGCCTTCATGTTGTATTGAAAAGCATTTCTTCATTATTTGGACTAATTTCCAAACAAATTAAAAACTGTTGTAGCAGTCAAGCTCTGACTGCTCCATCTATTAGATTCAGAAGATGGCAAATTCCTTAAAACACAGATATAAACAATTCTGGTAACACAATCTGATTTTATAATTAATTTTCTGCCTGGGAAGGCAAAGTTCTGCTTTCCGCATTCTCTGCCCTCAAGTTCTTGACTGTTCTCCCACTTCTGTCAGACTCTTGGTTTAGGAAAAGAAGATTCTGCTACCCCAGATTCTGTTGCATGCAAAAAGACAAACCTTTTCTTAAATGTCCTTTGATCACAGGAATGGCCAAGGTGGAGGAAGCTGAGCAGTGCATTTGCTATTGGATCTTATTGATTCCTGTTCCTCCCCCAGTGCAGCCCTGGTGAACACATTCTCATCAGGGTGTGGTCACTTAGCAAACCAGCCCTGGTCAGCAGCCCACTCTGTGTCAGCCCGAGGGGCAGGAAGCCCTAGGAATACTGAAGGTCTGATAGAGGTGTGAGGCTGAGACAGGTGAAGCAGAGAGGCAAACATGTGTGCAGAGGTTGTTTAAATAGCAAGAGGGTTGTCTGAACTGAGCCACTTGTGAGCTGATAGACATATCAGATGGATCAAGGTCTACTCTGTAATGTTTGTTTTGAGGGATACTGGCTTTTCCTCTGGACAATAAGGTCCCTGAGAGCATATAGATTTCTTCAGTCTTAATACCTTCCATCATTTCCTGTCTACCACTCAGGCATTCTTTCCGGACCTGACACTAACTCCCACGTGCTTATGTCTCTTTGGTTAGATACACTGGATTTCTATGCAGGGATGTGTTTACTTCCTGTATACTCATCTTTATTTTATAACACAAAGGTATGAAACTTTTCCCCAGATTTAGCCCACAGAGGGGCAACTTGGTGGAAGAAAATTCGGACAGTAAAGTCAAAGAAATCAGAAGCATGCTGTGTGGCCTCAGGCAAAACACTCAACAACTCTGAGCTTTTACTATCTTTGTATGAAATGAGACTGAACTTTCTATATTACAGGATGTTTAGGAGGCCCAGCGAAAAACTAATGAAAGGGCTCTGGAGGTAGGGAGGATTACCACAAATCTCTTATGGACAACAGAGGCAGAACAAGTCCAGCTCAACTTCATGGGATTGATCAATCCTTACAAGGGTCCTAGAAAGTAAGGTCATTGGTCTGCTGTGCGTGGAAGGGATAGTAGGACTCAGCTTTGGGGCATGAGCCCAGCTCTATCCCATCTGTATGTCATTGTAGGTATCTATGTCTCAGGTTGGCTGCTGGAGAGCAGACCTGAGATGGAGATTCATAAGCGAGTGATGTGTTAAGGAAATGTTTCCGTGAGAAACCACTAGGGAGCAGAGAAAGCAGGACAGGAAGGGTGAGGAGCCAAACAAAACTGTGACCTCGAGCAAAAGTCCCACAGACTGAGAATTTAAATCTGACCCTGAGGGGGACTATGGAGTGCACATTGTCCCAATTCAGGACAAGGGAACTGGGCTTTCACTTTCCCCTTCCAACAACCTGTCATTCATTGGAAAACTCCCAGATATTCTTGGTGGCCTGTGCTAGTGGGCTAGTGTCCAGGATCCTAAGGACGGTCCACCAAACAAGAGCCATGGGCACCACTGAAAGCACATGAAGTGGGGGGGGGTGATCATCTAAGGGGGGGCTCTGTGGAGCACCAGCATGGTGTGCTAGATGGTTCTCGTGTGTGCTGATTTCCTGAGTCCCACCAGATATTCCTTCTCTTGGTCTTTTAAGAGCACTACTTTATCCCTTAAACAATGGCATTTTGCCTGCTTAAAATCCTTCCTGTCCCTTCCCTTTGCCTTCAGGACAAAGTCCAAGTCTCTTCACAGGTTTAGGAAATCCCTTAAAAATCTGTCCTCTGCTGACCACCCCCTAACATCTTCATTCCCATGGGCCCTTGCTAGACACCAACCAGACAAGAACATGCTGGGAATGGGGATGGCAGAGACTCTGGAGAACCCTCAGATTGCTCAAGACCAATGAGAAGGCAGGAATATGACAGAAAAATCCAGGAGTTTGTGGGAATAGAGATAAAGTACCTAGCCCAGCCTGGGTTCAATGTAGACTTCCCAAGGAGAGTAACCCTTGAGACTAAGCAAGAGTGATCATCAGGATTTGCAGCATGGTGGGAAAGACAGGAAAATGCAAGAGCAGGCAGACAAAGTGGTCGCAAAATAAATATCTGTGTAATGAATGAAAGACTCTCTGGATATTATGCATTCTGAGTTCCAGAATTCAGAAAATCTTGTCTCCTTTTTGTCTCTCACTGAGAAATATCCAACAAGTCATTTAATTGTCCCGAGCCTCAGTTTCCTTATTTGAAAAATAAGACTAATGAGAATATCTACTATGAGACAATGGATGCAAATTCCTGTTCAAATATTAGTTTTAATTCTTCATTTATTTATTCATTCTAAGAATATATTGAGTTCCTGCTCTATTACAAGCCATGTGCTGGGAATTTGACTTACAAATAGGATTTAGGTGGGGACTCTGCAAGTGGAGAAGAGGCAAGTTTAGAAGAGGAGACAAGGAGAGAGGAGGAGAGAGTCTCCTCAAATGAGGCCAGAGGCCACAATCTGGATCTGGGAGCTCAGTGACAGCTGGAGAATTGTCATCTAATGAAGGCTATTTCTCAAGAAGATAAAATTTGTATAATTGTGTTTTGAAGGACAAGTGGGGTTTTGCCAGAGGAAGAGTCAGGCAGAGAGAGATGTACAAAGACACAGAAGCAAGGAAATGGTGTGCAGACCCCCAGGACTGGTCTGCATGGCTTAATGAGTACGGGATGGTGGTAGGATGTGGGAGGAAATGGAAACACTGCTGAGGCCAAGTTTGAATATTTTTTACAGGCAATAGGGACCCTCTTTGGCATGAGAGTTATAATGGCATTGAGATAAGAAGAATAGGTAAGCAAGGTCTTTTGAGGCCCAGGAAGAAGGGTTGAGGCCAATGTACCTTAAGAACCGGAGAAACTTCTGAACCTTCACAGCCATTACCACCAACACACGACAGCTACCACCAAGCTTCACCAGGCTTTGGCAATCTCCCTTGGAGAGCTTCCCCAGAAACTACCTGCTCAGTGTGTTTCTTGAAAATGTTGCTCCTACGTCGTCGTAACAGTCATTATACATTTCCTGGTGAGCTTTGTTTGGTTGTTTTAATTGTGTTTCTGTTGGCAGGGTACATGATGAAACACCTTCTAATTAGTCCTGAATATCCCTCTGAACATCTTTACTAGTCTATTTCTGTGTAACATATCATCCAAAACTCAGTGTCTTAACACTACCACTTATTTAGCTTAAAATTCCATAGGTTGAATTTGAGCTAGCCTCAGGTGATGGTCCTCCAGCCGGGGTTGGCTGGGGTCATCCATTTGTCTGTGGGTCAGCTAGGAAACCCTGCTTCTGGAAGTTGGCTGGCTGCCAAAAGAGGCTGATTGCGATCAACTGAGCCTCAGGTCTTTTTTCATCTTAACAGATTAACCTGGGTTTGGTCACAAGGCAGTAGTCTCAGTGTTTCAAGAACAGTAAGGAGCTGCAAGGTCTCTTGACCTAGACTTTAAAATGTCATATATTTATTGGCCAAAGCAAGTCACAAAGCCAACCTGAAATGCACTCCATTTCCTGATGGGACAACTTACAAAATATTATGGCCAACTTTTCCAATCTACTCTAAAGCTTATGAACTTTGTTCCATTAATCCTGGCAAACACAAGGAAGAAAGAATGGAGATCATTCCAAAGAAAGTTTCTGTTCTTGTTTTAATTAAATTATTTCCCATAACTATAACAAATACTGGGAGCACAGTAAGGTCCCTGTCCCATTTATTATTATGTATTATTTACAAAGTACCTCTCCCATCTGCCAGAGATCAGTCACATAACAGGAGAAAAAGTACACACAGCACTTACTACCCTAGAGCTTACCGTCCAATACAGAAAACATCTTAAACAAGCAATTTCAATAATTCGAAAAGTAGTATGTGTAAAATTGTTATGGCTTTCTTAAACCTTTCCCTTATGACTTTTGTCTTTAGCGTGGTCCTGACTTTCAAAGCCTTCCCTATCCCCAAGACTAAATAAATTTTAATTCATCTAAAAGATTTTATGAAAGAAGGCATTTGCACTCTTGGCTGAGGCTCTGTGAACTTAAGATCCCTAGTGAGCAAACCTGGGCCTAGCCAGAAAGTCAAGACCAAAAGAAGGGAAACGAGTTCATCTCCAAACCCAGGCTTTGGCCCCTCCTAGAAGAAACTAATGCCGAGCTGTCTTTACATTGTGTCCCCTTCTCAGGTGGACACCATTCTAGAGACATTGGAGTTTCTACTCCATCAGCTCAGGCTTGATATAAACACCCCATCCCCATGCAATTTCCTGTAGGCTCCACCACAGGTGCTTCGACACACAGCCTGATCACTAAGCAGGCCTCCGGGCAGCATTCAACTGGTTTTCATTCTAGTGCATATACACATACACACATAGACAGCTATAGGCACATACAGAATTTTATGTCATTTTTCTTTTTTTCCATTTGACATTGTTATTAGTATCATTAAATAAATCTACCCTTGGGAATATAGAATGAATAAATGAATCAAAGCATCCTAAAAGAGATGCTGTTTGTCTAAGCACCCTTCCTTGGAGGCTTATAGGGCAACTGGACCAGCTTAGCCCTGGGCATGTGGAAAAGCAATCACTCTCTTCCTCCCTCCACTTTTCTGGGCATTGGTTTAGTACTACCTTGAATCACAGTAGTAAGATGTGAGACCTGGATTTAAGCATTGGCGGCCCAGTGTACTCTGGGGAAATGTAGTCCTAATGAGTTCAGGAGAAAGAAACATAACTCGGTGGCCCAACTCAGCTTCCTGGTGTTGGTGTTGGGGCTTGAGATGAAAACCTTTGTTTAAAGTAAAGCATATCGGTAGAAAGAACTCAAAAAACTTAACCCCCCCCAAAAAAAAACCGAACAACACAATCAATAAATGAGCAAAGGAACTAAATAGGCACTTCATAGGCGAAGAAATATGATCAGTCAACAAATATATGAGAAAATGTTCAACATCTCTACCAATGAGAGAAATGCAAATTAAAACCATACTGAGATTCCATCTCATTGCAATCAGAATGGCAATTATCAAAAATACAAGTAACAATAAATGTTGGTGAGGATGTGGGGGAAAAGGCACACTCATATATTGCTGTGGGACAGCATATTGGTGCAACCATTCTGGAAAGCAATATGGAGATTCCTAAGAAAACTTGGAATGGAACCACCATTTGACCCATTATCCACTCCTCAACATATATTCAAAGAACTTAAATTAGCATACTATAGTGATGCAGGCACATTGATTTTTATAGCAGCTCAATTCACAATAGCTAAGCTATGGAACCAAACTAGTTGCCCTTCAGCATATGAATGGATAAAGAAAATGTGGTATATGTACACAATGGAATATTACTCATCCATAAATAAGAATGAAATTATGACACTTGCTATAAATGGAACTAGAGACTATCATACTAAGTGAAATAAGTCAATCCCCAAAATCCAAAAGCTGAATGTTCTCTCTGATATGTAGATGTTAACACACAATAAGGAGGACCAGAGAGAAAAAGAGAAGTTCATTGGATTAGACAAAGGCAAATGGAGGGAGCAGTGGGGGAATGGGAATAGGAAGGACAGTAGAATAAATTGGACATAACTTTCCTGTGTTCATATATAAATACATGACCTGTATAACTCCACATCATATACAATAACAAGAATGGGAAGTTATACTTTGTGTGTGTATAATATGTCAAAATACACTCTATTGTCATATATCTAAAAAAATAAATTTTTTAAAAAAGTTAAGCATATCTGGCCTTTAGATTGATATGCTCATCTCCATCTCTGCAAGAAATATCTCTGGAAACATTCAAGGGAGAAAAGGGAGACTTTGCCATGGTGGGATTCAGCTGGTCTTGTGGCCCCCCAATCATAGCATGATCGTATAGCAAGCTGGCTTCACCAATTTTTCCACACCCTACATGGAATGCTGAAGAAAGGAAACCACATCTTTTATTTGTTCGATAAATATTGTCTCCTATGGGCATTGCTCTTCCAGATCCTGGGGTTGCAACGGTGACCAAAACAGATCTGAATTCATCAGGGAGCTTACGTTCAAATGAAGGGGCAGACTAAAAAACATGCATAAGAAAAAAAAAAAAATAAAGGAGGGGACGAGAAATGTCTTGGGGGTAATCTTAATTTGAGTGGCCAGAGAGGATCTCAGGTAGAAAGTGACATTTGGAGAAGGTAAAGGGGTAGAGGGTCAGGGAAGCAATGCAAAAATAAACTGAGAAATGAAAGAGGGGGACCATTACCATTGCAAGGAAAGCCTGTCTGTGGGAGCCCAGGGGAGAACACCTAATCCTGCCTGACGAGGCCAAGAAAGGCTTCCCAGGAAGGCAATGGCTGCCAGGGGACTTTCAGAATGAGGAGGGAGTTTGCTCAGAAGGCACAGCAGAAGGGCATTCTAGCAGAGAAATAGTGTGTACAAAAACATCACAAAGCCAAGAAACATGTCCCGGGTACAAACATGCAACCAGACCCAGAAAGCCTCAGCCGCCCACTCAAGGACAATACTTTTTAGTGATAACAATAAAACAAGCTAACCAAGAGTAGCAGCGAGTACAGTCAACATGAAGAAAGTCCTTAGTGTGTGTGAGGCACTGTTGAGTTCATGATGACTGCCTGATCCTCACAATGCTCTTGTGAACTACTGTTCCTAAGCCCACTTTAAAAAGGAGTTAGGAATTTACCCAAGGTTACCCAGCTTTAAAGTGCTAGCGTCAATTTTTGATGCCAGCAGTCTAGTTCCTGAAGCTACATACTTGGCCTTTGCAGCACCATGTGGACCTGAGATTGCATCCTTTTCTTCCAAGCTGCTTCTCTGGATTCTAAAGGTCATTTGGTTCTAGTCCTCTGAGGCCCAGGGGAGGTAAGTGCCCAGTCAAGTTCACACACCTAGTTATGGAGACCATATCTGTGTCCCACAGCTTATGGCTACCTGGCCACTGCATAGATTTTCTTCCCTGAGCAAATAAAGCTCTTGGGGTTTACTCATCCTACTGTTTCTCAATTTTTTTTCATTATTACCTATTTGAAGTCTTTTAAACAGTTTTCCTCCTAATTCTTCTTCCCCTATGAAACTATAATTCCACAAGCATTCTATGTATGTTTATGTACTATGTATTGTATGCACGTTTGTGTAATATATACAGATGTATGTATACATGTGTGTGTGTTTAAAATTTTTTTTCTTTTATTTTTTTTATTGTTGGTCGTTCAAAACATTACATAGTTCTTAATATATCATATTTCACAATTTGATTCAAGTGGGTTATGAACTCCCATTTTTACCCCGTATACAAATTGCTGTATCACATCAGTTACACTTCCATTGATTTACATATTGCCATTCTAGTGTCTGATGTATTCTGCTGTCTATCCTATTCTCTACTATCCCCCCTCCCCTTTCCTCCCCTCCCCTCCCCTCTTCTCTCTCTACCCCCTCTACTGTAAATCATTTCTTCCACTTGTATTATTCTTCTCTTACCCCTCATTTCCTCTTATATGTAATTTTGTATAACCCTGAGGATCACCTTCCATTTCCATGCAATTTCTCTTCTCTCTCCCTTTCCCTCCCACCTCTCATCCCTGTTTAATGTTAATCTTCTTCTCAAGCTCTTCGTCCCTACCCTGTCCTTGGTTACTCCCCTTATATCAAAGAAGTCATTTGGCATTTGTTTTTTAAGGATTGGCTAGCTTCGTTTAGCATAATCTGCTCTAATGCCATCCATTTCCCTCCAAATTCTATGATTTTGTCATTTCTTAATGCAGAGTAATACTCCATTGTGTATAAATGCCACATTTTTTTATCCATTCATCTATTGAAGGGCATCTAGGTTGGTTCCACAATCTTGCTATCGTGAATTGTGCTGCTATGAACATCGATGTAGCAGTGTCCCTGTAGCATGCTCTTATTAGGTCTTTAGGGAATAGACCGAGAAGGGGAATAGCTGGGTCAAATGGTGGTTCCATTCCCAGCTTTCCAAGAAATCTCCATACTGCTTTCCAAATTGGCTGCACCAATTTGCAGTCCCACCAACAATGAACAAGTGTACCCTTTTCCCTGCATCCTCTCCAGCACTTGTTGTTGTTGGACTTCATAATGGCTGCCAATCTTACTGGAGTGAGATGGTATCTTAGGGTGGTTTTGATTTGCATTTCTCTGACTGCTAGCGATGGTGAGCATTTTTTCATGTACTTATTGATTGATTGTATGTCCTTCTGTGAGAAGTGTCTGTTCAGGTCCTTGGCCCATTTGTTGATTGGGTTATTCGTTATCTTATTGTCTAATTTTTTGAGTTCTTTGTATACTCTGGATATTAGGGCTCTATTTGAAGTGTGTGGAGTAAAGATTTGTTCCCAGGATGTAGGCTCCCTGTTTACCTCTCTTATTGTTTCTTTTGCTGAGAAAAAACTTTTTAGTTTGAGTAAGTCCCATTTGTTGATTGTAGTTGTTAACTCTTGCGCTATGGGTGTCCTATTGAGGAATTTGGAGCCCGACCCCACAGTATGTAGATCATAGCCAACTTTTTCTTCTATCAGATGCCGTGTCTCTGATTTAATATCAAGCTCCTTAATCCATTTTGAGTTAACTTTTGTGCATGGCGAGAGAAAGGGATTCAGTTTCATTTTGATGCAAATAGATTTCCAATTTTCCCAGCACCATTTGTTGAAGATGCTATCCTTCCTCCATTGCATGCTTTTAGCCCCTTTATCAAATATAAGATAGTTGTAGTTTTGTGGATTGGTTACTGTGTCCTCTATTCTGTACCATTGGTCCACCCGCCTGTTTTGGTACCAGTACCATGCTGTTTTTGTTACTATTGCTCTGTAGTATAGTTTGAAGTCTGGTATCGCTATACCGCCTGATTCACACTTCCTGCTTAGCATTGTTTTTGCTATTCTGGGTCTTTTATTATTCCATATAAATTTCATGATTGTTTTATCTATTTCTACAAGAAATGCTGTTGGGATTTTGATTGGCATTGCATTGAACTTATAGAGGACTTTTGGTAATATCGCCATTTTGATGATGTTAATTCTGCCTATCCATGAACAGGGTATATTTTTCCATCTTCTAAGGTCTTCTTCTATATCTCTCTTTAGGGTTCTGTAGTTTTCATTGTATAAGTCTTTCACCTCTTTCGTTAGGTTGATTCCCAAGTATTTTATTTTTGGGGGGGATATTGTGAATGGAGTAGTTGTCCTCATTTCCGTTTCAGAGGATTTGTTGCTGATATACAGGAATGCCTTTGATTTATGTGTGTTGATTTTATATCCTGCCACTTTGCTGAATTCATTTATTAGCTCTAATAGTTTCTTTGTAGACCCTTTTGGGTCTGCTAGGTATAGAATCATGTCATCTGCAAATAGTGATAATTTAAGTTCTTCTTTTCCTATTTTTATGTCTTTAATTTCTTTCGTCTAATTGCTCTGGCCAGTGTTTAGAGGACTATGTTGAACAGAAGTGGTGAGAGAGGGCATCCCTGTCTTGTTTCAGATTTTAGAGGGAATGCCTTCAATTTTTCTCCATTCAGAATGATGCTGGCCTGTGGCTTATCATAGATTGCTTTTACAATGTTGAGGTATGATCCTGTTATCCCTAGAGTTTTGAACATAAAGGGATGCTGTACTTTGTCAAATGCTTTTTCTGCATCTATCGAGATGATCATATGGTTCTTATTTTTAAGTCTATTGATGTGGTGAATAACATTTATTGATTTCCGTATATTGAACCAGCCTTGCATCCCAGGGATGAATCCTACTTGATCATGGTGTATAATTTTTTTGATATGTTTTTGAATCTGATTCGCCAGAATTTTATTGAGGATTTTTGCATCTAGGTTCATTAGAGATATTGGTCTGTAGTTTTCTTTCTTTGAAGTGTCTTTGTCTGGTTTAGGCATCAGGGTGATGTTGGCCTCATAGAATGTATTTGGAAGTTCTCCCTCTTTTTCTATTTCCTGAAATAGCTTGAAAAGTATTGGTGTTAGTTCCTCTTTAAAGGTTTTGTAAAACTCTGCTGTATACCCATCTGGTCCTGGGCTTTTCTTAGTTGGTAGTCTTTTGATGGTTTCTTCTATTTCCTCTATTGTTTAGGTTGTGCAGATCATATGACTTAAGAAATTTATCTATGCCTTCACTATCTTCTATTTTATTGGAGTATAAGGATTCAAAATAATTTCTGATTATCTTCTGTATTTCTGAAGTGTCTGTTGTGATATTGCCTTTTTCATTCCGTATGCTAGTAATTTGAGTTCTCTCTCTTCTTCTCTTCGTTAGCATGGCTAAGGGTCTGTCGATTTTATTTATTTTTTCAAAGAACCAACTTTTAGTTTTGTCAATTTTTTCAATTGTTTCTTTTGTTTCGATTTCATTAATTTCAGCTCTGATTTTAATTATTTCTTGCCTTCTACTTCTTTTGCTGTTGTTTTGCTCTTCTTTTTCTAGGATTTTGAGATGAAGTATGAGATCATTTATTTGTTGGTTTTTTCTTTTTTTAAGGAATGAACTCCAAGCAATGAATTTTCCTCTTAGAACTGCTTTCAATGTGTCCCATAGATTCCGATATGTTGTGTCTGTGTTTTCATTTAACTCTAAGAAGTTTTTAATTTCCTCCTTGATGTCTTCTAAAACCAGTTGATCATTCAGTAACCTATTGTTCATTCTCCAAGTGATGCATGATTTTTCCTTCCTTCTTTTATCGTTGATTTTCAGTTTCATTCCATTATGATCAGATAAGATGCATGGTATTATCTCTACTCCTTTATATTGTCTAAGAGTTGCCCTGTGACATAATATATGATCTATTTTTGAGAAGGATCCATGTGCTGCTGAGAAAAAAGTGTAACTGCTTGATGTTGGGTGGTATATTCTATATATGTCAATTAAGTCTAGGTTATTAATTGTGTTATTGAGTTCTATAGTTTCCTTATTTAACTTTTGTTTGGAAGATCTGTCCAGTGGTGAGAGAGGTGTGTTGAAATCTCCCATGATTATTGTATGGTGGTCTATTAGACTCTTGAACTTGAAAGAGTTTGCTTGATGAACATAGCTGCACCATTGTTTGGGGCATATATATTTATGACTGTTATGTCTTGTTGGTATATGGTTCCCTTGAGCAGTATGTAGTGTCCCTCTTTATCCCTTTTGATTAACTTTGGCTTGAAATCTATTTTATTAGATATGAGTATGGACACTCCTGCTTGTTTCCGCAGTCCATATGAGTGATATGATTTTCCCCAAACTTCAGTCTATGTATATCTTTTCCTATCAAATGCGTCTCCTGTAGGCAGCATATTGTTGGGTCTTGTTTTGTGATCCATTCAACTAGCCTGTGTCTCTTAATTGGTGAGTTTAAGCCATTAACATTTAGGGTTATGATTGAGATATGGTTTGTTCTTCCAGCCATATTTGTTTATTAATGTTACTAAACCTGATTTGTTTTCCTCTTTGATTACTTTCCCCCCTTTACTGTCCTACCTCCCACTGTTGGTTTTCATTGTTATTTTCCATTTCCTCTTCCTGTAATGTTTTGCCAAGGATTTTTTGAAGAGATGGTTTTCTAGCTGCGAATTCTTTTAACTTTTGTTTATCATGGAAGGTTTTAATTTCATCTTCCATCCTGAAGCTTAATTTCACCGGATACACAATTCGTGGTTGGAACCCATTTTCTTTCAAGTGTTTGAAATATGTTATTCCAGGATCTTCTAGCTTTCAGAGTCTGTGTTGAGAGATCAGCTGTTATCCTGATTGGTTTACCCCTAAATGTAATCTGCTTCCTTTCTCTTGTAGCTTTTAAAATTCTCTCCTTATTCTGTATGTTGGGCATCTTCATTATAATGTGTCTAGGTGTGGATCTCTTATGATTTTGCACATTCGGTGTCCTGTAGGCTTCTAGGATTTGGGATTCTGTCTCATTCTTCAAGTCTGGGAAGTTTTCTCGTATTATTTCATTGAATAGATTGTTTATTCCTTTGGTTTGGAGCTCTGTGCTTTCCTGTATCCCAATGACTCTTAAGTTTGGTCTTTTAATGTTATCCCATTGCTGTGAGCCAATCATCAGCCGGCAGCTGGAAGTTTGCTGGCAGCTGGAAGTTTGCTGGGGCCCAGGGCCAAGGCCCCAGCAAACTTCCAGCTGCCAGCAAACTTCCAGCTGCCGGCTGATGATTGGCTCACAGCAGCCCCAGCAACATCTAGCTGATTGGCTCCTCTGCGGTGATGTTCATTGGGCTGTTTCCCTGCCCTTCAGACTGCCAGCTGATGTCCCATATTTCTTGGATGTTCTGCTCATGGTTTCTTAGCAGTCTTGCTGAGCTGTCTATGTTCTTTTCAAGTTGAAATACTTTGTCTTCATTGTCTGATGTTCTATCTTCTAAGTGATCTACTCTGCTGATAGTATTCTCAATTGAGTTTTTAAGTTGGTTTATTGCTTCCTGCATTTCTAGGATTTCTATTTGTTTGTTTTTTATTACCTCTATCTCCCTGTGTAATTGATCTTTTGCTTCCTGGATTTGTTTATTTAGTTCCTTGTCAAAGTGATCTTTCCTTGTCTGATTTTGCTGTCTCATGTCTTCCTTGAGACTCCAGATCATCTGAAGCATGTATATCCTGAACTCTTTATCTGACATTCCATCTGTTGCAGCTATTACCTCTTCTAAAGTTGAGTTGACCTGCATTGCTTGTGGTCCTTTCTTTCCTTGTTTTTTCATACTGCTCACGTTTCTTTCTGCTTGGTGAAACTGTTGTGTTTTTGAAATTTTCCCTCTATTTATTTATATTGCTCTTGTATAGTTGAAAAATCTCCCTTGCAGGGCAGGTAGTGGCTGTGATCCTCCTCCAATTGGGGTGATCTTCTACCACGCTGGCAGGCCGCTAGGTCTGCTCTGCCAGTCGGTCGCAGGTCCGCCTACCCTGCAGGCCCGTGGGGCAGCTCTGTCACTCCGCAGGTTGCTGGGCCTGACCTGCTGGTGGGTCACAGGTCCGCCTACCTTGCAGGTGCAGGGGGAGGGGGCGGCTCCGCCCCTCAGCAGGCCCCTGGGCCTGATCTGCAGGGGGGGGGGGGGGGCGGGCCTGCCCCTCAGCAGGCCGCTGGACCTTTTCTGCTGATGGGTCGCAGGTCCGCCTACCCTGCAGGCGCATGGGGCAGCTCTGTCACTCCGCAGGTTGCTGGGCCTGACCTGCTGGTGGGTCGCAGGTCCACCTACCTTTGTTTAAAATTTTTTGAAGAGTAAAATTTTTCTCACACACACACACACACACACACACACGAACCACCTTTCACCCTTTTGAGGACACTATATCCCTTTTAAGAAAGTATAATCTAATCTAAACCTTTCATTTTATAATTGAAGAAACTGACACAGAGAGAAGAAGGGAATGCCTCTGGGTCACTTAGCTAAGACTGATGGAGTCCAGAAAAGATTCCAGGGATCCTGGCTCCTGTTCCCCGACACCGTTCAACATAGCCACACACACCCCCTACTCTGTCATGCTCCGCCTTTTCCTCTACATCTCAGGGCTTCATCCAAACTCTAAGAGTGAAACTATCTGCAACTAAGGAGTCAGATGCCTGGACTCCCTGAATCAACAGCCATGGACCAGTGCATCAAGGGACCCAAGGGGTCACACAGGGTTTCCTTCACAGTGGCCTGGCATAAAGGGACAACACTGCTCAGCTCAGGATTTCAGCAAGGGGCCAACAAAGATCATACTGGCAGTTTCTTCAGAGGTTTGGCCCCATCACCTTTTCCAAATGCAAGACAAGCAGAAAACTACTGCAGCAATGGAAAAAAAAATCAACTTGGAAATAATTAAACAGCAAGGCAGCCACCCATAATGATATTCTGCAGCACACTTTAGGGACAGTTTGCTGCAAAAGCGCCCGAGCACTCCGGTTGTTTAATTAACATTGAAACGGCAGTTCCACAAGAACTAAAAACCCTGTTAATTTATGTGTCTCTTAATGATGCTCATTTAAATACTGTCAACTTTCCCTCAGTTTAATATTCATGATTTTGAGTCATTAAAACACCATGATCAGCTTGGGAGGGGGGAGAATTTCTCATACATCCAGAAACACAAACTGTCTAAAGAAAATAAGTTCTGAACCCTTACCTTCCCACCACTCCCCCCAAAGCTTAGTGCCTTAGAGAAGCTGTAAACCAGCTGGAGTGCTTTTGGGGCTGGGGACAGTGCAGGGGGCCAAGTATAGTTTTATCGTTTACTGCCCACTCGCCTTCAGAACCAAGCTGGGCCACTCTCATTGTCAGCAGTTACAGAGACAGGAGCTCAGCTGGCAAATGCAGACACTAGATACCCATCCAGAGACCAAGCTCTAAACCCCAGGGTGTTCAGAAGAATATTAATCATGGCTGAGAGACACGGTTATCCTGAAATGCATTTCTAGGAGAGAGGGTTGGGGTAAGGTGCTGATGAGGTAAGGAGACCCAGGACTTGCAAGGGAGTGGGAATGCCCTTTTAGGGTACCTGCAGAAGTCAGTGTAGGGCCCCAGAAATCAGCTACACACACATCATGCAAACCAGGTGAGTCTGCACTGATAATCACAGACTCAACACATACAGGTTCTTGCAGAGACACTTACACACCCTGTGTAAGAGCATGTAGAAGTCATTCAGAATTCCATCATGACAAGACAAGATTGCTGAACGGTGACGACTGTCCACCTACTATGCTGAGCCCTGAAGATTCCAAACTGATCAAGTAGAGAAAGACAGGCAAGTTGATAGGCAATGACCAAGCGAAAAAGATAAAAGTCCAGGTAGAAGAGAGTGGGAGCAGTGGGAAGCACAGAAGAGGGGGTACCTGGGTGGGAAGGAGGACTGCATTGGAACAGGGCTGACCCGTGGTCCTTGCTTCCTACGTACTACCAGTTTCCAACTCCTTCTCAGACTGTCTCTCTGCAGGACTGCTTTACAACATAGATCTTGCTTCCAGTAAACTCACATCCAAATCCCAGGGCAAGTCAAATCTATCAGCATCTCCTTATTTACATCTCCTTTTCTCAAAGCAAGCAGACATGGTTAGTGTCATGGGGGTTGACTGGAGCAGAGGACAGGGCACTGACTTCAACTCCATGCAGACCCAGGTGCTGCTTACTATCCATTTAGCCCTGGGAATCAGTTAATAAACAAATGTCTAACTTCCTCATCAGCAAAATGGAGATAAAAGCACTGTTATGGTTTGGATGTGGAATTTTCCCAAAAGCTCATTGATGCTTGGTCCCCAGTGCAGCAATGTCCAGAGGAGGGGCTTTTAGGAAATGATTGTGTTCTAATTTCACCAGTGGATTAATTCATTTGATGGATCAATAATTTGGATTATGGGAGGTGGGTCCTCATTGGAGGAGGTAGGATACTGGAGGTGTGCCCTGGAAGGGTTTATCTTGTCCCAACCCCTGTCCACCCACCTCTGCCTCCCAGCTGTCATAAATGGCGCAGTTTTCCTCTGCCACACTCTTTTACCATGATGTTCTGCCTCCCCCCAGGACTCAAGCAATGGAGCTGACTGACCATGGACTGAAACCACAAACCAAAATAAACTTTCCTCCTCTGAGCTGTTTATTACCAGGTATTTTGGTCACAGTGATGGAAAGCTGACTAATATGAGTACCACTATCATTTTTATTGAAAATGCCTGTTAACAGGTGAAGTCTCCCACTACAATGTAAGCTACCTAAAACCAAGAGCAATGATCAATCTATCTCATTCTCAGAGCATGCCACTTTATAAGGACCAGACAGATATTAGACTGAACACAGGGATGTCTTCTCAAATAAATGAAATTAATTACATAAAGAGTACTAAGAGTAGGTACTCAGCAAATTGCTTATAACCAGGCAGGGAATCAAGAAAGTCTTCAAAAGACAGTTTGAATTTAAAGTGGACTTTGAAGGGTGGTGTGATGTGGGCCAAAGATAAAATATCTTATATTGAAAGAACAGAGTACAAAGAGAACCAGGAAAACCCAGCCCTGCCTATCTCCTTCTCCACATCCCTGGCTCCATCCATAAACCTCCCTCTGATCCTACCATACTCTTTCCCAACTCCCTTTATGTCCTCAGAAAATTCTATTCTCCCTCAATAACCCAGCTAACTCTTACCAGACTTCATGAACTGGTTCAGGTGTTACCTCTTCCAGGAAGCCTCCCCAGATTTCTGCCCTCTGAGATATCCTCTCTAGACTCGCAACCCCTCTGTTCCAAACTTATTGTACCACGTGATCATCACTTTTGACATGATATCCCCCAAATTGGAGGTCAAGGTTTGATTCTGAATCATTACTGCATGCCCAGTGCCTAGTACAAGAACTGGCACGGAAAAGACTTTGCCTAACAGATAATGTGATGCTTAATTTTGTGTGTCAACTGAACTGGACCATGGAGTCCCCAGTCTGTGAGGATGTTTCTAACCTTAGGATAGCATTTGAATCAGTGGTCTCAGTAGAGTATATTTCCCTGCCCAGTGTAAGTAGTATCATCTAATCTGTTGAGGGACTACACAGAACAAAAAGCAGAGGAGGGCAGGCTTCGTTCTCTTTCTGCCTGCCTAAATATGCTAGGTCGTGAATCTTCTCTTGCCTTTGGACTAGAATTTACAGGATGGCTACCCTGGTTCCCAGGCTTTTAAATTCAGGCTAGAATTGCAAACAGGAGACTTCTAAGCCTCCATATAACTGGCAATTCTCTGTGTGTGTGTGTTTGTGTATATCTTCTGTTATATAGGAGATTATATAGCCTATTCTGTTCTGTTTCTTTGAAGAACCCTGACGACTGGAGATGAAAAGCAAACAGTCTGAGTCGGAATGGCAATTACAGGATATAGTCCTCAAATCCATTGTACACAGACAACCATCAGTAATGGCCTCCAGGACTAAGTCACCAAGACCTGGGGCAAGCCAGCTCTTTACTTTTCCTCGTCCTTGCTCCACCCACTACCCAAGGGATCCAATTGTCTAGTAGGATGCTGCTCCATCCCTTCATCCCTCTGCCTAGTCCCATTTCCGCAGCCAGCACCCCTCTCATCCTTACCTACTCTCCAGCAATCCATTACTCTTTGCCTGGGCTGCCCCCTCCCACCCCTGGCAATCCATTTTCATATATATATGATTCAAAACCCTTCCTCAGAAGAAATCTGACTTCCCGGTCTGACCCAGAAGGCTCTCCAGGATATGAGCACTGCCAACCCTTGCACATGCTAGCCCCATCTTTCCACTCTGCTGGCTCCAACCATTCTCTCTCATTTCCAGGCATTTTCTCCTCACCCCTCTTTCCCAGGTAACTTCTCTTCACCCTTCAAGTCTCAGGCTTTATTGCCACCTTCACTAGAAAGCCTCTCCTGATGCTCCTTAAGCTGAGCCAGGCCCCCACCTGCCTTCCCTGGGCCTCTCTCTAAGACCCTGGACATTTATCAGACAAGAAGGAAAATGTGGAGATGAGCAAAGATGACATAGGGAGGGGAAGAGTCTCCTTTGGGGCCTTCTCTTGCCTGGCTTCTTTCTTTCTTAGGGACAGCTCTAAGAAGATCCACCCCCACTCCTACCCACCCCCCAGAACGTCTGTGTGGGCTTTTCCGTGGCAGGTGAGGCTGTTGGAGCAATGGCAGCTTCCTCCTGACCTTCTGCCTCTGCACGTTCCCCTGACTCACTGATGGAAAACATCCACCCCTTCTGGGCCTCTTCCTTATTTCATCACTTTAATAAATTAAGAACAGATTGAAAAGCAGGAAACATTGTCTCCCGGGCCCAGCACCCACATTCCAACTCAATTACAAGATTTCTTTTT
Source organism: Spermophilus citellus (assembly GCF_964194105.1). NCBI lineage: Eukaryota > Metazoa > Chordata > Mammalia > Rodentia > Sciuridae > Spermophilus > Spermophilus citellus. The sequence goes on along the minus strand of NC_138191.1, from coordinate 100,239,332 downwards.
CAGGTCTGGCCAGACGCAGAGACAGCTGGGATGCAGCAGAAAGAGTGAGGGAAGGAGTTTAGAGGAAGAGACCAGAGAAGGCAATTCAGACCCAATTCTGTCATGGACCAGTGGCCTCCAGCAAATCCATGGATAGACCTCTCTCAGCCTCTGCATCCTGAACTTATCTCTCCTCATCTGGTAAAGGGGTGGTAACAATGAGACTTCCTCCCAGGTTGGTGGGAGCTTGACTAATGAGGCAGGGGGGACAGAACTTCTGTGTGAACTGCCAAGTCCTAGTCTGTGTGAGAAATAGATTATTGCCAATTCTTTTGGTTGAAGCCAATACGACATCAGGCCTTCCCTTCCTTCTCTGTAACTTTGAACTGAAACACCTGTGTTCCTTGAGGTCAGTTCTTCTTTATCCCACTGTTGTGACAATACCAGGAAGAGGGACTCTATGGATCTTTAGTTACAGAGTCAACTGTTGTTGCTTCTGCTGCTGTAGCCATTGATCTCCATTGATAGGGTGCTATATTAGAGAAAAAGCACAGGTCTGGAGAGAGCTAGAAAACATAGTTTGTTCTTGGCTGCACTATTTGATTTTTTGCCAATTGTGTCACTTCTGTGGCTGATCGTTCAGTTTTTCCATGTATGCAATGAGGGCAGAAGGGGAGTGAGCTAATAATGCTCATCTTGATAACCTCATAGGGTGGCGATTAAGATCAAATTAGACCTTTTTACAAGCTGCAAAACTCTATACATATGTAAATTGTTGTTAAAAGGATATTAATAACTCTATTATTTTAATAGTGACTAAATGGTGATGAAGCAGAATGCTCAAGCTAAATGAAAATATCTTCTTTTTTTATTTTGGTGGGAGGGTGGAATTGCATAGCCTCCTTCCATCAACCCTTCTGAGTTCCTTACTATCTATGATATTGGAAGACCTTCCTTCTCTAGCCCAATTATCTCATGCTTTAAGTTAAATCTTTCTAATTTTCTGCTCTTAGTTTAAAAGTAAAATAAGATCACCATGTTTTTTAAGAAAACTTTCACTGGTTCAAAACCATTAACAAGACACCTCTTCCTTGTGACATACTATCTAAAATAAAGAGAGTACATTGGAGGAAAGTGGTGGATTCTGTTTTAGAAAGGGATATTAGAGGTGCATTGTAGAACTTTCAACTTAGATGCACAATAGGCTAGCTGGAAATAAAGTCTGGATATTCAACTGAGTGTTCTGTGCTGAAAATAGTGGTTCAGGAGGCCTTGGAACAAAAGTGGCACTGAATAGCCTCAGTCTCATTAAACTACTTTCCCCACTTCCTGGCCAGCCCGTCCACTTTCATGACTCCCTTCCTTTGCTACTGCTGTTCTTTCTGCCTAAAATGTCCTCTCCCCCTTATCCAGGCTGAAATCCTATGTATCAAATCCAGAAAGGCCCAGACATTGCTAGAGATTTCATTCGCCCCTCAACAAAGTGTTGTAAGTTTCTTCTACATTCCAGGCCCTGCACAGGTTGCTTTGCTAGCTGCCCCTCTTGGTCCTCACAATACCACAACGAGTTAAGATCATCATCCTCTTTATATAGATGAGGAACTAAGAAATCTGTCCAATCCCACATGGCTACTTAGTGGTAGAACTAGGAATCAAACCAGGTCTTCAAATAACAATTTCAAAGGTTTCACTGATGTAAAATTCTGCCAACCATTCCAAAAGAAAAGATGTAAGGCAGGGGTGGACAGCTTCCAGTTTTTAAAGAAAGACTCAGATAGCAACCTTGCCTGAATTTATAACAGACTGATAAGGCTCAGGGTTGAGTTGGCCAGGTAAATAGACTGGTCAGCAGCCAGGGCCCTCCTTTACTTCAAGAAGACTCCTTGGAGGCTGGGCTCCCCTGGCGCTCTCCCTGGTGCTGACACAACTCTCATCTGCTAACCCTGAAAAACTGATGGATTCTCCACATAGCCATAGTATAGGCTTGTCAGGAAGGAGACCCTGGCCCTAAAGCAAACATCTTCCCCATCTCCAACCTCTAACCTTGTCTTCACCATTCCAGAACAAGCCCAGACAGAGGTCAGAGCTGAGTATAAGGGTTTAGGGGCATGATATGTTCCCTTACAGTAGTCAATCCCAGAAGAGCACAGTTAAATTCTTCAGAGTTGAGATCATTGAGACACTCATTTAAAAAAAGAAAAAGGAAAACTGAGCCCTGGAAAAAGACGGGACTCTAGCTGGGCACTGTGCACACATCTATAAACCTCAGGAGGCTGAGGCAGAAGGATCATGAGTTCAAAGCCAACCTCAGCAATTTAGCAAGGCCCTAAGCAACTCAGCAAGACCCTGTCTCTAAATAAAATACAAATAAGGGCTGGAGATTCTGCTCAGTGGTTATGTGCCCCTGGGTTCAATCCCTAGTACCAAAATAAAAAAATAAAAAGGACCTTGTGCTTGCTAGTCAAAAACTCTTAAGGAGCTTCCTATAGAGGATGCATTGAATGCTCCCCTCTTACACATGTGAACCAGTGAATCCTAGTTTCAGAGCTTAACCTAGAACCAACCACAGTTATCTGAACAAAGACATATTAATCTAAGAATAGGTTTGTGGCCAGGATCAGTATTCACTGAGTGGCTTAAATTAGATCATACATACAAAGTACACACACCACTATCTATCTGTACTAATATCTGATCTCAACTGATGAAATTAGGCCCTCTTTCCCTCAGATTAAATGGAATTCTACACAACGTTTAACTTTCCCTATTTTCCCTCTTCCTTCTTGGGCTCTTTCCTCTGAGTAGTCAGTCCTCTGAAAGTGCCTGCACTGGGAAAGAAAAATATGACTGGAATTTTGGACTCTGTCTAAAAGATTATAAGAAGCAGAAGAATCAAAGATAGATCCCACGAATGAGGAACTTGACCTCTTTGTTGCTGGGTCCTCCTACCAAACCCTGCTATATAGCTTGTTCAGAAATCCCACGCCGTCAAGGCTAGGAAAGATGAGCACACTATATTTAAATGGTCCCCATTTTCTGCCTCCCTGGGAACTTTCACTTATAGACAAAATGGTAACAATGATCAGGTTTACCTTCACACCTAAACACCCACATGCAAAGATAATATATAAAACAATGATTTTCGAAACAGTAGACACAAGGCAACTCAGAACAACAATCTCTAAGACTTAAACATCATGAAAGCAAGGTGAGCCCTGGGATGGTCCCACATGCTGCCATGAGGGTCTCCAGGCCTCTACACTGAGGGGAAACTGGTGGACTTACTGAATTGGGGGGTTAAAGCTGAGAGTCCAGAGGGAGAAAATAAACTAGGTTTAACAGGACAGAGTACTGAAAATAAAAGGCCCTACATAGAGAATTCTAGAAATCTGAGAGGTTTCCCCCTTATGAACCGAGTACAATATGTATGAAAAAGCCATTTAAGACCACAGAAAGACCTATTACACAAGATCAGAAACAGTGTCTGTTCCTACTAGCCAACTTTTTAAAAGCCCATAATTCACAGGGTATTACATAGAGTACTCAGAAAGGCCTTACCTCTGTTATGGGGAATAATTAGCTCTAGACTAGAAGCCACTCTGGTCCTAACAAATCTTAAAGACTAGAAAGGATCAAATTGTTTCCAAGTAGCTAAATTCATCCCAGACCAAACTAAAAAATATTTAAAGAAATATAAAAATATCTGACCCCCAAAAAGGTAAAATTCACAATGTCTGCAATATAATTAAAGACTAGTGGGTATGCAAGAGGCAGGAAAATATGACCAGTACTCAGGAGAAGCATCATTCAGAACTGACACAAATATTAGAATTAAGAAAAAGGACATCAAACAGTTACCATAACTTCATTTCCTATGTTCAAAAAGTCAGTAGAGCATAAGGATATTTTTTTAAAGACCAAATTAAACCTCTAGAGGTGAAAACTGCAAGGCCTGAGATGAAAAATACCCTGGAGTGGGATTGAGACAGATTAGACTTTGTAAAAAAAAATTAGTGAAGTTGAATAAATAAAAACAGAAATTATTCAGAAGGAAACAGAGAAAAGGTAAATTTTAAAATGAAAGAATCAAAAAAAATGAAAGAATCATCAATGAGCTTTGGAAAAACTTCAAGAAAGTTCAAGTGCTTGAAAGAAGAAGGGGCCAGAGAAATTATTTGAACAAATACAGCTGAAATATGGCTGAAAATTTTCCACATTTGATTAAAAAATTATAAATTCATAGATCCAAGAAGCTCAATAAACTCCCAACACAAGAAAATTAAGAAAACGACACCAAGGCACATCATAATCAAATTTCTCAAAACTAGTAATAAAAGGAAACCTTAAAAGCCATCAGATTAAAAAGAAATATGTATACAGACAAACAAAGGTAAGATGAAAACAACCCTAGTTAGAAGAGTGGAAGCCAGGTAATTGTGGAATAGCATCTTTAAAGTCTAAAAAGAAAGTTCTGCCCACCAAAGTCTATACCCCAACAAAATATCTTTCGAAGGTAAGGACAAAATAAACCTTTTTCCAAGATACAGGAGTCAAAATAATTCATCACCAGGCAGAAGAACAGTAGAAGAAATACCGAAGGAAGCCCTTCAGTCAGAGGGAAAAGACAACCAGATGGAAACAGGAATCCTCACAATGGAATTCAGAACACTAGGAATGCCAGCTCCATGGGCAAAGGCACAAAAATTCAAAATTCTTACTTGAATCCCTTTGGGGGATAATTCACCATTGAAACAAAATAATAACAATGTCTTGTGGCGTTTGTAAGTCAAACATGTGACACAGTTAGCATAAAGACCAGGAAGAAAGGAGAGGAGATAGTCCATGGTAAGATTCTTAGACTGCATGAGCAATGTTACAAGATCACCTGAAAGTAGACTGTGATTTAAAGAGGGATACGACAAACCTTGAAGTAACCACTAAAATAACACACCATAGAGTCATCAGCCAACAAAAGAGATAAAATGGAGTCACTAAAAATTACTGTTGATCCAAATGATGATAGACTGAAATCTACCCACATCAAAAATGACCTTAAATGTAAAAGTCTCCCTGTCTCCCTGAGCCTGTTGAATTGAACAGCTGAAGAGCACTCATCCCTCATATCTGGATTCGGTCCTCAAAGCCATCCTCTGAGGTAGATAGGTCATGGGTTATTGTCTCTGACCATGAATCAGGAGACTAAGGCCTCTGGAGGCAACTTGCTCAGGTCAACAGCAATTTAGCAAATGAATCCCTGATCTCCATCCCAAGTCAAAGCTGCTTCAGCCAAACCCAGATTCCTCCCTTCAGAAACCCATTTATTCCCACCTACCCCCACTTCTCTCTCTCTCTCTCTCTCTCTCTCTCTCTCTCTCTCTCTCTCTCTCTCTCTCTCTCTCTAAAAAGAAGAAATACAATTTGGCATGAATTAATGATGAGCCTGCCTGGCCAATTACTAGGGCTAAGTGCTATCCCGCTGGGAGCGGCTCCCACAAAGCACTAAGTGATGTTGGACTAGCCAAGGGGGCCCCCCCACCCAGCCAGGCCTAGAGCCCTCCTGGGTCCAGGCTTAGAGGAAGCAGCTTTCCAATTAGTTCTTGCCAGACAGACTGGCTTCTCTGTACAGCAAATTGGGTTACAGAGCTCTCCTCCAGCTGGCTTCCTTGTCTGGTCCCACCCGCCCCAGCAAAGAGGATGCTAATCAACTGTGAGGCTAAGTCTGCAGGTTTCAAACATCCATGAAGGGAGATACACACAGACCTAACTCCTGTCCCACTAACATGATAGCCTATAAGTCAGTAGATGTGTCCTTTGCCAGCTACCCAAAGGCCTCAGAGACCTGGAATCCAGGATCCTGAGCTATACAGGAAAGTTTAAAGGAAGGAACCTGAGGCCCTACACTTCCACCCTGTCCATATCACCCCTATAGGTAAGGCAGAGAGTTAGTGCTGCCCACCACCCTCCCCCTGCAAACAAGTCTTCTTCTGATTTCTTGCTTATCCAGAGTGTCATTCTATTAGATGAGAAACACTGAGAAAAGGGGAGCCTGTGACTTTATCATAATGTACTGACCCTGTGTCCCCCCTTTCTGGGCCAGCCCAGGATCTAACCCAGAGCTGCCACCTCCTTTCTACTTTCTCTAGTGAGGAGGGCCTGGCCTGCTCTGCCACTCCCCCTGGTGGGTATTGCCTTGTATGGGTTGCTGAGCTTTCTCCCCTAGAAAGAGCAAAAACCATTTGTAAAGAATTTCAGAGACATTATCTTTCTTACTTGCTCCTCACAATAATTGTTAAGTAGGCTAAGCAAGGGTTGTGGTTCCCATTTTAGGGATCAGGAAACAAGTTTAGAAACGTGAGGAGAGAGCTCAGACCCCATATGAAGCAAAGCTGGTACTGAGGCCCAGTTCTCCCTCCAACCTAACGCTGCACTGGAGTGTTCTTAGCTCCCTTTCATGAACTTTGTGCTTGACTGACCCTGCAAGGCTGAGGGTTGGGATTGCTTTTTACTATACTGTAACCCCCACCCTTACACCTTATCCACACTAGGCCTAGGTCAGGGCCACACTTTGACTCACAGCAAAAGGGAAGCATCCCAGCACAATTTACCTGCAAACCCATCTGACCATAAATTCAACCAGCACATACTTGTGAGCACCTACCCCAATCCGGATATTAGAGAACCAAAGCAAATTAGACCAAGTCCCTGCATCAGGGAGCCCATAAGCTCATTAGGAAAATAAATAATGATAGCACAGTGCGAACAGTGCAAAGACAGAGGTGCCACCGATGCTGGGAGGCTCCCAGGATAAGCCCCTAGCCCAGAAGAGAGGTGACGCCTGATTCAAGCATAGAACCAGTAGGAATTCCCCAGCAAGAGACAGGATAGTAGGCAGGTAGAGAACATTCCAGGTTGGAGGAATCATAAAGAAAAGCAAAACTTATAAGATGCTTTCAGAAAACTTTTCAATCTGGCTTGATTTAGCCAGGAGCATGAGGGCTCAAAGAGGCATGGCATGTGGCTGTGTGGTGGCAGGGACAGACCATGAGGCTTCCTGTATGCCCAGCTGTCCAGGTCAAGGCTCTGTCAGGGTGAGCTCTCTGCAAGATGGTGGCTGCAGTCCCACAGCTAGCCTGGTTTGTAGCCAAATGATCCTATATCAGTCGGGGAGCTAAGCAGAGACAGGGCCTCTGGGGAGTGAGCAGCTGGCAATGCTGAAAGTGTCTGCCAGGAGAATTCAGCTGAGAACACTTCCCATTCCCAAGAGGTCAAAGGGCCCTGTTGTTCCTCCCTGGTGGAGGTCCTGAGATTACACTGTCATTCATAATTCATTCAACAAACACTCATTGGGCTCTTGCCTGGGCCAGGCTTTGAGCTAAGCTTCTGGGAAACAGAAATGACAAGATGTGGACCCTGCTCTTGAGGAGTACATGCACCTGAAGGAAGGTGGAACAAACGGGAAACTTCCTGCAGTACCTCCCGCAGTACCTTCCTGCGGGTGGGCAGAGAAGGGGAGCAACAATCTTCTTTGGGAGCCAATGAGGGGGAAAATTTGAGCTAGGCTTTAGAGGATGGGTCAGGGAGTGCTGTGCAGGAAGGGCATCCTAGGAAGCAGGGAAAGCATGAAGTCATAAAGGGACACTGTGGGGCAGGGCAATGTGGTTGTATGTTGGGGTGCATGGTGGGTGATCAGACCACAAGGGACTGTTATTGAGCAGGGATGCTTCCTGAGATCAGGTTTGGGTTCTACAAAGGCAGAGAGAGAGTGGGCCAGAGCAGAATGATAACATAAAGAGACACTAGCAGACAGAACTGGCAGGGCCAGGGGGACTGACCAACAATGGGCGGAGAGGCTCCTCTGTATCTTGCTCTTTGCAGTTGCTATTATTTGCTCAGTGAACCTCTTCTACAGAGTAGATGTGAGGCTTCAGTAAACCAAGGTAAGTGAAAGCCCTAGTACAGACCCCACCCCCAGTAAACATGGAGTCAGTACCTATAAAGATCTATGGTCACTGACTCTCCACAGGACTAGTGAGTGAGCAAGTGAATGAGAAATGAATGGATGAGAAAATTGGGGACCTGTGGGCCCAGCAGTCAGAATCAGAACCACAGAGTCTCTCTGCCCTCCAGACACTCAAGGAGATGCTGTCAAGAAGGCAGCTAAATGGTGTGTGTTTCTTAGAGGGTCCCTGAGGGAAAGGATAAATCAGGGGTGCTTTTGACCCTCCTTGGATGTTCTGGTTCATTCTTTTGGCTGGTGTCAGGCAGTGGAGGAGTGATGGGTCTCTACTACCTCTAAGGATCCCACACCTCTGGAATACAGGTTTGGACCTGGCCATCAGATTCTCAGTGTCACAAACCTCAGTAAGTCAGAAGACAAAATGTGAAAAAATGGAACAAACCTCAGGGGAATGATTGGCATTTCTTGGTTACCTTCCCTGCATAGACATTGTGCTACTAGGTATGTTGTGTCTATTATTTCATTAAATATAGCAATCCTGCAACAAAGGCTTATTTTGATTAAGAAACCAAGGTGTAGAGAGTATGTAATCCAAACATATCTGGACCAAATCCATCAATTTATCTATAATTGAAGCAATATGTCATAAAGTTAGAAAAACAAGGGGAAAGTAACTACAATTTCATCATCCTAACACTGCAACTATTATTTTGCATATCTCTTGCAAGTTTGGAATATACTTGGGATTTTATTATCCATACAATTTGGTCTCACTTTTTTTCTCATTTAACATATCACAAGCATTTTTGCTGTCTGAAATATTATTTTTCATGGCTGCAGACCAAGTCAAGTGTAAACACCAGTCTTTACTTAACCATTTCCCATGGTAAGATACTTAAATTGCTTCCAGTCATTTGATATTATAAATAATCATTCTTTTCTTCTATTTAGAATTGTCTTCTTTTGGCAAGATTAAGGCAGGCTCTCAGATAAAGAAATATGAGGGTATGAACATTCTGAAGGCTTTTTTTAAAAATATCTTTTTAAATTGTAGATGGATACGATACCTTTTATTTATTTTTATGTGGTGCTAAGAATTGAACCCAGTGCCTCACACTTGCTAGGCAAGTGCTCTACCACTGAGCCACAACCCCAGCCCTCTGAAGGCTTTTGATACCTTTTGATACCAAATACCTTTTGAAATCCCAGGGCCTTTCTACCTTGCTCCCCAGGTCTGGATGTCTGCTCTACCTCTCGCACACGCTCTTTTCATTCCTGTGGGCAGCAGCACAACACCCTCCTGGCCCTGTCTCCTCATCTGTGAGATGGAATTAATGGCCCTTCCCCTCCAAAGTCATGAACTAGAGTTCGTGATTCCAAGACCATGCAAAAGACAACACCGCACAGTGATTATACCGCATGACTTTGGTGGCAGATTACCTAGGTTTGAAGGCAACATCTGGCCCACAGAAACTTGACCTTGGGTAGTTTAACTTCTCTGAACCTCAGTTTCCTCATATGAAACGCAAAGAGTGATGAAAGTAATTGCAACACTTCAGGTTGTAGATAAGGCTTGAAGGAGTAATTTTATGCAAAAAGCCCATACCAAGAGCTTTGATTGTTGTAATGGTGATGACTGATGTGGGAGGCAGCTCCATCAGAAAATGCTTCAGCATTTCTTCCCACAGGGGCTGCTGCAGGGGAGGGGGGGGCGCTAACCAGGTGCCTGACAGGCTTTTTGTGGAAACAGCTGATCTAGCTGTAATGGTGTGACCATTAGTCCCTCCCTGCAGCCTCTGGGGTGGGGGGCTGGGTCACTCTTGCCTGCCCCCTCCCTCTGGCTGCTGTGGCCTGATCTTATCCCTCTTTCATCAGGCTGCCTAACTGACCGTAAAATGCAAATACATCCCTAAACGCAAGCAACTGCCCCCAGCACTCTCCCCCCTTCCGGGAAGCCAGGTCCCAGCGCCAGCCTGATGAGCAGCACTTAATTCTTTATTGAAAACCATTAACTGGAGTTCAGTTCTCTGAGCCCCAGTTTCAAATTACCCACAGGAAACGGCAGACCAGGAGAGTGGCTTTCAAGGGCAGAGCCATCTCCTCTAACAGACTGGCTCCAGGACCCTGGCTGTGGAGACTTTCTTATTTTGAAAGGCAATAACAGCAAGTACAACAACAGCAGCAGCAGGGCCATCTCTTCAACTCCTGCAGTGCACAACAGCTGACAAAGCTCCCTCCTCTTCCTCTCTCATTAAGCACAGCCCAGTGCAGTAGGTCCCACAGAAGTATCACCCCCTGACACAGGGAAATCTGATGGCCTCAAGGTCACACTGGCAGGCAGGGATTGAAGTAGGCTCCAGATCTCCTAGCAGTGAGCCCACAATCCCTGTCACAACACCTCATAGAACACCCACAGAGGGGTGTGACCTATGGGAGGCATGGCAGGTGAGACAGGTGGAGAAGATGAGACCCATGCCCTTGAGAAGCTACTGGTACTGGTGGGAGGAGGAGAGTGAAACAGAGCCCTAGACTAGGGCCTCAGGCACCCTAATTCTGTCCTGGCTCTGCCTCTAACTTCTCAACATATATGGGTATTAATTATCATGCAGGGGACATTCAGAGAAGACTGAAGCTAGGGGAAACTGAACAGAAATGAAGGAACTGAAAAAAAATGTATCCTCATTCATCTCTCTCAAGTTTTCTAGCCAACCAAAAAGAAATTTCATGCATTCATTTTGAATTGCTTAAAGTCATCCATGTGCCAGGCATTGAGCAAAATATTTTACAAATAATGTTCACTGAGTCTTCCAAATAGCTTTTAAGGTAGGTACTATCATCATCACCATTGATTAGAGGACAGGGAGGCTCAGAAAGTTTAGGTAACTCACGCACGATTATATCCAAGGCCAGGATTTGAACCCAGGTCAGCCTGACACCATGACTCCCAGTGCTCTTTGTATTGCAAGTACTTAGAAACAACTATACAGTGACTCGAGAAGAGCATAGAGAGAATAAAATGTTGTGCAAGGTCTCCAGGAAGTCTTCCCAACAGGGTAGCACCTGAGTTGAAGAATGGATGAGGCCTGGCCAAATGAAAAAGGCAAAGGAAAATGTTCCACACATGGGCAAGAGCACAAGCCAAGGCCCGGCATGACACATTAAGGCAAGTCAGGAATTGCTGAAACATCTGAATTAAGCACAAAGGGACACTCCCCTCCGGGAATGTGCAGTCCAGGACATGGAAATATGTCAAATGACTTGGCATTTGAGGGGAACTGGGTAAGAATTTTTATCCAAGAACAAAGAGTGTTCAGCTTGTGTATCTCACCTCCCGTTCACAGCGGCTCCAAGAAGCAATTAAACAAGGAGGCCCTTGGCTGGGAGAAGCAGAGAGATCTGGCCTCAGAGACCAGGGTCCTGCTTCCCAGAGCTCATGTCACTTAATATCTCTCTCTCTCTCTCTCTCTCTCTCTCTCTCTCTCTCTCTAATATTTTTAGTTGTAGATGAACACAATACCTTTATTTTATTTTTATGTGGTGCTGAGGATTGAACCCAGTGCCTCACACGTGCTAGGTAAGCGCTCTACCACTGAACTACAACCTCAGATCATTACTGTCTCTCTTAATTGGGGTTTCCCCTTCTCTACAAAGGGGTCATTAACATCTACTTCCAGCACTGTAAGTTACTGTCCCTTACAGTATTTTGAAAACAATGGAGTTTTATTATAGTTTGCTTTCTTTTGCAAATGTGAATATTGAGGTTCAGAGACATCAGTAATTTTCCTATGAACATACTCAACACATGCTTGATCTGAAATTTTATCTCAAATCTGGTGGATTTCTCTGCTTCTCTGTTGCTTCCACCTTCCAATCTTAGTGTAGCTCTCTGAAGCCCAAAATAATAAGCCTGCTCCTCAGTCCACAATGCCCCTTTGAATGGATAAAGATTACAGCTGTGTCCCCAAATCTCCTTTTCCCAACGAAACACTCCTAGATTTTCACCCGATAGGATTTCCCAACCTCCAGTAAGGCTCAATGCTCTTGAAGAAGAAACAAGAGAGAACAAACAATATAAGAAACTCCCTGATGCCCTGATCACAGCTGAAACATCCCCAGCTGCAGGGCATAGAGCACCAGCAGCTGCTACTGCCCAAAGAGACAGCAGTCACAGCCCGATTGCCTTCTTCAGCCACACACTGTCACAGCCAAGCTGGACACCAGCTTTGAAACCCAAGGGACCTGTCTCCACTCAAACCTTGTCTCCCTCCTGCCCCAGATGGCCCTTATTTGAGCTGGATCCATTTTCTTGGCCACCTTGCTGAATGCCATGCACACTCATTCCGGAAAATGCTGACCTCTGCTCCAAGCCGCCTTGTCGGCAGTTTCCCAGACATAGCTCAACTGTTTATTTATTTATTTTTGTGTTAGCAAAGAGGAGAAAATCACATCGGCCCTAAAATGAATACTAATGAAATGCCTTCGTTAGCTTCCTTTGTGATAAGAATGAAAAATCGGATTTCCACAGAATTGCAAGCCATATATTTCTTTTCCCCAACCTTTTTTTTTTTTGCCCTTTCCTTTGATAGGAAGATTAGGGACAGCCAAGAAGAAAAGTAAAGTCATTTCATAAAAAATATCTGCATTTTTAAGGGCGCCTTTGTTGCAGAAGGATGTGGTGGTGCAATTTCTCCAAACCCACTTTTCTCAGCCTGTAAAGCAAATGTACCTATTTGTCCTCTGCTGCAACAATGCCAGCTGCATTCAATCAACTGAGAAGCTGCAAGCCATAAACCTTCTTCCCCAGCTAAGGGGGGGGGGGAGGAAGCAAGCAAGAAAGGAGGCATGCCATAAAAATTCATCAGAATAATGTAGGGATGAGACGCACTCCGATCGCCGGCAAGCAATCAACCAATCACTCATCCCGTGGCATTTACAGCACGTCTCATTCCCCTGTTCCTTAAGGACAATTGATTTTTCCTGATTCCATTAGCATAACGGCGTGGAAAATGTCTGCAGTGCAATATTTCTGGAAAGTTCCAACAAGTAGGCTGGGCACTGGAGTGTGACCATCTCCATAAAGCTTCCTCAGGCTCTGCGGCAGACACCACCACAGCCGCTACAAAAAGCCCAGAGAGAATGGTGCAGTCTCCAAAACTTGGGGACCAAGGGCACCTCAGGGGTGTCAAAGCAGGTATTTGGCACACTATGAAATCTCTGATCTGCTTGTCCCTGAACACAGAAGCACTTCTTCCAGGTACCATGGGGGTAGTAAGGAGTAAGCAAAGCACACCGAGCCCTAAAGGGACCAGGTCACTGACGTGAGTCCTTTTGCAGCCTTCTAAAGCTCCTGGACTTCAGAGCTGAGAAAAGAATACTTAATGTGATTATTCCTTCATGTGTGAACAAGGAGGCTGAAGGGGTAGGAGCCCAGAAGCCATTATTCTGCTCCTCTGTCAGCTGGGGATCCAGTACATTCTCCATCAAAACAACAAAGGCATGAGGAGGGAATGTGAAGTATTTGGAGCTGCAGGGACTTGGGTTCCAATCCTCACTCTTCCTTTTATGATTATTTGTGGATGTGGGCCTCAGTTAATTAATCTCTCTCAACCTTGGTTTCTCTTTATGAAAACTTGGGACTGACTGACTTTCCATTGTTGAGAGAAATAAATGAGAAAAGTGAGAAGCACCTAGCATGGTGCTAATGCATACGGATTGTTCAACAAATTGAATTCTCCTCCTTCTTTCTTCCTCTGCATTTCATTTTCCTCCTGTCCACCAGCAACACAACTCCCTCACAATGTCAGCTTCAGCTGGTCAAGATAGTGAAACTTGGCTGTGCCAAAAGAAAACATGTAAAACCCAGAATATTTCCATCTGTTCTTGCAAGCAAGATTAAAATTAAAACCTAACTATGTCTTTTAGGATGTGCTTGGGGAGACTCCTTCTTTTTATTCAGTCTCCTGAGTCAGTCCCTGTCTCTTCTCTCACCCCCACCCATTCTCACATTGCACCAGAGGGATCTTTCTGAAAAGCACACCTAACCTTGTCATGTCCTTGCTTAAAACCCTCAGTGGCTCCTCATTGCCATCTGCTCTATTCAAGATTCATCACAGGCTAGGCCTCCTCTAGGAAACCTTTCACCCTCACTCTGCTTTATGATTCTACTGCCCCTGGGCACATCTTGCACTCTGTGTTCATGTCTTTTCCATCCTAGAGTGTGGGCTCCATAAGGGAAGTTTGCCAGTTCTGTTTTCTCAGGACCTCTCATAGTACCTGACACTTAGTAGATGTCCAGTTGACATTTGTTGAGAAAACCAACTTACAAAAGCAGTGCTGATCTCATCGGCTAAAACACTAGGCTTACCTCAGTGTTTATCAAAAGTTGTGTGGGTGCTGGCCATGGTCCTGAATCTTAAAAGACTGCAGGAGAAGAAATCTTGATTGTTCTGAAAACAGATTCATTCATTCAGATAACCTGTAAGTAAACAAACTTTGCAGAGTAGAGGAAGGTGTGGGTTCTAGGGGCTTCAGTTCCAGTCCTGGCTCTCTTGTGAATATTCTTTTCAAGGTACAGCATCTTTCTGGATTTCTATTTTTCTCCTTTGTCAAATAGGAACAAAACCTGACCCTCCTATGTCACAAGATTGTTCTAAGTATTATAAAAGATGATATCTGTGGATCTCTTTGTAACCTTTCTCAAAGCACCTTCCATAAAAGACCTCAAAGTTTCCTTCCAGCCCTTTCAGTGCTCACTGATCAAGAGATACACACATTGGCCACTTCTACTTCCTCGCCCCACTTTCTCCTCAGCCCACTCCCACATGGCTTCTGGACTCATCACTCTGACAAAACAACTCTCCATAATGATCTCATGCTGCCAAACTCATTTTTCAATCCTCATTATACTTGCTCCCTAGGACTATGTTTCTTGCTTTCAAGCACTTATCTCAGATTGTAATTATATAATCCTATATGTGACTGTTTTATTTACATCTGCTCTACAAGTAGACTGCAAACTCCATGAAGTTAGGGACTATGTCTGGTTTTGCTTCCCAACATACTCCCAGGTCCTGACACAATGATCACAGGAAGCAGCCTTTCTTGTAACTTGGCTAAAAGGGAGGCAATATGTCCAGAGCAGGCCTGGCCATGTCCAGTACTGACTGAGACACCACTGGAAGGCCTGGAACCTCTGTGTAATTTCCAGGGCAAACCCTCACCAATGCCAGGGTTTCTATCTGATGGGGCTTGGAGCTCTAGGAAGGCCTCTGCCTCATGAGAAATATGGAGAATATGATGAGGACTGGCATGGTGACCAGCATCATTAGCACAAAGTCATAGAGAGGTGACAATTATGGGATGAGTTCTGGGGAACCACTGAACCCAGTTGACTTGTGTAAAGAACAAAAATTAAGGCTAGAGAAGAAATGTGATATAAGATCTAACAGCAAATTAACATTATCCATGGTCCAAAGAGAGCAAAAATTAGGAAGCATGATCTCTCAGACCCCCGAGGCTTGCTGCTCTGGGGCAGCATGACCCCTAAGCTACCCTCTACCATAGTATATGTCTCTTTTGGTTGTCATTGTCTCTTCCCATGTCTGCCTGTCCCTGGAGGGCAAAGATGGTCTCTGATTAATCTTTATTTTATTCCTAATACATGTTAGGACTCAATCAACATTTTTTTTACCAGACAATATATGCTTGAGAGATTTGGAGAGTGAACATCAAGGATGGGAAGATTGACTGGGAAGGAGCTCAGAACTCCAAAGAGCTTCAGAACTCTATTCATCCTCAAGGTCCCAGAAGGAGGAGTCATTAATATCTGACCTGGATATCCCCAAGATCCAGCATTGGAGTCCATGGAGAAGTCCCTGAAACAGATCCACTACTGAATTCCAGCTGAAGTTCTAGCCTGTTCATTCACAAAGGCCAGAGCCATTCCATAACTCTCTGAGAATGAAAGAACCTAGAGTTGATGATAATCCCCCATAGGTAACACAAAATATAGAATATTATGTGCACTTGAAATCAAACCAACAGGTTTTTTATTCCACTTCATAAGGATGCAGAGACAGGAATATTAGTCTGTATTAGTCATGATTCTGCAGAGAAACAGAACCATTAGAAGGTAGTGAGAGAGATGCAGATGGAGATAGATATGATAGAGTGAGGGGCTAAGAATGTCTTGTGTGAAGCCAAAAATTCCCATGATATGCTATAGGGAATTTGGAGAACCAGGGAAGCCAGTGGTGTAATTCAGAATTTGAAGACCTGAGGAACAGAACTATGATGTCCACAGGGAGGAGAAAATGGATGTCCCACTCAAAAAGAGAAAGTGAATTTGCCCTTCCTTCTCCTTTGTGTTTATCCATGCTCTCAACAGATCAGACCTGCTTTTTTCAGTCTACTGGTTCAAATGCTAATCTCACAGACACACCCAGAAATAATGTTTTACCAGAAATAAGAGTACCTCAATCCCATTCAAGTTTACACATAAAATTAACAACCACACAGGGACTTTGCATTCCAGTCTCAAGTAAGAATCTCAGCTCCTTCACTTCTTGTGGAGGATTTATATGGATTGGAGTCTGCAGTGTGGATTTATGTGAATATAAATGATATTCATTCTGCCTCAAAGAGCTTCCAATCTAGTAATGGAAAAAAAAGATGTCTACAAGAATTATAGTATCAGGAAGAATTATTAAGAGCTCCCCCCAAAAAACGGTAGGAGAAGGTACACAGCCAACTGAGAGAAAAGCATTAGAGAGAAAAGAGATTCTCATCTGAGCCCTGACTGGTGGGTGAGATTTAAATGGCAAAGAAAGGACAGCCACAAGAATGGCATCCTAATTGGAATGGGTTGTGTACTCCATTGTATGTGTAATATGTCAAAATACACTCTACTGTCACATATATTTACAAATTTAAAACTTGTAAAAAAATAAAATAATAATCAATACTAATAATGGAAGAGCATTCCTGGTGGAGAAAGGAGGAAGGCAAGGAACCTGTTCCTGGAAAGAGAAGTTAGCCTGTTCAACTGGAGGCTTAGGGTATGCATGGGATAAATGGGACCTGAGGCTATGAGAGTGAGTGGGGCCAAGATACAGAGACTTGAATGCCACTGTAACACTCAGAGAGGGTCGATAATTAGTCCAAGAACACAAAATCAGTGGAGATATCTAGGATGGGACTCTAGGTTTCTTTCCCCTTACCTCTCTCTCCCCATCCTCAATATGAGTAATGGCACAGTAATCAACAGGTGCAGGGGACTGTCCCATTATAAAAGCCCATGAAAAAGAAAAAAAAACAGAACTAGTGTGGCTAGAGAGGAGGGGCTCAAAGACTCTTGCTGACAAATTTAAAAAGTGAACTATAGTATAAAAGCAAGGAAATTCATTCTGCCCCACCTCTCTACAAGTGGCATATTCTACTGCCCGTCAAAACCATTCTTAGAATAACTCACTTTTATGAATGGATATCAACCTTTGTCACGGACACATCATGTTAATACATTTAATATATCAATTAAGTATCCCCATGGAATTTTTTTCTTCAGAAATAATTATCTTTTCTAAGAGTTTACATGGAAAATGCAAAAGTAAAGTTCAGGACAGCTCACAAATTCTAAATCAACACAAGCTGTGAATGTTAGAGGTGAGAAGCTGAGATTGGAACCAGGTTCGTTAATTGAAATATTAAGCAACTTTAGACTATTCTATCAGAATGTCTTAGCATACCCCAGCTTCTAATAAATCTGAGCCTGGGCTCAGCCAGATCCATGTCCAAGACCCACTCAGACACTGTAAAACCCTGAGACCTTCACTCCACCTTTCTGGACCCATCTTACAGGCCAAGAATAAATTAAAACAAATAATGATATAAGAGATGGTGAGGGGAAAGGGGGGGAAAAACAAGGGAGAGAATTGAATAACAGCAGATGGGGTAGAGAGGGAAGATGGGAGGGAAGGGGAGGGGGGATAGTAGGGGATAGGAAAGGTAGCAGAATACAACAGTCACTAATATGGCATTATGTAAAAATGTGAATGTGAAACCCATGTGATTCTGCAACTTGTATTTGGGGTAAAAATGGGAGTTCATAACCAACTTGAATCAAATGTATGAAAGATGATATGTCATGAGCTATGTAATGTTTTGAACAACCAATAAAAAAAGAAAAAAAACAAATAATGAATTTAGGGTTCATCAAGTATCTCATAGTCTAAAGGGGGAAAAGAGCAAAACAAAACAGGTGAAAGAAGATTCTGTAGCTCTTCAGGGAGGTGTACAGACCAGGGATTTATAGTTATTGGGGGCTGACAGACATGGAGCCACCTTTTCCTCCCTGATTGGCACTATTTTCAGCCTTTTAAAATTAATTTATTTATTTTAATTAGGTATATATGATAGTAGGCTTAGCTTTTTATATGTTATGCTTAGTCTTATGAGATAGGTTATTATGTCTTCATTTAACACAAAAGACTAAAGCTAAGAGAGGTTAGAACTTGCCTCAAGTCACATGGCAAAAGAAAAGCAGATACAGATTCAAAGCAGCCCTCTTTAAGGGGAGCCTATGTGATCCAGTTCTAGACTTGAAGCCCAGTGGGTATCACCATGGAAATCTAATCTGCACAGCCACCTTGGAATTCTGAGAGAGCTGAGGTCTTCCCACAGTGGGGCTTTCTACATTGGAATTTGAAGAACCTTGGGAGAAATGGTGAAGGAAACTTTGGGATTGATGTAGAAGAGGAAATGAAGACTCTCCACCCAGGATGGTGGAAAAAGGCAGAAGGTAGCTTTGTTCGGGCTACAAGAGAGTTGAAATACCAGGGTCTTTTGGGGGGGGGGGGGAAGAAGCCCAGGTTTCCCAAGATTGAATGGGAAACTTCTATTTAGGAATTCAAAAGCAGTGAGGGTGAGTTGTAGTGCTGGTTCCAAACCAGAGCTTTCAACTACTCCTGTGTCCCACCAGAATGGTCGGTGAGATTCTAGTTGTGGAGGAGAATGGGAGTATAGCCTGAGCATTCCCATCTGTGGACTAGCTGGACTTGAGGGAAGCAGCTGATGGCAGAATCTGATGCTCATCCTCTTAGGAAGGCACACTCTTGGTCAAGGAATTACAGTACCCAACTCTTCTGAACACTTCCAAACCCTGCTTAGCCTTCATTGGCTCAGAAATGCTTTTTATGGCCTCTTCCCTAGGTTTGATTAAGTCCTATGTCTGGCTTTCAGTTATGACATCTTGTTTCCCACATAACTGCTGGTGGTGTACAGATTTTTCTCCTTGTCCAGAGTGAGAAATTCCCTGGAGCACAGACCTACATCTGAGGCATCTTTTGAGTCCCCAGGGTCTGGCACAGAGTCCTGCTTTAGTGTAAGCTCAGGGACTATTTGCCCAACTAGATAACAGATTGTGAGCATCCAAAAGAGAGCTTCAGGGGCATGGAAGAGCAGGAGTTTTTGTTTTTGGTTTTTCTTGTGTGTGTGTGTGTGTGTGTGTGTGTGTGTGTGTGTGTTTCATCAGCAATAACTGGTGTTTGTTAATAAAGTCCAACTAATCAAAACCATCCTCAAGTTTGTGAATATCTTTGGAGACTTCCAGAAAAATTCAGGTTGGGATGGTTCGGTGGGCAGAAATTTTCTCATGGCCCTCAGAGGGATCTTTCCTAAGTTCACATCACGGCCTTCCTGTTCTCATCCTTTGCCAAGCACAGTTTGCTCACATCTCTGGGCCTTTGCAGATACTGTTTCCTCTGCCAGAAATTCCCTCCCTATCTCCCATCCCCACCGCACCTGCATAATCAGTCTAAACATAGGATCTGATACACATTAGGAACTGGCTTGGTTTTGATTTCCCCAAAAGCAGATACTAAAACAAAGAATCAAGTGCAGACAGTGATTTGGAAAATGTTCCTAGTTAACACTGGAAGATATGGAAAAAGAAGAACAGGAGGGGAAGGCACCAACAAACTTGTATATTTTAAGCAAGTTACTGCTATCAGTAACTAGAACCTAATTCTGAAAGCCAGTCTAGAATCCTTCCTCAGAGTTGTCCTACCCAAGGGGAGAGGGGGAAAGGATATCTGTCCTCTGGCTGAAAGTTGCTCCAGGAAATGAGGTGGGGTATGAAAACCCTAGTGCCTCTGGCCTGCCCCTCATCCTCAGAAGTAATAAATGTAGGTGCATGTGGATGGGCACTGGGAGTATCTGTTTTAAACACATATATTTTCCTGAATGAATAACACACAAACAACCCTACAGTGATCATAATTACCAATTGGTAATCATAATTACCAATACTTATTGCCCACTATATGTCAGGCGGTCTAAGTACTTTGTGTCTACTAATTTTGTCATCTTCCTAATAATTTTAAGTTATTAGGATGCTCATTTTGCAGAGAAGCAAACAGAAGTACAGAGCACTAAGTAACTTGCCCAAGATCACATAGCTATTAATTGACAGCACTGTGAAGCTTGACACTCAACTTTGGGGAGGGGCCTCACTCTACCTGCATAACCTAGAGTTGCTCCACCTTGGACCTCTGAGGCTACTATTCCATGGGCATGTAGTTGGACAAGTCATAATTTTCTGAGCCTTAGTTTCCTGCTATTTAAATGGATACCACATCACTTGACTCCTGCACACAGCACAGCTGATATATATGAGGACTGGGCCAGACCTTGGTTTCCATCTAGACAAGGAACTCCAGGACCTCCCCCAGTTCTGAAGCTCTGCAATTGACTTCCTGAAGTATCCTGGGACTACCTCACTCAGGTGCAACCACATGAGCCCCATTTGTCTGTTCCATGAAGCAAAAGTGTCCCCAGAGTCCTATAGAGATAGACACCTGTCTTCTTATCTTCTGTCCCTTCCACCAAGTTCAAGATCCTTACACATTGGCTACAGGAAGCTCCAACCCAGAGTCCTCGCTGGGAGCCAGGTTCAAATCCCAGCTCTACCACCACCAGCCATGCAGCCCTTGGTAAACCATTTTATTCATTCGAGTCTCACTTTCTTCATCTATAAAATGGTGGTCACAACCCCTATTTGAAAGGGTTTGGTGAGATTGTGAGAAAGGCTCAGCACATAGTAGGTGCTCAAGGACAGGCAATTTCACATTTTTTTTTTTTTTGGTATGAAAAAGAACACTGATCTATTTCTATTCAGTTTGGAAAAAAAAAAAAAACTTAACGTTCACTTTAATTCTAAGCCCTGGAGGCCTTTAGCGGGGCTGACAACTTCGTCTGGAGGATGGTAAATATTTGTCTATTTCAGAAGCAGCATTTATCTTCTAAGGCGCTCGTGCCAGTCCCCGTGCTGACAAGCAACTTGTTTATTTATTACCCTAATAACAAATAGATTGTCAGGCCCAGAGGCTCCGCATACACTGACATAAAGATGGACCTGCTTCAAGTTCCCTCCTTTCCAGGTCCCAGCCAGCTCTGAGGGGCCTGGGCAGTGGGAGGGAGGTGGACAAGCAGGACCCTGGTGCCCTCCGGATCCTGCCATGCTTTATTCGGCTTGTTGTAGCCAAGTCTCCCTTTTCAAGCCCACACTGTCTTTCTTGCCTTGGGACAGCTCTGGGCTGAAGAGAAGAACCACATATGACATTGTCCTCTGAAGATTCAGTGTAGAGAGGGAGAGATGATGATGACAAAATAATAACAATTACAATAATAACAATTACACTGCGCTAATTATTTTACATATATTAACTCATTAAATCCTATTAACCAGTAGATAATACTACTAACCCCATGTTACTGATGAGGAAACTGAGGCACAGAAAGATTAAGGGGCTTGCCTAAAGCCATCTCTGTAAAACTCATTGCACTACAGAGTCGGAGAAGACTGAAAGCTCTGTAATAGTTATACCATACTTATTTTTTTGGTGATAGTCACATGTCTTCCTAGGGAGTCTCCTATGTGCCAGGCACAGTCCTGCCCAGGGTCTTTGGACTTGCTGTTTCCCCTTTCCCCAGATATCCACCTCTCTTGCCTCCTTCAAATCTTCATTCAAATGTCACCTTTCCAGAGGGACCTCCCATATTTATAATTGCGGCTCCACCTGGCCCTCCCTCCACCCCTGCTCTGCTTTGCTCATTTAGTCTCCAAAGCACTTGTCCCCATTTGTCATGCTACATATTTGACTTTGGGTCATTGGCCACCTCCCTCCACTCAAGTGTGCTTCCACGGGGTGGGGTCTTTACGGCCTTGTTCTCTGCTACATTCACAGCATGAAGAGATGGACCCGGTACATGAAAGGTGCTAGGTTTGCTGAGTGAAGAAATTACACCTTATATTTAACCAGAGCATCTCTGCAGCTCCCCACCCCTGAAATGTGGGTCTCCCCTGGGGTCTGGTCACTGCACCAGTCTCCTTCCTGGAGTCATTATATATAACGCACTTAAAACATGGTAGGCTCTGGTTAAGTGTTGGTTATGGTTGTTGTTGTTCACTGGTTTGAGCCTTCTGGGAGGGTAGTGCCTCACAGGGGTAACCCTGGGGCCAGGTGGGGCTCCTCTGTGCAGACCTTGAGGACTCAGCCAGCCACCCTTCCACTCTCTAAGATGTTCTTCCTTAACCTGAGCCTTCTGAACCCCACTTCTGTTGTCACCCTGTATTGTCATCATCTCTACATACTTACTTTCTTTTTTTTAACATACTTACTTTCTGATCTAGGCTGTAACCTCCAGAGGGATGAGGGCCACACCCATGCAGCTCTGTACCTTGCCTGGTGCCAGGAAGCCAGTGTATGCTCCAAAGCTGAGTGGAGCTACCACTTCTTACCCAACCTAGAGCCCGAGGTCTAAAGCCTCTAGGGCCTGCCTCTGGGTGAGGCCAGGGACAGATACACTTTACCACCTTCTCAGACCTGGGCATCTTATAGGGAAGGTTTCTGTTGCTTCCCAGGCAGCAAGTCCTCCAAAATCACTAGGACTGTTTTTGAACTGAAAGTCAAGATCTGGGAGGAATCTGGGCCATTTGCCAGGTAGAAAAGAAGCAGGGAACAAGCCCCAGTCCCTGTGGAAGGATTTTTTGGATAAAATTAGAAATTCACCAACAGATTTGACCAAGACACTGACAAATCAGGAGACCCTTGCTGTGCTCACCATGGACCCTGCTATCCCATGTAAGGGCCAAGAATCTTAAAGAAGAGGACAAGACAGCTATCTACCTGCCAATGTAAAAATATTTCAGGATATTGACCACCAACAAGGTTCTACTGGTGCAACCCAACTATTGGTCCTAGATACAGGAATGAAGGAGTCCCAGGCCCTTGTCCTCCAGGAGTTTACTGCCCAGTGGGAAACTGAGGGGCCAAGCAGAGAGGCAAGCAAATAGTGACTACCCAAAGAGGTAAGTGCTATAAAAGAACTGCACAAAAGCATTCTGGGAGACAAGTCAAGGAGTGCCTAGGCTTGGATGAGTCTGAGGCTGTGGAGGAAGGTGATGTGATTTGGTTATGTCTTGGTAGTCTGACCAAGTAGATGAGGAGGAATCAGCCCTGTAGACAGTGAGAGCTGCAAGGGCAAATACTAGAAACTGGATGAGTTGGTGGCATGGGGAGGGAATGCAGGAGATGACAGAGGAGGGGTAGACAGGGCTCAAACTATGAAGGTTGAGATTCATATGTCCAGCCAAGGGGTAGGGAGTTTTATTCAGTTGGCAGAGAAAAAAATCCAAAAGGGTTTTTCAATAGTTGACAGGGCTGGATTTGGCAAGAAAACTGATTCTGACTTCAGTGTGCCAAATGGGAGGCAGGAAGGCCAGCAGAGACTGCTGCAGGGTCCCAGTTGGTGAGAATAAAGGTTAGGCCAGGACGTAGAGTGGCTGGTGAGACAGAGTAGGAAAAGTGGGGGTGTGAGTGGGCAGCACCTCTTGGAAGAACATCAGTCACATTAGGCCAGACTCGGCCAACAGGAACAGCTCAGCTTCTGGGTTGAGGGAGACGCAGAGGCATCTGAGAGCCAAGGGAATCTTGATAGATGAGGAGTTTGGTCCTCCTGTATTCAGTCATGTCTGGGGGCAACCAACAGGAGATGATTACTAGCTGGGTCCCCATGGCACAGCCACATGCAGGGCTATCTATCAGAGTGGCCCTTTGCAATTCCCAGACCTTGAAAAAGACAGGGGGAAGTAGCTCCGGTTCCCTGAGTTGTCATTTACCTTTCAATAAATGGCTCCAGGGATCAGCCTTTCTCAGGGACACTGGGTTGTCATTCAGCCCATCAGAGAAGAGCTGAAAAGCATGCGGTCCATTTGAGGCCACAGTTTGAGGCTGAGCCATGGAAAGAACTATGAGCCAGGAGCCCTACCACTGCTACTAATTGGC
Organism: Spermophilus citellus; assembly: GCF_964194105.1. NCBI lineage: Eukaryota > Metazoa > Chordata > Mammalia > Rodentia > Sciuridae > Spermophilus > Spermophilus citellus. Next base: position 100,215,056 of record NC_138191.1, on the reverse strand, counting down.
TATGTGAGCTTGGAAAAGCCAGTACTGGTCCTGTAGCCTGAGTTTCCTCATTTTTGAGAGGAGAACCATTCTGAACCTCACCTGAGGATGATACCTCTGCCCCACACCCATCTCCTGCACTCTGGTAGGAAACCAGCCCCCTCAGCTGGCACAAAAATAAGAGTCACTACTTATTAAGCACCTACTGTGTGCCAGATTTGGTGAAAGACACCCTATAAAACAAACAATACAGAACTATTATAACTATTTTAGAAAGAAAAAAAATGAGATGCAAAGCAATTCAGTCTTTTTTTTTTTTTGAGTTTCTAATATTTATTTTCTAGTTCTCGGCGGACACAACATCGTTGTTGGTATGTGGTGCTGAGGATCGAACCCGTGCCGCATGCATGCCAGGCGAGCGCGCTGCCGCTTGAGCCACATCCCCAGCCCGCAATTCAGTCTTATTGAAGACCATACAGAGTATAAAGGACAAAGTTGGGTTCATTGGATGCTAACAAGTACAAATTTTCCACAAAACCATGCAGGTTCCCAGGTATAAGAATTTGAATGGGATTCAGAGGAACTCAGGATTCCTCATCATATTCAGCAAGCTGGAGGGTCTTCCAATCCCTCACCCCCACGGCTTGCCTCTCTCTCTGAAATGTACACAAACCCCCCAAAGCAGTAGGCTAAACATCTTCCCTCTAATCCTTTAAAACAAGTCTTTATACTTCCCAGTAGAAAATGAAAATGGATTATGGTGCCATCTCTTTATTGTCCTTGGAGTTTAATGGTTAAGACTGTCATTCTAGGGCTGGGGATGTGGCTCAAGCGGTAGCGTGCTCACCTGGCATGCGTGCGGCCAGGGTTCGATCCTCAGCACCACATACAAACAAAGATGTTGTGTCTGCCAAAAACTAAAAAATAAATAAATATTAAAATTCATTCTCTCTCTCTCTCTCTCTCTCTCTCTCTCTCTCTCTCTCTCTCTCTCTCTCCCCCTCTTAAAAAAAAAAAAAAAAAGACTGTCATTCTACTATCTGTGTGACCTCAGACAGGTTGCTTCACCTCTCTGAGATTTGAGCAAGAACAATGACAATCATATCCTCCTTTCTGGTTTGTAGTTACTCCACATGGAGCTTTTAGCTCCAAACCAAACCCATGATCCTGCTCAGCCATAACAATGTCCATAAAGCACAGATTCTGGAGCCAGAATGGCTGTACTCCAGTTCTGGCTCCATCACTGGGTGATCTTGGGCAAGATATTTAACTTCTCTGTGTCTCCATTTTCTCATCTGTAAATAGTATCTTTATAGAACCTATCTTATAATGGTTATGAAGATTAAATAGAAAATTCCAAGCAGATCACCAACACTGAGTAGGTATTGCTTATTATAGGTAAACCTCACAATCTCCTGTAAGATACGCTCAAAAAAATCCTTTATAGAAACATTGACCCTTGCAAGTTACTCAATTTCTGAGCCTCAATTACTTAGCCTCAGTTTCTTCATCTGTGAAATGGGGGTTCGTAGTGTATTAAGGAGAAGACTAAGTAGGCAGTTAGCCTAGGATTTGAAATTAGGTCTGATTGACTACAGAGCCAAACTTCTTAACCACTGGCCTCTCCTAGGTAGACAATGCCCTCCAAGGCCCATCTCTGCTCATTGGCCCCATCCCTGGACCTCCAGCCAATAAGGGAGGACAGTTGAACAAGGGGCAATAATTCAAATGCTAGTGTGAAATTTTGGATCTGGTGGCTCAGCCTTTCTTTCTAGGCTTAGTCCCATCCTCAGCTCCTGAGACCCAGGCAGCTCTGCCAGATCTAGCACTGGTACAGCATGAAAAACACTGAGAAGGAAATGGAGGAAAACAGCTCCCCGGTACAGAGGAGGGAGCTCGTCACCCATTCCCCTCTACCCTGTGCCCACATTCTCAGGAGGAAGCTGGAGATTGAACCCCGGTTTCTCCTCCAAGGTCACCTTCACAACAATTCCACCAGGGCTCCAGCTGGCAGCACCCGCCAACGCCAGGCCGTGATGGATTACTGCTCGCTCTGGCTACTGTTCACTGCACAATCCAATCTAGGAGACACACATATTTCTCAATTCAGGGACTTCTTTTATTTTATGAAAAATCAGCCGGCTGCTCAGGCGTGAGTGGCTGAGCTTGGCAAGCACTGTGGATTTTGTGAGCCTTCTCCAGCCCTGTCGCCTTCCCAAACCTCCCTTCCCTCTACCCTAGTCCCATGCTGAGCCTTGTAGAATGGAGGAGCCTAGGTTTAGAAGGCAGTTAGTCTGGGGGGTAGCCCCAGGTTAGCATCTGCATTGCCCTCCAGAGGCCTATGTGGGGAAGGCTTGGTTCCCACCTTGGTACAATGGGGAGGTGTTAGAACTGTTAAGAGATGGGAACTGGGGGGAGGTTTTAGGTGATTTCAGGGATGCCCTTGAAGAGGATTGTGGGACCCTGGTCTCTTCCTCTCTCTCCTTTATGTCACAGCTGGGAGGTAAACAGCTTTGCTCCACCATGCCCTGAGTGTTGCTGCTCTCATCACCTGAGGCCTATAAGTAGTGGGTCTGCCTGACCACCTCCAAAGCTGCAAGCCAAAATAAATCTTTCCTCTCTGTTAGTTGATCTCAGGTATTTGTTACAGTAACAGAAAGCTGACTAACAGAACTCCCAACTCTATCACCTATTCTCTGAAGATTTTTGCACAAGCCATTTAACTTCCCTGACCCTTGCATGAAGTGATGACAATACTCTCTACACTCCAGCATTATTTTTTTAAAAAAATCATTTTAAAAAATCATGAGCAAGTCATGGGTGTGGAGCTCCTGATGCTACAAATAGCTCACCGAAAACCAGTATTCATAGGAATGTATTCAGTATCCTCTTATCCATCCCCATTATTCTCTGTCCTCTGCTCCCCCTCCCTCTCTCCCTTCTCTCTTTTTGCTTCACTGTAGGTCATGTCAGTCTCAAAACTTCCAGAACCACCATGATAGGCCTCTTGAACTAAGCTTGTTCTTTCTTTTCTGCCTTTATCTGAACAACCATGGTCTATCTTGTGCTGTCATCAGGACATAATCCTTATTATTCAGATCAAGGATTCTGAGACTGTGTCACTGACTTTTGAAAAGGCCGATTCCACCCTTAAGAACTCTTATGGCTAACCCTCTAAATTCTAGCAAACCATTGTTCCCTGTTCTTCACCTGCTCTTTATACCTAGCTCTTCTGATTTGAATGGGATACCTCCACCAGCTCAAAGAGGAAAAAAAAAAAGTATTCTCTTGTGGGAAATGACCAAGAGATTATATTTATGAAGGTGGATAAAAGCAAAATAGCAGTCTGATCTGGTCTATAAGCCCTAGTCCCCAATAGTTTCAAGGATCATTTAAGTCATCTTAAATAATGAATATTTTAATGGGAAGAAAATCAGGGAGATGGGTTTGATACAAAATCAAAGATGAAAAAAAAAATCAAAGATGAGTTAGTGCAGTAAGAGCAAATGAAAATTGAACACAGCCTTATAAGTTCCCCTTTGCTGATGAGGGTTAAAGACATTAGTCCTTGAAATAAGGGAGAAGAGCCATACCCTGAGTACCACACCAGGAGCCAGAAAACAGCCAGAAGTTCCAGGTGCCTGAATGGCCTGTTGCTGCATCAACACCAAAACACAGCTTCTTTCCAAACATCCTTAATTTCTCTATCTTCCCCACTCAGACATGCCGCCATTCTCTGAGTCCTCTAAAGTACCTATTAGATTCAGCCTCTTCTCTCCAATCCTACTGTCTCTCTCTTATTCCAGTTCCCATAATCTCTCCCCTGGCACCAGCCTCTTCCCTTATCTTTTACCCCACTCCTCCGCCCAATCATCTCTGCACAGCAATGGAGTGCTGGTTCCAAAATGCCAAAGTGACTGTGCCCCTCCCCTCCTTGAAGTCCGCCATGGCCTGCCATTGTTCTCAAGTCAATCTGACTTCTTAAAAGGTTGGGCAATGAATATTTTAGGCTCTCTTGGCCATGAACTCTACCCAAACCACTCAATTGCCATTGTAGCAAAAGCAGACACAGACATCAAGAAAACAAATGGGTGTAGCTATTTTTCAATAAAATTCATCTTACAAAAATAGTCAGTGAGCCAGATTTGGCCAGCAAGTCAGCATTTGCCAACTTTGGTAACTTAAACCAACCCATCCTGCCCTGAGTGACTCGGCCCCATCACATACCAGGCAGTGCTTTATGCTTTACAGTCAAGCCACCCAGTATGACTCAGTTTTTCCAAACAGACTGTGTTTTTTCAGCCCCCATCAAACTTCTGATCATGCTGTTCCTCATATTCATGATTTCACCTCTCTAGTTCTTACTCATCTGAGAACACTCAGCTCTGTCTTTGAAAGGAAACTTGGCAATGTCCATCAAAATTTGGAACATATACCTTCTGTTTGATTCAGCAGTTCAATTTCTAGGAATTTGTCCCACTGACAAATTCACCTACAAGTGTTCAAAGAAGTACCTATATTTGTTGCAGCATTGTTTAAAGTGTTAAGAAAAACAATCAGAGATGTCTTAAATGTTCATCAAGAAGAGATTAAATTATGGTACACACACATGATTGATATTAAAATACTATATATTAAATATAATACAGCTAGTAAAAATAATGGAAAGAGGGATGAGGGTGTAGTTTAGTGGTAGAGCACCTGCCTGTTATGTGTAAGGTCCTGGGTTTAATCACCCAGCACCACACACACAAACACACACACACACACACACACACACACACAGCGAATGAAAAAAAAATAATGAAATAGGTTTAACTGTTCTGATTGTAAATTATTTTCAAGATGATTAAGAAAACAAGATGCAAAAAGATTGGGCATGACAAAATCTCATTTGTATAAAAAATGGCTCATACATAAATGCTTGATGTGCATAGAACATCTGGAAAGATAAATAAGAAACAACAACAGTTGGGTAACGTGGGGAAGAGAACCACAACTGAAGCACAGGATCAGGGACGCCACATACAATTGTCAAGCTTGTGTACTGTGTAAACACATCCAGAGCCACACGCTTAAGCCACATTGTCAATGATGTCCCCTGTGGATGTACAATATAGCAGCAGCCCTGGTGTTGGAGGAGGGAAACTTTTCATTGCCTACTTATTTGAATTTTTATAATTCTGAGGCCTGAAGCTTGAGAGTCAGCCCTGGATTTGAAGACGGCACTAAGGCTATTTGTCTGCCTGCCAGGTTGTGAATCTTTCAGGGCAAAAAGCCTGCCTTACTCACAGCACAGTGTGAATCATGCCATCAGGGAGAAGTGTAAAAGATACAAAGAGAGCACAGATTAGCCTGCGTTGGAGCTGGATCTTGGCAGACACTAAAGCAGGGAAGGGCACTTGAGCCAAAGGGAACAGAAAACGTTAGGACATGGATGTCATTGGCATAGACACTCAGGGGGTGTTCAGAGCAATATAAAGAAGCAGACTGAATACATACAGGTAGGTACTAGACTCAACAGTCTCTGGACCCTACTGTGTGCCAGAGAGCATGTGAAACAATTCACACTTTCCAAACAAGTCAAGAGGTATCAAGGCCAGCCATTCAGAAGGACAAGTAACAAACAACATTCTGTGATTCCACTGCTCTCAGTCAGGGAAAGAAGATGAGAACGAGCTCAGATTCCCTTAATATCAGGCCAACTGTCATTGGCATCCTGGGGTCAGAGGTAAGAGACTGCTCCTAACATGGCTATAAGAGAAGGCTTCATGAGGAAGCTGGCATATGACATGGTGTGTGGAGGATGAAGACAAGTTTATCAGGAGAGGCAGATCAGAGTGGGGCAGGAGTGGGCACTGTCTTGAGCAAAGGAGGGGAAATAAGACAGCCCAGAATGTTCAGAAAGCTGAAGCACAGAACAACATGGGGGAAGGCGGTAGATGGTGCGGGGAAGGTTGGTTGGCTAGATGGGGAGGGCTTTGAACATGAGGCCAAGGATGCTGGCCTGTTTCCACACCATTGGTAGAGTCTGGGTTTCCAGCTGACATTCTCGGAAGCCGAGGGTCATTATCCAGGACATTAAGTGGCTAATGGGCCCATCTCAGTGCCCTGTGCAGCCTGGAGCACAAATGTTTTCCAAATGCTGTTTTTATCTCTTGGCAACTGTGAGGCCCAGCCCTCCCAGCTACGAGCCCTGTACTTGTTGTGCTTCACTCTCCTCTCTGCTGCCCATGGCCTAAAGCCCTGAGAACCCTCCTCATCATCGCCACCCTTTCCCAGCCGCAGCTCAGTCCTTCCCTAGAAACAAAGCCAGACCCACACCTGCTCTCTCTGACCTCATTTCTTCCCCACTAATTGATCAGAGTGCAGTAATAGCAGGCTGCAGGAGGACTGGTCCCTGATGGGCCCCAAGGCTCAGGAGAGAGCCTCAATTATTAATCCTGCACCAGCTGCTGGAGCCAACAGGCCTCCTGGGTGCCCAGAGGGGCAGTCTGGTCCTGGGTAGGGTGATGTTAGAGTTGAGAGTGAAGCTGAATAAGACCCCAGCAGCTCTTAGGCCACATCTGGAATCATGGAGCAGCAGAATCTGATGCCTGCCATGACTGAGAGGGGAGACCTCCTGACCACCCTTAGCAATGCTGAGGAAGGCCCTGAGGACAGACAGCCTTCACCTGCCTTCTGCCCACCTGTGGCAGATACCCCTTTCCTATTTCCAAACATGTCCCCTGGACAGAACCAGAGGGAGAACAGTAGAGAGTTTTTTTATCTCTCTTCAATAGGTCTAAGCCTTGAACCTCCCAAGTTTTCTCTCCATGGTTCAATTACTTTCCCCAGGGTTCGTATCCAGGTCTTCCCAGGAAGCTAGAGGTGGGGACACAAATACAGCCTCGGCTATATTCAACCACTATGGCTAAGCTAACACAAGCTCACCTCCTCCATGAAGATTTCCCTGACTGCTCTGTCCTTCCAGGCTCATTTCTCTGCTGAGTCTCATTTATTCTGAGCTACTCCACGGAGTGCACAGAATCGCAGGCTGGTTGTCAACATTCATTCATGGCTGTGAGCAGCTGCCATGTTCATAAAAACTTGTCAAGGGCAGGGCTCGGTGTTCTCCTTCATGATCAAAAAGAAAAGGCATGGAACTGAGAGACACAAGAGCAAGTTTTAAGCCTGGCAAGCTGTGTGACTCCAGAGGAGTGGCTTAACCCTTAAGAGCCTCAGATTTTCAACCTGCAAAGTGGGGAAGATAACAATACCAGCCTCTGTAGTGCACATTGTAAAGGGCCAGGGGGGCTGTACTGCCTGCACTTCTTAACCAGGAAGTTTACTATCCCCACTGGGTCCACTCTCCCACCCTACCTCAAACACTATGTGCTCACAGAATAGCCTTTCCCTTATAAGTTAAAAAATTATAGGCTGGGGTGTAGCTCAGTGGGATGTAGCTCAGTGTAGCTTTCCTAGCTATAAGCAAGGCCCTGGGTTGCATTTCCAGGGCCACAATAATAATAATAATAGATACATACATATATATGTGTATTGATATGTAACAATGTATTTATCATTGATTTATTGCACTCTCCAGACTGATAATAGGGACACCATACTCACCATAAGGGCATTTTTTAACCAGGGTGTGTTCCATGTTCAACCAAGAGATACACAGTACCCATACTTCTTAAAATGAATGCCTGGTTGAGCACAGTGGCCCACATCTGTACTCACAGCTACTCAGGAGGCAGAAGCAGTAGTAGGATCACAAGTTTGAAGCCAATCTCAGCAACTTAGTGAGACCCTTTCTCAAAATAAAAAGGGGATGTAGCTCGTGGTAGAGCACTTGCCTAGCACATATGAGGCCCTGTGTTCAATCCCCAGCACCATGAAAACAACAAAAACAATAAAAATAAAAGCTCTTGGTAGAGAGGCTGGCATCTTCATTACCTTTTAGAACTCATTGGATTTGCAAGAGGAGGCCAAGGGATGTGGAGCCACCCGTGAGAAGCATAGGTCCTGGAACCAACAATCGGACATTATTTCAAATTCTACCTCTTCTTTGAAGCTGTCAGCTTTCCTCCAAGCTTAGGGTTCCTATCATGGGCATAGTCCTCCCTCAAATGGTTATTATAAAGGACTTAAAAACAGCATACTACAGTGATGCAGCCACACCAATGTTCATAGCAGCACAATTCACAATAGCCAAACTGAGGAATCAACCTAGATGCCCTTCAGTAGATGAATGGATAAAGAAACTGTGGTATGTATACATAATGGAATATTATTCAGCAATAAAAGAGAATAAAATTATGGCATTTGCAGGAAAATGGATGGAGTTAAGAGAATATCATGCTAAATGAAGTAAGCCAATCCCAAAAAACCAAAGGCTGAATGTCTTCTCTGAAAAGTGGAGGCTAATCCAAGATGGGGGAAGGGGCATGGGATGAGGGAGAGAAATTTTGGATGGGGCAAAGGAGAGCTGGGAGCGGATATGGGGGTAGGAAAGATGGTGGAATGAGACAGATATCATTACCTAGGTACATGTATGATCACATGAATGGTGTGAACCTACTTTGGATACAACCAAAGAGGTCAAAAGTTGTGCTCCATTTGTGTACAATGAATTGAAGAACATTCTGTTGTAATGTATAACTGATTAGAACAAATAAATAAATTTAAAAAAAAAGCAACACTCTCTGTGGCCTACCTGATTCATAGTGGGTACTCAATAAACAGTACCTATGTCTTTGTTTGCTTTTTGTTTTTGTATTGGATTTTGCTTTTGTTTTGGTCAGCTTTCTTGAGGATAATTTATGTACCACAAAATTCACCAGTTTTAACTAAATCAGAGAATTTTACAAACATATATATTCATGTAATCACCATGGTGATGATGATATAGAAAAATTCCATCACCCTAAAGATTTCCCTCTTACCCTTTATCAATGCCCTCTCCCTGCTCATGGGCCCTAGTAGCTACTGATCTGACTTCTGTCCTTACAGTTTTCCTTTTCTAGAATTTCATATGAATAGAATAACCCATTCTGGAGTCTTTGGTGTCTTGTTCTTTCACCTGGTGTAATATACTTGAGATTCATCCAGGCACCTAAATGTATCAGTAGTTCATTCCTTTCTATGGATCAGTAGTGTTTTATCACAAGGGCATGCCACAAATTCATGTATCCTTTCATCAGTTTGATGGATATTTAGGTTGTTTCTGTGTGTTGGCTATTATGAATAGTGCTGCTATAAACATTAGATATAAAAGTTATGTCTATTATTGATTATGAAATTCCAGAAAATCAGAGCTGGACAGATTCTTGGAGATCATCAGACCTGTCATCTTCATCCTGAAGATAAAAGAAATTAGCTCAGATGGGAAAGCTCATGTTGGCTCCTTGCTCCTTAAAGTGCAATCTATGAATCATCTATAGCAATGGCACCCAGAAGAAATACAGAAATACAGCCCCACTCCATTTTTAGTGAACCACAATCTTGATTTTAGGTAGATCCTCAGGTGCTTCCTAGGTATGTTCAAGTTTGAGGAGCACTGGTCCAGCAGGCAGGAGATGAATAAGGGACTAAGTACTAAACCACCTGACTTCCAGAAGAGAGCTTCAGGCCAGAACTGCTCTCCCCACAGCACAGTGACTGGCAGTGGGGCTAGTGAGCAATTAAGGCCCACAGCTTCAGGCTCTGAAAAGCCCCTCCCATCTGAGGGATCCGGCTGGCTTTGCTAAGAGCAGAGCTGCAGCCGCCTCCATGGCCTCTGGGGACATAGGCCTCTCAGTGTCTGGGTCAGCTTGGATCCCAGAGGTTCTGGGATCCTTAATTGAAAATCGTAATTATTTATTTAGATGACAATGCTGTTAGCATGCAGAATTAATGACAGACATGTGGTTTAGATTGAGGAAGGAAGAAAGGAAGAGCGACACATTCCTGGATGAGGCTTTCAGAGCCCAGAAGTGCTCGTTAAACTCATCTCCCACAGATACTCCTTTGCCAAATTTTATCTATTTAATGGATACATGTGAGCATAAGCACACTTTCCCTTACAGTTTAAATAGCAGCTATGAATTGTTTTCCATCTTAACAAATTATGAACTAGTCCACTGCCACTCTTATTAATGAATAATAATTTTAGAATCATGAGTTTATGAATGAAAACAATATTGCTAGTTATGTAATTTTCTTTTACTATGGGATTGATTGTTGCAGTGTATTTCTCAACTTGGAAACACACAACAACATGCTTCACCCTAAGATGGGCCACCCAACCAGAGACAGAATCACTTTAAGATATTATAGTTCTTCAAACATTCACTGAACGTCTACAATGTTCTGCTGAAACAAGGAGGTAGAAAGGCATGGATGAGTCCCTGATCTCTGGAAGTTTATTGACTAATGGGGGAGGGGGCAAGATGAAGCTTAGACACAAATACCTATACAAGGCAGTTGGCCACAAACAGCAAGTGGTACCAAGTGTCAGTGCTTCTGCAGCTCAGAGAATAGATTCCCTGTGGCTGCCCTGAGTTAGGCCTCAAAAGAAAGAAAAGGGAGAATGCACCAGAAAAGGAGAACAGCTTGAGCAGAAGTGTGGAGGTGGGAAATATACATGCTGCAAGTAGTTCTTGTTTGGTTCGAGCAGGAGAGGACAAAGGCATGCGAGAGACAATCCAGAGCCTGGGTTGGGGGCCAGCACCCAGAGAGGCTAAGAAGGTTGGACTTTTCCTTTAAAACCACAGGGGTCGGTAAAGAGATTTAGCAGGACCCAGTGTGGTCAGACTTGTAACTTAATCTTAAGGAAATTGCAGAACCATAACATATTAAACACAGGAAGAAGCAATCTGTGCTCTGAGTGTTGCTCATGCATCACGATCGCCTGGCTGCTTGTTAGAAGCATAGATGCCTGAGCACCACTCTGATCTGATAAATCAAAGTCTCTAGGGTAAGGCCTGAGAATCTGCTTTCATTTGAGAAGGCTGATTTTAGCCTTGTTTGAGAACATTGGTTTTAAAGTCCACATTTTCCACAAGGGGAAACTGAAGCTTGAAATGACAAATGAATTTTCAAAAGGTCATGCAACCAGTAAGTGGCAGGGCCAAAATGGCTGACTCCAAAAACCATTCCAGGGCTTCCCCTCACCAGACTGGTTGAGGGTGTATGTTATTCTTAAAATGCTTATATTATCTAGACACTGTGCCCTGTGGACATATCTAATAGGACAATAGTAGGAAATCGTCTGGTACTTTCTGTTCACCTTTCTTCACAAGTTGCCTTCCAACATCCCCTCCTACTTAAGCCACTCAACACACACCAGCTGAGGATAATTGGGATCAACTTTCTTCTCGTTTACATTTATAGAACATTAATGTCCCTCATTGTCTGCTGGATCCAAGTGACAATTGTCATATGAGCAGATTAGGAGTAGAGATCATCTCGTGTCACGGAACACAAAGACGTCATTAAGGGTCAAATTTCACAAATTTTGCAAAATTCTCCTTGGTCTGCCTGGCCCTCTAGACCCAGACCCATAACTCATTCTCACAACTAAGCTGGGGGTAAAGGGAACATGGAATAATTCATCTTGATGCAAGTGGACCTTCTTTAAAGAAAGTGAAGACCCAAAATACAGAATCAGGAATCTAATGGAATAATATGCAACCCTTAGCACAGTAGGGTAACTATAGTTAATAACAATGTATAATATGTTTCAAAATAGCTAGAAGAGGGGATTTTAAATGTTCTCACCAAAGAAACAATAAATGTTTGAGGTGATGAATATGCTAGTTGCCCTAATTTGGCCATTGTATGCATGTATCAAATATATACAATTATTATGTATCAATTTAAAATAAATAAAATACAACCTTGACATAGCACTTACTCTGTGTTAGACATTGCTCTTAATGTTTTACATTTTAAATCACAATAACAAACCTTTGAGGTAATTACTATTACTATTCTCACTTTACAGAAAGGGAAATTAAGACCCAGAGAGGTTAAGAGACTGGTCCTGTCTCCAGAGCTGAGATTAAAACACAGACAGTCTGGCTACAAAGCCCATGCTCCTAACCACAATGCTAACCCTTCTGTATTCCAAGACCTGTGTTGAAAGCTGGGTAAAAAATGAGCTACAGCCAGCATGGGGTGGAGGGTTTCTCAGAATCTCATGGGAGATGTAGTCACTAACACAAACACTAGGAACATGGTGTGGTCATGGCTGGGTCAGAGTGAAACCCAGGGCCCTGGGAGACCACAGAAGATTGACCCCAGCCCAGCCTTGGGATCAGGAAGGCATCCTGGAAGAGGAGCTTTCTGGGATGCTCTCAAAGGATAATCATCCACCAATAACTGCTCCCCAGGAGGCAGGTATTAGTATTTCCTGTGCCTGGGCCATCTCTGGCCCTAGCAATTCCTTCCCCTCCTAACTGGATCTGTATACTTTACACCCAGATCCTGCCCTTGTTAGAAGAAAAATCAGTCATACTTTCTGAATTTTGTGTATGTAGGCCCCACAGGAGGCTCCATCTTAACAGTTCCTAAACTTCTATGGCCACCATGTGGACAAAGTTCTTTACAGTAAACCTTCTAACAAAACACAATTTAAGTATGCCCCAAACCCCAAGTTCAAATGATTCTCCTCTCCTCTATTCTTCAAGGTCTTTATGGGAAAGGGACCACACGTGGGGGACTGGCTTAATCCAACTACTAGAGGGTTTCAGCAAAGGAGGGCATAAACAGAGAAGTGACATTAACTCCCAAGCTCCTGCCCGCATTATGGGGAAGCCAGTCCTAGCTGAGATCCTGAACAAAGAAGAGAATGACTGGGCTGAGGCAGCCTGAGCAGCTGAAAGCATGCCTAAGGAGTGTGCCAGCTGTGCAGGTCTCCCATCTGGACTCCTTTGAACAAAGGAAAAGGTACAGGTGGCTTGATCTATGAGTTTACAGGGGCACCCCATGCAGGTGAGATCTCCAACCTACCTCTGGGACAGATTTTATCAGGCACTTTTGGGTATAAATGATGAATGGGAGCAAAGGCCAGCATCGTCCCCCAAAGCAAGAGCAAAGTCCAAGAGAACCTGACTTCTAAGTTGACCAGTATGAAGATAGAACTCTGGGCACCAGGAAACTGGGAGTTGACTGGAAAGGAAGAGGGGAAGTGACTGAGATTCAGCTTCTAGGCTTGTCACTTCCTCTAAGTTTTCTCATCTGTGAGGTGAAGTTAATCGTTGGTTAGAGACTCAGCCCCATCCTACAGAGCTGCTGAGGGAATTGAATGGGTTAATTTCTGTGAGTCTTCTTTGCAACTGGCTTCAAAGTGTAAATGTGAGTTTATGATAACATTGTCAAGTTTTCCTTCTGCTCAATCACTGGTCCCCAGCCAGTAATACAGCTATATTTTTTGTTTGTTTATATCTATCATTTTATCATCATGATTATTTTTTCACTTTATACAATTTCTATAAGTAGATAGGACAAGTATCATCCCACTCCGTACATAAGAAAGGGCCCAGAGATGTGACTCAACTATAATCCAGGACTTTTTTCCTGCATCAAGCTCTATGTGGGAGGAATAACAATTAACATATGTGTGTGTGACTTCTTTATTACTTTAGAATTGACAAAGCACTCTTCCCTTGATATTTCCCTTATTCATTCCCATAACCCTGAAAAAGGACAAAGTAGCTTCCCTTTTCTATAACAATGCAACTGATGTTCCTAGAAGTAGGATCAGGAAGCTCAGTGCCACACAACCAGAAAAAGACAGCCAGAATTGGAACTCAGCCCTTCCAGATTCCAGATCCTATGTTTGCTTTTTCTCCAGTGTTCTGGCTTAGACCATACTAAGGCAGAAATTCCTTCTAGTCAGTGATTTTATAAGTTGGAAAATTGATTTTGGCTTTTTGTTCCTAGTCTTCATTGACCTTGAATTCTAAATGAAGTCTTTTGAACTTTGAGTATATTCTACTGTAAATAAGTGCCTCCTCCTTTGCAAGTGCTCTGGACGCTGCATAGACTCCATCATTATCTCTGTGACATCTGAGTGCTTCTATTCACTCTCATGTCCCACTCTCTACAAGCCCAAAATCCCTTTGAGAAAAGGAACATGTCTTACCAGCCTGTGTTCCCAATGTCTACACACAAGAGTCTGCCATACATGGCTTTATAGTTTTGGATAATTCCCTCATTTCTTTGGATTTCAGTTTCCCTATATGAAAAATGAAGGTAAGTGATCAACTGTAAGATTCTCCTGACATTAAAATTGTTTGATTTCATTGCATGAAATTGGAAGGTGATCCTCAGGGTTATACATAATTACATATAAGAGGAAAGGAGGGGTAAGAGAAAAAATACAAATGGAAGAAATGATTTACAGTAGAGGGGGTAGAGAGAGAAAAGGGGAGGGGAGGGGAGGGGAGGGGAGGGGAAGGGGGATAGTAGAGAATAGGATAGACAGCAGAATACATCAGACACTAGAATGGCAATATGTAAATCAATGGAAGTGTAACTGATGTGATACAGCAATCTGTATACGGGGTAAAAATGGGAGTTCATAACTCACTTGAATCAAACTGTGAAATATGATATATTAAGAACTATGTAATGTTTTGAACGACCAACAATAAAAAAAATAAATAAATAAATAAAATTGTTTGATTTCATAAGAGTGGTGTTTCCTCTACTCATCTCATTCACCCTCCAATGCCAGGTCTGCTCCCATCTGTTCTCCGAAGACTTCCCTAATCCTCCAAGGCCTTTGGGACCACTTCCTCTCCTAAAAGGCCAGAGCAGTACCGTGCCTCTCACCACATGCCTGCTTCCTTGTTTCCACACATTTTTGTACAGCTTATCTGCACAACTGGAGTGTAGCTTGAGAGCAAGAGCCATGTAATACCCTTCTGCTTTTTAAGTGCAGCCCTGGGGTTCACAGATAAGAATCAGGAAAACTGGGGATCCTACTCCTAGCTCCTTCCCTGACTCTCTACATGACCTTGGACAAACTGCTAGACCTTTGAGCTTTATTTTCCTTTATTTTCCTTTATTTTCCTTTATTTTTTATTTTCCTTTTATAAACTTCTTCCAAGATTATTGTGGGAATAAAACTGGATAGCAAGTAAAAACTGCTTCATAAATTTTAGTAATCTTACAAAAGTAAAGGATTGTGTTAGTGTAATTTGTATTCTTGCATAATTGCTATTAAAAGTATTTGACTATGGAGGAATAGAAAGAGAATGCATGTATTCATTTGTTCAGATAAGTTTTCCAAGAACTAATATAAAATCTAGGTGAAAAAGACATGGTCTCTATTTTCAAAGCATTCACTGACTACAGGAACATCCTGATAAAAAGAGCACTAGATTTAGAGTTAGAGACTTGGGTTTGACCCAAGTTCGGTCATTTACAAGGTGTGTGATCTTGGGCCAACCTATTTTAATTCTCTCTGAAGCCCAATTGCCTGACACTTACAACAAGGGGTTGGATTAGTCTATCTCCCTCATCTCTGAGGGTCTAGGATTCCATAAACATAAGAAAATTTATGGCATGTTTTCAAACTCTCATGGGCCCGTGGGTGTAGGGAAAATACATGGTTAACTTCTGAGTGGCTGCTGTCAAGCAGAGGAAAGAGAAAAGTGCACCATGCCTAGAGTCGAAGACTGTCCTCAAATAGCACATCTCCTAAGCACCACTGGGCGCTGGCCTGCCTGTCCTTTACCGAGGCCGTGAGGCAGAGGCGTTTTCAGCACCACGGATAGCTCCATGGTGCTGCCCCCATGGCCTGGAGCCTAAACAGGCCTTTCCACCACGAACCAGATGTTCCTGCTTTCTCAGCCAGCTTAAGGCTAAAACAAACCTTTTCAACCAGGGTTTATCAGAGTTTCTAAATTACATACTGGGAAGAAATTTAATTGGTTTAATTAAGAAAGTTTATTTCATGGTAATTCAGTTTTGTTATGCTGCGAGACTTAATGTGTCCTCTGGTGGGAGCATCTGTTATAAATATTCATGGCCTCACTCAAATACCCTCTCCTGGCCCTAATCTCCCTCCCTTACCCCATAGACTTTGAAAATGTATCTGAAGGATACTGAGAAAAGTGAGGCCTTCCTGAGCAAGGACACCAGGCCAGGACAAGGTCAACTGAATTTAGTGTTGAAATTACAGAAGTTTGAAGCTGAAAGGGACTATAGAGATAAGTATGTTGTTCCTGTATTTTACATATAGGGAAACTGAGGCCTGGTTGGGGATGGAGATCACACACAAAGTCAACATCAGGGCTGGGACTAGGGACCAAATCCCCTAATTTCCAGTTCACTGCATTTATCTCACCAATTCAAAATTCAAACCATATTCAAGCTAACCATAGAGAATGTCTGACCAACTTTCTTAGATACAGAAGAGGAAACTGAGGCATAGACAGGAGGCTGACTTGCCCTAAGCCATCTACCTTCCCTCCTCTGACAAATTTCCCCAACCACGGAGAATCATACAACTTCGGCTAGATTACCAACAGTGAAAAATACTCCATTTTACATTTCTACACCTAAGCTAGTCAGAGTGAGATGAAATTGAGACTTGACATTTCCCTTCTTTGAAGGAGTTTACAGTCTAGCTGTGCAAAGGAGACAATATGAAAATAAGAAACAAAATGGAAATAATGGGCACTCCTTATGCATTTCTTAAGATGCTGTTTCTTCAACATACCTCACTTCATTCTTCCATCCTTTTCTACATGGACACCCTTCCTTACCACAACTGCCTAGTCAACCCTCACTCATTCTTCAAAACCCCAGAAAATCTTTCTAAGCCCTCCCCTGCCACACAAAACCATGACTAAGTCCCTTCCTCCATGCCCTGTTGGGCTCTCCCATCCTATCTCACAGCCTTTATCACACTGAATGGTTACTTCTTTTTTTTTTTTTTTTTTTGACTTGTCTGTCTTCCCACCAGGGTAAGCTCCTTGGATTTGCTGTTGCCAAGAGCATTGTCTGGCAAAGACCAGAAGCTCTGCAAATAGTAGCTAAATGGATGAGTATGAAACTGATTTAATGTGGAGTTTCAGCTCACTGGGTTATGAACCTGGAATAGTTTTATTTTTCTAATAACTGCTACCAACTGTGCTCTGTTGAACCCTCTTTTCCTGCTGGGTAGCAGGCTGCCTTAACAAACTCAGTCTGGGACCATAACTTTTCAGTCACTTTCAGTTATTAGAACAGTCTCATTTGGGTTCTTTAGGATTAAATCCTATGTACTTACAATTTTTTATTCTTATTCAAGGCTTTTCCTACCCCACCTCTATTATTCCCTGACTCTTGTCTCCACCATACCTAATACAGTTCAAGCATCTTGCTCTAGGTGGAAAGGGAAGAATCTGCTCCATTTCACCTCCTTCTCCCTCTCTCACTGCTCTGGTACTGGGGTGGAATGAGGGCAGGAAGTAGCAGACACCAGTGTGACACCTCAGAGTGAGGCAACCCTCCCCTACTTATGCTCTAACCAATGGCTTTTTTTATTGTGGATGGGATCCTCATAGGTTCAGGGTGACCCCCACAAGCTCTGCTGATAAGGACCTTCCCTGAGCAGTTCCCTGTGAACTGGTGGTCCCCATTGAGGTTTGCCTCATCATTAGCTGACATACTTGGTCCAGACTCACAAATCCAGTTCCAGAGGCTGATCTTAAAGACCAGAAAGAATTAGAATTGCTGACAAAAAAGAGGCAGTCTTGGCATGAGGAAAAGGAATGGTTATGACACTGTATAATAGTAGCCACTCAATAAATAAAATGAACTAAACTTCCACCTGCAGCTGGAAGTTCTCTCTGTGGAAGAAATATATATATATATCCTCAACAGGCTGAAATCGGATCACCACTCCTCTGTTAATTAGGCATCTTCTGTAAGTCATTTGACCTCACTGAGACTTTATTCCTTATGTGAAAAAACAAAGGATAATAAAACCACTCAGAATATTGCTATGAGGATTAACAAGGTTCATAGCACATCATAACTGATAAAATGCCATGTGTCCACAGATAGTTTTGTTTTCCTCTGGGGCACATATCTCAACTCCATTTCCCAGTTTCCATGAGGAACCATGAGTCTGAATTCTGGCAAATGAAACATAGGCAGGAGCAAGGTGTGTTGCTTTCAACTGCCCAGGTGATCATCCAGGTGAACCTGCAAGTAAAAGATTCAGGAAACATAAAGTTAAAAGAGCTACTCCCAAGAGCTGCCTCATTGTGTGGATGAGGAATAACTTTGGTTGTTTAATCCACTGGGATGTGAACGTTGTGTGCTTTACGGGCAAGCATCATGACTTCAACTAATACCCACACAGTAAGTGCTTCATGAGTATTGGTCATCATTATTAGTCATGTTTTTGTATCATGCTTTAGTGCACAAGGATTTTTTATTTTTCATGTAATTGATCCTTATAGTGACCTAATGAATGGAGCATGGAGAGCAGAGATTACCACTCCTTTTTATAAATGAGGAAACTGAGATTAAAACACACTAACATGTTGAGAGCCACAGCCGAAGGGGCCCCAGCAAACTTCCAGCTGCCAGCTGATGATGATTGGCTCACAGTGCCCCAGCAAACTTCTAGCTGCCAACTGATTGGCTCCTCTGCAGTGATGCTCATTGGACTGTTTCCCTGCCCTTTCAGACCACAGAGCTGCTCATTGGGGGACTTTTTTTTGGCTCTGCCCAGGCGACCCAGCCAATTGGCCTCAAGAGCAGGAGGATTGTGGGAGGTGGAGAGGCTTGTGGTTTTGAGGGAGAGGCTTGTGGGAAGCCGGTGGTGGCAGTTGGGCTCTGAGGGTTTTTCCTGAAGAGCTGTGTGGTGCGGTGTGTGTGTGTGTGTGTGTGTGTTCTAAAAATAAAGTTCATTTCTTTTGAAAAGTGGCTCCTGAATTGTGCCCAGCCAGACTGCAGCACTAGCAAATAGAGGTTAACTACTAATCACATACAAGAAGAAAGTCACTTGACCAAGACCAAAATTATTATACTTGATTCAAGCCTCCTTACTATGACTGAACCCCACCCCCCAACACTTGTTCTGTTATGCCACATGACCAGCCCGAGCGTCCTGGGATCTGTCCAGCCCGAGCGTCCTGGGATCTGTCCAGCCCAGAGGGTGATAGTGCCTGGTGAGAAACCAAATATCTTAGGGTTGGTGACAGGATATAAGGATTTAATAATTCCTGAGAAGATTTGTGCATGAGCAGATAGACTAGATACCAGACACCAAGGCCAGGTGAGGTGGCATCAACTTCAGAAGACCACATGCCGCCATGGAAACACTGAGGAGATATGGATTCTACTTCTAGTTTTGCCACCATCTTACTAAATGACTTTGTGCAAGCCATTGTATCTCTTGGGATCTCAATTCTGAGTTAAAACAGGGCAACATCTGGACTAAGGAGTTAGCCTTGCCTCAGAGGCCTGAGGGCTTCTTAGAGTAGGAGGAGAGCACCCCACCTCCAGGGAACTTTAGGATTTCCCCTGGAGGCCAGCTGAAAGTGAGCTGGCTCCATCCCCACTACACCCCACACAGCTCCTCATGCTCCAAACCCCAGTCAAAAGGCATCTGTCAGCAAAACAAGTGGCCCGCCATTCCAGCAGGGAGCAAGAGCTGGGAACAAATGGTGTTTTGTCTAAACAATTGTTTCCAACAGCAATTCCCTTTCCAGGATGGCTTTTTTTAAATTATGCTTGTTCACTAATTAGGTTGAGACACATAAATATTTCCAATGTACAGATAACAAATGCTTCCATCTGAGGGAATCAGCTGCCCTCAAATTGCCAACCCTGGTGAATCACCACCTGCCAGGGCTTAGGGGACCTGAGAACCAGAGACCAAAAATGAGATCCCAATAGGGGAGGCACTTGCAAAATGACACACAAAAATCAGAGGCCAAGCAAGATGAGAATGTACGTTCTCAACCCCAAGTGTAATGTCACTAATATGAATATTAGCATTATTGCTATTGCTATCATGTTTATTTCAGAATCAAACAGCTAAGCTTGAATCATGACACTCTACTTGCTAGTTTTATGACCCTCTTTAAGTACCAAGGTTTTCATCTATAAAATGGGTAAATAATTTCCATCATCTCAGGATGATCATGTAGAAAAAAAGATATGTAAAGTACCTGGCCTTTAGAAAGCAACTTATCATTCTTAATTAACATTTGAAATTCAGTACAAAAAAGTCTGAAAAGAAGAAGTAGCACTGTGGTTAAGAGCACAGTTCTCAAGCTGGATGCCAGAGTTTGAACTCACTCCAGCATTTAGTAGCCTTAGGTAAGCCACATAATGTCTTAGAGCCATGTTCTAAATAGGAATGATGATGATGATGATGATGATGATGATGATGATTTTTTATCTTAGGGTTATGTGACAATATGTGCCATAGTAAGTACTATAAAGGTGCTAGAAATCACTATTTCCAATTTCATCTCACTCCTATTTGTTTTTCAAAGCATTTTCACACCAACCTCTAATTGTGGCCTGGAAGCTGGGGGGAAGGGGGTATTTTGCCCCCTTTGCAGAGGAGGTGAGGAGACTCACAGAGAAGTCTGGAGACTTGCCATGGTCCCACAATCAGGAGATGGCAGACTAGGACTTGAACTTAAGTTCTAACTATGAGTTCTGAGCTTTTCCAGCCCTCTGACAACTGCCCTAGGCCCATGAGGCAGCCTGAGGAGAAAGGGGTTCCTGCCCAGTTTCACCTCCCCTACCCCCATTCTGTGCTGGGCACCCCAGTTGCTAAAGTAGACCTATGGGACCTATGAGCCAAAAAGATGAATGAGAACAGACCATGCTGCATGACTGGCTCCCAAAGTGGGCAAGGGAAGGAGAGGCAATAACTTTAACTGGATTGATTTCACCTGTAGGGCCATTAACTTAATGCCTCCCACTTGGTTAAGAGCCAAGCCAAGCCTGGCTGCAACTTCGTTCAGCCTGCTGCCTCTGCTGCAGAGAAGAGGGTTAGAGGGAAGAGGGGCATCACCATGGATGGGGAGGCCTGGATCAGC
Organism: Spermophilus citellus; assembly: GCF_964194105.1. Lineage (NCBI taxonomy): Eukaryota > Metazoa > Chordata > Mammalia > Rodentia > Sciuridae > Spermophilus > Spermophilus citellus. Next base: position 100,194,042 of record NC_138191.1, on the reverse strand, counting down.
ACTAGGGAGAAAGAAAAAAGGTGCCAAGGGTGCAAAGTTAGAGGAGCCCTTCCCCTCGGGATTGTGTAAGCTCTTCCCAGGCATCTCACCTGCTTTTCCCTAGTCTTGACCCTGAGGAGAGAAAAGGCCTCAGCCTGGGGATCAGGACCCCTGAGTGCAAGTCCTGCTTCTGCTGCTTGCTGGACAGTCAGCTTAGACGACTGATTTTATCACTTCCCAGAAATGGGGGTGTGCGCCCCCCCCCCACATTGAAGGATGGTGTGTGGACTAGAGAAGGGCTGAGCTCACAGCATGGATGGCAGCCATGAGTGACCACCTGCTCTGTGGACACAGACCTGAGGTCCACACCACTCCTTTCCCATGCCCCTTCCAGGGCCCAGCTGGCATGTTCATACTAAGTCCACCTCCCCACCCTCACTAGCTGTTCTGCCCTCCTTACCTTCTCCCCAGGGCACTAATATCCTCCCCTTCTCATCCCTGACTGTTCCAGTCCTCTGCCTCTCCTCGCTCACCTCCATGCTCTTCCTTACACCCCATATTTAGCTACACAGTGTACACATGTTCCTCTCTTACTCCTGAACCACTTCTTATGTGTTGGCCTCAGATCTCCAGCAAAAAGGGTGTTATTGTGTCCACCAAAATTCACATTGAAACCCTAGTCCTAAATGTGACTATATTTGAGAAAAGAACATTTAAGGAGGTAATTAAGGTTAACTAAGGACATTTAACCTCCAATAAGAATGGTATCCCACTGGGCACTGTGGCACACACCTGTAATTCCAGCAACTAGGGAGATTGAGGCAGGAGGATCACAAGTTTAAAGCCAGCCTCAGCAATTTAGTGAGGCCCTAGGCAACTTAGCAAGACTCTGTCTCAAAATTTAAAAAGGCTGGGGATGTAGCTCAGTGTAGAGTGCCTCTGGGTTCAATCCCCTGTACCAAAACAACAACAACAAAAATCAATGTACTTATAAAGAAGAGGGAGAGACCCAAGGACTAACCAAGGCCATGTGAAGAAGCAGTGGGAAGGTGACCACCTGCAAGCCAGGAAGAGAGGAACCAATTGGTTCTCACCAGGAATCAATCCTGACAGTACCTTGATCTCTGACTTGCAGCCTCCAGAATTGTGAGGAAATTAATTTCTGTAGTTTAGGCCACCCAAATCTGTGGTGTTCTGTTATGGACCAAGCAGACTAAAACAAAAAGGGCCTGTCACATCTCATTTGTGATCTTCGGTGGTCACTTCCTTGCTTCAAGTCTATTTCCACAGCTGAGAAAAGGAGTCCACTCTGCTGAGAGAGGCCCAGGAGAGAGTTCACAGAGAACACAATGCTCAAAACTGAGCAGTTGCTGGCAGGAGGGATGCATTCCAGCATGGAGGCCTGCACTTCCAGGTGGGGCTTGGTCTGAAGGGGTGGTGTGCGCTGAAGAGTATGACCAGACCAGGGGCAGGGGGAAAGGGGCTGTTGAGCCACCCAAAGGGCTGCGTCCTTTCTGAGGAGGTTGGAAGAAAGCCATTGAAGAGTTCTGAACAAGACAATAACATGGGTTATGCTTTAGAAAGACCACTCTGGCTGCCTTGTGGGATGTGGGTTGGAAAGGCAGCAAGTGGATTCCCAATACAGGACACTGTGGGAGGAAAGACAGCATGAGTGATATTAGGAGAAGAGTGAATACGATGTGCTTGTCCGACGGGTATGGAAATGTGAGGGATGCTGCATCCATTCTCTTCGTGGGCAGCTGCCAGGTGGAGCTGGACTGGGGCAGAGGGGAGCCTATGGATGTGGAGGCACTTTATACATTGTAGAGGGGGCTGTTGTCCACCCAGAATTAAGAGAATACCCAGCATTAACAAAATAAATGTTAGTTCAATAAATTTTAGCTCAATAAATAAATAAAAACGGTAAGGTTCTCACTTTGGTCACACCATTGGTCCAAAATGGAAATCTTGGCTCGCATCATAAAACTGGCAGACCCTCTGATGACCTCGTTAATGTCCTGCCCCCACCACACCAGCCACACCCCAGCAGCATCAGAACCAGAATACAGAGGGGCCCTGTGCTATAGGAGGGCTGCTCTTCCATTAATCCCTGCAGCAGCCACCCTGGATAGACAGATCAGCTCCCCTATAGAGAAACCAGGGCTCAGAGAGGTTCAGCAACTGACCAGGGTCCAGGCAGGCCCCCTTACTCTGTCCACAGCTTGCATTTCCTTGAAGACAGAACTCTTTGCCTTTGATAGGGAGCAAGAACAAATTCCTGGAAGTCCTCTGCTGCACCACCTGGCTGGAAAATATTTCCATAAAAAGATATCTTGTCATCTTCTCCTTTATTCTTCATATTTCAATGTCTTGAGCCACAGCTTTTAACTTAATCTGCTGGAAAATATAGCCTGACCATGTAACCTGTCACTCTGATCTGAGACACCGCTCTCAAGCACAAATTATTTCCACTTCTCATTAAGAATATTCATTCATCACATCACATCCAAGGTCTACTTACTCCTCCCTGAAACATATAATTAGAGTAAATTTAGAAACTCATAGTGCTAGAATTTTCCCTGGTCTGCTCCCTTATTGTCAGATGGAGAAACTGAGGCCCGGAGAGAGGGAGGGACCAGCCCAGAATCACACAAGCACTCAGAAGTGGCAGAGCCGGTACTTGAACCTCAGTCTCCCAATTCTGCATTTGGTTCTCTCTCCGCAGCCTCAAATGGTATAAATAGAATCAGAAACCACCAGCAGGTCGCTGCTGTGGGCCAATTCACAGTTTCCTTTGAGTTGGATGCTGTGCAATGTGATTCCTGAGGATCTGAGCTACCCACTGGGTCCTCCCTCTACTCACTTGGTTCTGAAAGAGAAAGAGCTATGTGACAGAACCACATGCTGCCACCATGGTGTATAGAGCCTGCAGAACAAGCAGACCCACATTGTGAACATCCCCTCTTTTTTTAATTTAGTTTTTGTTGGTCACAACATCTTTACTTTTTACTTTTATGTGGTACTGAGGATCAAACCCGGGTCCCGCCTGTACTAGGCGAGCGCTCTACCACTGAGCCATAATCCCAGCCCGTGAACATCCCCTCTTGCCAGGCACCATGCTAGACAAGTTGCATTCATTTCCTCATTTAATCTCCATGCTGATGCTAATGAAGTGGAGATATTAATTTATCCATTTTAAAGATGAGAAGATTGAGGCTCAAGAGGTCGAAGTAACTTGCCAAGTTACCCTAGACGTGGAGTCACAGTCTGCCTCACCTGAGTCCAGGGCTCTGTCTGTTATTCCTGGCTCCCCCCTACACACACACACACACACACACACACACACACACACACCTTGGACAGGGCTTTTCCCTCTGCAATCTCAACTGGAAAGTGAAACAAGCGCAGTTCCATCATTTGGAGAAACAGGAAAATAAAACAGTAAGAGGCACAACTGGAGGAATGCACATAAGCACTGGAGCCCTCTGCCAACTGGGGCTCTTCACAGAAAATTCTGGTCAAAGCAGAGATGAGTTTTGCCTGTATCCATTGCCATTCCTGTCATACTCTGATTTAGGCCCTCATAGATTGTTCCTGGGCTCCTTGAAATGTCCCCACCACCACCAAGGGTGGGGCCTCTGACAGGATCTTCATACCTCTGATGGGCTTCCCCTAACCCTATACTTGACTGCCAGACTTTTGTGACCCCCCCAGTGCTGGCTCAGCAAAGTCATGTGTTCCCTTCCTGCTGGGGCAGCCAGGAAAGGAAAGGGAAGGGGACAGGGAGGGAAGCCAGGTCTCGCCCACGTGTCCAGTGAGCAGGGCCAAGATGAGTACTTTCATGCTAGGTACCACAATTTCACAGTCTGCTCTGTGCAAAGACAAAGAAAACATAAGACAAAGAAAACAAAGAAACATAAACCTGCAAACAGAGGTAACCAAGTTGAGCCTTGGTTTCCTCCTCTGTAAAATGGGACTACCTTCATTTAACTCACACACAACCCTATAAGGGAAGTGTCATTTTTGACCCCATGAAAGTTCTGCCCAGCTCACAGAAAGTGTTCCATAAATTTGGACTCTTATATTGCAGAAAAACATCCCCTACCCACAAAGAGCCCTCAGCCCGGTGAAGGAGCCATGTGCACACAAGTGGTAAGATTAGCTGCCATTCATTGAACAGCTCCTCTTCTCAGGAGCTGAATCGATGGTATTTTTAGTCTTCACAGAATCTTTCAGGAAATGTCCTAGCATCATCCATTTGACACCCAAAGAAACTGAGGCCCTTAAAAAGGAGAAGCAACCTGCTTCAGACCACTCTAACCAGGATTTCAAGTGTCTCCTCTCCACTCAGGTTACAAAGCAGGTGGCACAAGTTCTAGCACTGACATCCAGGCCAGTCTCTGTCACTCATCATAACTCTTGTGAAAGCCTGAGATTAGGGACTAGCAGAAACCAAGCCAGAAAGAAGCTTCAACCACCCCACTAGGGACTAGCCCAGAATCCCTGGACAATATAGACCCAAGTGCAAATGGATAGCAAAGTCAGAGAGTACCCAGGCAATCTCCTGGGCTTTACAGAAGAAGCTACTTGGAAGGGCCAGGCTTTCTCCCTGCAGAGCTTCTGGGAGGGGCTGGAAGGAGACTGGGGCCATAACCAGTTGGCAGAGGATTAGGCCTCACCTGGTGACTGTGAAGATGGCCAGGACTGGAGGGCTTGTCAACAAGCATGCACAGGACACTGTCCACATCCTCAACCCTTTGATACAGGTAAAATGCTCAAAGCCCTTCCCTTCTGGAGACTTTACTTCCCTCTGGAAGAGAGGCCCTAACCCTAGGACAGGGAATAAATTCTTTTCATAACATCCCAAAGGCAGAAGTCATCAACAATCCAGATTATTATTTGAGGAAATGAGGCTCAGAGGGGAAGCAATTTGCTCCAAGTCACACAGATAATAAAGCTGAGCCCTTCTAGTTCTTGCCCCTCCAAGTGATGTCACTTGGTTTCTCCTTGTCCACTTTCTCTCATGTTTTGAAGAGGAGAGGAAGGAAGAGGTGGGCCTCCACCAGGGCTTTCCCATGGACCAGCTGCAGGAGATGTTCTTCCAAAGCTTTTTTAAAAGTACTCATCTCCAGGTCCTGCTCCCAAGGTTTGGACAGGGCCCAGGAGTTGGTATTTTCACATAAAGGCTGAAACTGACTCCAGTTTGCACCAATGGGTAAGAGCATGAGAACCTCCTTGAAATATTCCTGGATCCCCAAGGCCCATGGATAGTATGACATGATGATGTCATACTATGACATCATCACCCCTATAATGATGTCATCTGCCCTGCCTAAGAGAACACAGATTTATTTATTCTCTGGCTTTCTAATTCTAAAAGACCTAACTTGTCATCCACCTTTTCCTCCTCACCCTCCCGCACCCTCTACCTGATAAAGTGAGCCAACAAATTGCTGGCCTTTTCTGTCTATGTGGTTCCCCTAATGAACAAACACCCTTCAGAGGCTCCCCATTGCCCTCAGAGTCAAGGTGAAGTTCATTGGCTCAGAACCTAAGACCTCACCATTGGACCCTGTTCCTCTGGGCTGGTACACCTCCCAGTTTAAAAACCAAGTCCACTTCATTCTCCTTTTTAAGAATGTATCTAGACTGTATTACCCAGATGCCTTTGCAGATGTCCATGTCTTAAGGTCTAGTATCCAGGGGACACCAGCTAGCATCTCTTTGGGGTTTTTTTCCCTATCCAGGGGAGTCCAAGCCACCCTAAAACTTACAATCTCAGACAATTAGTTAGTAACAAAGCACAAATACTCAGAAATATATTTACAGAATGCAAAGCCCCTGATAGATTTAGTCCATGTGGGTTCTGGAAATAGACAAAGGGAAAATGGCTCCGGTGGTTTATTTAGGGGGTACATCAAAGGCAGGGATAAGGCTTTAAGGGCGTGATGTCTTAATGATGTCTTGCTGCCAGCAGGTTGATTGACTTCTTGACCACCCATCTCAGGTGCTGTATGGGTCATGGCAGAGCAGGAAAGAGATTCACATTGCCCCTGGGCAATTGACCAGAGGAAATGTCCACTGGCCATTCCCATGTACTAGATGTCTCTATCCATGAGGCTTCCATGCACAGTGACCCACATGGATGGCTCCTGACAGTCTAGCCAATGAAATCTATGAGTAAATGATGAATGTCACTTTGAAGCTTTCCACATTTAAACCTCCCACATGACCCTGAACATTCTTTCTCCTGCTAGCGGGGTGTCAATGCCCAAGGTGACCTTGGAAGCCATGTGGATGATTCAGAGCCTCTGTTATCCTAGGTTGATGAATAACACAGGTGAGATGAGAGCATCCCTCCTCCCCACTGCCACTCATTGAACTTGATGTGAATAAAAAATGTGCATTTATTACAGTAAGCCCTTGTCCTTTCTGAGTTTTATCTGTTACATCAGCTGGTGTTAAGTAGAAACCAAGGTCTTGGTCATTCCAGACTCTTTCAGGGAACTCAGAAGAGTTTGTTGTGTGCCTCTGTTCTCTGCTATGTAGTCATACTTCCCTGTAAGTGCAGCTCCAGTCTCTACTCCTCCTTGGAGACCATCCCCCACTCTGCTTCCCACACCCCCTACCCCAGGCTAAGTGGACACCACCTCTCTCTGTACCATGCATAATTAACATTTATTGAGTGCTGACCATGTACCAGCCTCTACGCTAAGATTTCACAATCAACTTCTCTTCTAATCATGATAATTATATGAAGGGGATGCTTTTTATTCCTCCCCATTTTAGAGATGAGGCACAGAGCATCAAGTCACTTGTCCAAAATCACACAGCTAGCAAGTGGCAAAGATAGGATTCCAACTTGGGAAGAGGCCCCAGTCTTAATTCTGACACTACTTGCCTCCATATACCCCCATTAAAATCCTCACATCTTACAACAATTTCTTCTGTGGTGGATTTTAAAATGCAAATTAAACATAATGTGATCCTTTAATTAGAGAGCACAATTTACACTGAGCAGATCACAGGGAGTTATAACATGACAGAGGAACCAGCAGAGGAGATAGGGATGGGGGAGGGAGGGTCCTGATGTCCCCAGAATGCTTCTTAGTGATCTGGGCACTTCCTTACTCCAGTGGTGGATAGTTCAGGTGACTGGAAGGTGAGAAAAGTCTGAGCTGGTGACCATGCTGGGTGACAGGAGGAATGGGCTATTCCCCTTGAGCAAAATCATGAGGAAGTGGAACACTGAGTTTGCTCTGGGATGCTCAGATTTTACAGCTATACACTTATAGTTGTAAAAGCACCTTTACTGTTGACATTCCTGAAGGAAAAATAACTTTGTTATAGTGAGTCTGAAATCTTCTAGCCCCTAACCTCTTTTTCCCCACTGAAACAATTGTCTCTATCATTCCATCTTTTTTATAATACAAGATTTCTTAGGAATGCAACCTCCACATCCTAATAAAATATAACACACATCTGTTGTCTTTCTAGATGTCTGTCTTTCTCAGATTGAGTTCCCTGAGGGGGGAACCAGGTAGGCTCCATTGCTAGGACCTCAGAGACCAGTACAGAGCCTGGCACCGAGAAGTACCCAGTAACTGTTTGCCAGGTACCGCCTCTTCCACCGTCCACCATCCCTCCTGAGAACTCACCCTTCATTTTTCTTCTCTGTCATGTCTATTGGCAAATATCACATAACCAGCTGGTCTGACCCACCCTGCTCTGACTCCCGCAAATAGCCTGGCTCACTGCGAGCCAGCATTGCCCAAAGCCCACATTCATACGAAATCACACCCACATCCACATGCTGCCACCATTACCATTGCAAAACCCTCAGCAGCCCAAAGAAACCTGAATTCAAACCCCAGCTCTTCCACTCCCTAGCTCCATGGTGTTGGGAAAGTCGTGCAGCCTCTAATCTGTAAAATGAGAATAATAAAACCTGGTTCAAAGGGCTCTTGCAAGTATTAAATGAGATAATGTATTCAGCTTGACATATCAGTCTACAACTGATATGTAGATATTAAGTAGGGGGAGTTGTTCTGTTTCTTCCTTACAAAAGACCTGAGACAGAAGCAGAGGTCGTCCTAATACTATTTTACAGAAAAGGAAACTGAGGCTCAGAAAGCATAGTTGCAAGTCCTGGATCACACAGTTCCCATTGATGCTACCAGCTACCTTCCTGATTCAGCAAACAGGAGGCCCCAGAAGCTTCCTCAAGGCAGGGAACAGTACCCTGAAGGGAAGGCATGTGGTTCTCATGGTGGCCAAGTGTGGAGGTAAACATTAATCAGTGCCTAGAAAAGCTTATGGTGGAACAAGGACTCTAAAGAATATGATAACAAAAGTGGAGAGGGGAAGCTGGCCTTTATGTTCAATCTTTAGGTGACAATCAAAACAGTGACCCTGGCTGTAAAGTAAAGGATGTACTCATAAAACATCTGGAGAAATCCACCTGCACAGTGGGCATACAACCTACCCTGTATATTCCTCCTGCTTGTATGCACAGCATGGCCCTCCACGGCCCACTGTCACTGAGAACTATGTGAGTAACAAAATGTCTAAAACCTCTCCACTGAGTCCTCCAAGCTCTCTCTTTGGGGTAAATGAACAATATGCTTGGTGCATTTGCATCCTGGGGGTTGAACAACAAGGATTCAGATGGAATGACTAAGTCTATAGACTTGGTCCCTGTGAACCAGACCTGCCTTTTGACTCAATTTCTCCCAAAATACCAAGGACCACATTAGCCATGGGCTTGCCATGTCCTACCCTGGCTACTCAGTCCCACACCAAGAGTCAGGAAACTGGGTTTTGCCTTCTACTCCACAAGTCAGCAGCTGCATGACTTTGACAAAGTAACTTTTCCACTCTGAGCCTCCATTTTCTCACCTGTTTCTCTCCAGGCATAATAATATCTGCCCTACAAAGTTATTCAAGGACCTGACAAACTATTGCACATTCAGTACCTAACAAACGACCTGCTCCACAGAGGTGTGCTCAGTGAGTGAACACTGGTTGAGGAGGATGGTGGTAGTAGAGGCGGTGGTGATGTTGATGATCAAGACAATAACACGATACCTCTCCTCAGCAAAGCGGGACCAATGCCTCAGTGAAATGAGGGCCCACCTAGATAAACACCTAGCACATTTATCCCAATGGGTTAGAGATGCTCTTAGAAACCAGGGTGAATCCACATGTCGCTGTTTATCATGCCCAAATCCACCCTGCATTGTCCTCTCTCCTTCAAGTCCCTGAGTGAGAGAACTAGTCAGAATAATCATTAGGAAATGGATATCTCTGTCACAATGATTTTTTAAAATATTTTTAGTTGTAGATGGATACAATAACTTTAGTTTTTTTTGTTTATTTATTTTTTGTGATGCTAAGATCGAACCAAGTGCCTCACATGCTAGGCAAACGTTCTACCACTGGGCTACAACCCTAGCCCCAGTCATAGTGAATTTTGTGAACTCAGGGGCACTCGATTACTGAGCCACATCCCCAGTCTTATTTTGTATTTTATTTTAGAGACAGAGTCTCACTTCTTGTTCAGCACTTCACTTTTTGCTGAGGCTGACTTTGAACTCACAATCCTCCTGCCTCAGCTGCTGGGATTACAGGTGTGTGCCACCACACCTGGCAGTCACAATGATTTTTAACAAAATACTGGCCCCAAACCTGGTGCTGAGAACTGGGCTGGACATTAAGAAAGCTCCTTAACCATGTGAGCTGGACCCCTCTAGTCAGAACCTAAACAGGTCCCCAGCTGATTAGTGCAGACCATGACTAAATCAAAGTCCCACATCTTAGCAATGAATCTCTTCTGTACCCGGATAAATAGAGAAGACCATTAGAGAGGTCAACCAGGGCCTTGAGCAGTGGCCCTAGGGGATGAAAGGAAGCTTCCAAGGATCCAGGGAACAAAAGAAGAAGCCAGTAGGCAAAAGAGAAGTCCTCTCCCTGAGGGCAACCCTGACCACCTTTGAAGTCTACAGAAAGCCCTAGGCTCAGAAAAGACCCCTGCAATCAACTCCCCTCTGAAGGATGACAGAGAAAATCCATATTCCACCAGGGCCTCTGGGTGGATCCAGTCCTCTGTAGCTGGACTGGGGGCTGCAGCAATGCCCCCAGCCCTGAGCCTTTCCACTTCATCTCTGATGTTCCCAGGTCTCTGCACCAGAGCCAGGCCATTCCCCTGCCAGTCAAAGCAGGCAGTGAGAACAAGGTACAAATATTCACAGAGATTCTGAGCCCTGGGATTCAACCCAAATCCTCATCCCTGTATTTCAGACCCACATATCTCCTCTCTCCAGCTCTGGGTCCAGGGTACCTTCACTCATCTAGAGCCCTATCTTCCTCTGCTTGCTCCAGAAAGTCCTGGCCACCAGTCCCCTCCCTCTTCTGTGCCCTTTTTTTCCCATACCTTTTCTCTATGGTCCCTCATTTGATAGGTCAGCCATAAGACATTTATCAGAGAACACTTTATATTATTCTATCTTTATATAAGATCTTGATTTCCCCGCTCTGTAGAAAACACAGTTTTCTCCTATGTATAAGAGACATTGACAAGAAGCAGATGTTTAGCATTCACTCTATTCCAAACGCAACCAGGGGTTGTTTGGAATACAGAAAACAAAAATTCTTGGTCTCTGACCACAGGAACTCCTGGACTAGTGGGGGCAACAGATACATTCACTTGTAACTGGAACCCAAGCCACACATGAAAAAGGGGAGTGTTTGGCCAAGGGAAAGATGGGAGCAAGACTTCTTGGAAGAGGCAGAGAGTTTGAGCTATGTCATAAAAAATCAACGTTTTCATGTGGCACTCAGGTCAGGAAGATCTCATGAGAAAATGTTTGAAGGAGAGAATCTCAGGGCCTATTTGGGAATAGCAAATATTTCTATTTGCCTGAACGTATGGTACTAGTCAGGATATAGAGGGAGACTGCTGATTGAGAGTTGTTTAGAAGGAACAAGCATAACAGGATCAAAATATTATCATAGGAAGATTAATCTGGCAGTGTGAGAAGGACGGGGTGAAGCACAGATGGGACACGAGGAAATACCTTGTCATACTCACTACACAGGAAAAAATCAGATGAATTGGGCAGATACAGGTCAGTGGGAATTCTCAGACATTGGTGGTAGAAGTGTTAATTACTATCATTTTGGAAACAATGTGGCCTTGTCTTCTGTAGCTAACCAATTGCCTAAACCCTCTGTAACCCAAGGACCCGGCAATCTCACTCCTAGACCAATGCTCTCTAGAGCAGCAATTCTCAAACTGCAGCCCAGGAACCTGAGACTTTTTCGAGGGATCCATGAAGTCAAAAGTATTTTCATAATATCTTTGAAGGCATTATTTTACTTTTTGATTCTCATCTTAGGAGTGTACAGTGGAGTTTTTCAGAGGATGTCTACCATGCGATATCCCAACAGATTGAAGATGGAAGTAGAATTCAGCCATCCTTTATTAAGCAAGACATGAAAGAGATTTTTAAAAATTTAAACACTGCTGCTCTTCTCCCTTAATTTATTTTACCTTATAAAATACAGGGTTTTTTCCTTTCAAAATATGTAATTTATGTTAACATATACTGAATTAATAAATAAAATGTTTATATTTTTCCAAGTCTTAACACAGTGAATATATACAGATATAACTGGCATAAGTAAAAGCTCTCTGAGACGTAAGACTAAAGTGTTTGATGACTGCTGTCCTGAACGAACTCCTGCAGGTGTGCAGGAACATGAACAGGTGGCCTCACATCCCTATGTCAGCAAAATATTTGGAACAGAAAAAAACTAGGGACAACTCAAATGTCCACAAGCAGAAGAATAGGCAAAATAAATTATGGTGTAGTCACACAATGGTGTATTATACATCATTGAAAATAAATCAACTACAGCTAAAAAAAATAAATCTTAAAAGCATACATTGAGTAAAAACAAGGCAGGTCTTAGAAGACAACACACAATGCAGTATCATCTTCATAAAGCTCAAAAACAAACTAAGCTAAACATATATATTTAAGGGTACTTTTGACTGTGATAAACCCTTTTATTAGCAAGAGAATAAGTACCCAACCCCGCCTCTTGTGGATTACATGAAAGAAGGGACACATATAAAGATGAACTATTGTTGATAAGCTCCATTTCTTACATTGGGTGGTGGCAAATGGTAGCCCTGTTATCATGCTTCATAATTACATATATGGTATGTTCCTCTTGCATGTGTATCTAATATAATATTTAAAAGAGACTGTGGTCTCTAAATACCATTTTTCTCTAAAAACAAATAAGTAAATAGAGGCTGCTTCGAGTGGCCAACTGCATGTCTGGGGCAGGAAATGTACAAATTGGAACATCTTGTCATTCTGGAAAGCAGGGAAGCTAGCAGAGACTATTGGGATCATAATCAGAAGGACTCAGAAGCCAAGTTAAAGAGTTTTCCATTAGCCAAAGATGGGATCATTTGAGCATTAAGGAGGAGAAAAACTGAAATGGATTGGAAAAACATCACATTTATTTAAACACATGAGCTCATGATGATACAAAACAAATCTCATTGGTTATTTTGGATCATCTTAAGGAACCAAGTCATTATTTTAAAAATTAAGAATAAATGGAGGGGCTGGGGCTGTAGCTCTGTGGCAGAGTGCTTGCTTAGTATGTGTGAGGCACTGAGTTCGATCCTCAGCACCACATAAAAATAAACAAATAAAATAAAGGCATCCTTTCCATCTACAGCTACAAAAAAAAATTTTTTAAGAATAAATGGAAAGAATCAAACATTTATCTTGCCTTTCCTGGACGAACTGCAGCTCCAGGTAACCAAATCACTTGTGAGAGGATGTTACTCTTTATAAAAGTCCAGGTGACAAACAAAAACAAACACAAAAGGACAGAATATCAGTATGTTAAAACACTGAAGAAACAATGGATCTAGTCAATGACCATCAACAGCTGCTAATAACAAAAAGAGATGGCAGATATGTGTGCTTCCTGATAGAAGTTCACAAACACCAACCACCATCTCTGAAGTATTGCCCAAAAGAAAGTAAATCTGAATCTGATAAAGCCTCTTGATTTGAATAATGATATAAGGAAATACAGAGAACAGATAAACCTATCGAATGACACCACAGCAGTTGTTCAGCAGAGCGCACATGTAGGAAGTAGGATAAACAACCCAGTTTCTTAAATAAATATATGGCCAGGGAAGATAAGAAAAGGGAGAAAACAACAGATTAAAAGAGATTTAAAAGACTATCAGCCAATTGCAACCCATGGGATTTATTAGATCCTGAGTCCAACAAATTGTAAAAGAAATAAAATTTTGAGTTAACCTACGAAATTTAAACATTAACTATATATTTCATGATATTGGAGAATTAGGGGGATTGGTATAGAATGACATTATTACTATAGATGTCAATTCATCCTTATATTTATAGATGTGATGATAGCTGTCTGGGTTTTGCTTCAAAGAAATCTGGGGACAGGGCAGGATTGGAAATAGGGGGCAGGAGTAGATAAAGCAAGACTGACCATGAGGCGATAACTGCTGAAGCTGGGTGATGGGTACAGGGGCATTCATTATATTATTCTCTCTGCTTTCATGTGAGTTTGAATTTTCCACAATAAAGCTATTTGTAAAGAGAAAAGACAAAATAAAAATATTTTTGCTGGGCACAGTGGTGTATGCCTGTAACCCCTGCAACTTGGGAAGCTGAGGCAGGAGGATCACAAGTTCAAGTTCAACCTCAGCAAGTTGGCTCAAAACATAAAATAAAAAAGCCTGGGGGTGTAGCTCTGAGAGAGAATGCTCCTGGGTACAATCAAAAGAAGGAGGAGGAAAAGAAGAAAGGAAAAGAGAAAGAAGAAGAGGAGGAAGAGAAGAAAGAGGAGGAGGAAGAAAAAGGAAAAGAGAAAAAGGAAAGAATAAGAAGAGGAGGAGGGGGTGGAAGAGAAACGGAAATGAAGAAAAGGAGGAGGAGGAGGAGAAGAAATAATTTCCAAACAGTCTGGAAGGGACAATGATGAGCTGGGGTTGGCACATGTCAGCTTTGAGATGCCACGCACCCTGGATTAAACATCCAAGGAGAAATCAGTACATTTTGGAAAAATCATCTCTGAGTCATTTAAGAAAAACCTCTAAAGAAACAAACGTTAAATAAATAAATAATTCCATCACTGCCATGGAGAGCCCATCCTTTACATTTTCTATGCAGGAAAATACCTCTCTCCCCCCTATGTTTTCTGTCCATAGCCAATTCTGTGACTGTGACAAATCACTCCCCCAAGTCCTGCCGTGACTCAAATGTCATGCAGCATTCAGTGTCTTGGAAACCATCAGAGGAGGGAGGAGACCCTGGCTGGGGGTCAGGAGTACTTCAGATAAACAAACTTCACAAGCCTGGTGTGATGGCACGCCCTGTAATCCCAGCAACTTGGGAGGCTGAGACAGGAGGATCACAAGTTCAAGTTCAGCCTGGGCAATTTAATGAGACCCTGTCTCAAAATAAATAATAAAAAGGGCTGGTGATGTAGCTCAGTGCTAGAGCACCCCTGGGTTCAATCCCAAGCACCACAAAAACAAAAACCAAAGCACAACTTCACCTCACCTGACAGAGAGCAACTCGGGCTGGAGAGCTGAAGGAGCCCACCCCGCACAGAGTTCACACAGGTAGAGCCACCTGAGAAAGCAGGAACTGGAGTCAGAAGAACCTGGAGCTGGGCCCAGCCCTGCATTTCCTGGCCTCTCGACCCTGCTAAGCTCCTCATCTGTCTGAGCCTTCAACTCTTCACCTGAAAGATGGGGCCAGCTGTTATGTATGCCTCACACAACAACATACAAGTAAAGTGATTTTTAAACTGCTGAGCACATTACAAGGGTTATTCCTGAAAGGTTGTTATTTATTATTTAGAAAATTCAAGTCTGGTGCCTCTTAAGCAGGGCCATTTCACCAGCAATAGACTTTACCTGAGCCCCTACTCACCGCAAAGCATGATGCTCTTCTTTCTTTCCATAGCCTCCCTGCCTGACACCAATGGACCCTCTAGCAGAGCGTAGGGCTCAGGATGAGAAGGAGTGGACAGGGAGGCAACAGAGAAGCAGCATATTAAAACCAGAAACCCCTTTTCACTCCAAGCCCTCTGATCACCCTACGGAAAAATCTCAGCTCCTAGCAACACCAAACAATTCAAGTCTAATGGGGACGGAAACTGCTAGACATCAGCACTTGGGACTTCCTCTATCTCCCATATGCACCCTTCAGTTCATGAAAAACCAGACGTCTCTTCCTGACCTTATTTCCAGGAGACCACTATTCATCCAGACATCCAGACAGAAGCCAAAAGATCAACCCTGATGCTAGTCCTAGTCTCCCATGACTTATGAAGATCCATTCATCTATCCAGCCACTATTATTTATTGAGCACCAGTCATATGCCAGGCACACATTTCTGTTGTTGGGAACACAATGCGTAAAAAAAGCAAAGGCCATACTCTTCATGGCGCTTACACTGCAATGGAGGGAGACAGACAATAAATGTAATAAATAGATTAATTATGTGGCACATTAGAAAGTACAGAAAAAAGACCAAGGTATCAGTCCTTCACTGAGAACCATCTCTGTATCCTCACTGCCCTGGCCCAAGCTTTCTCCTTTCTCTCATGGACCCCTGTAATAGCCTCCTCATGGCCCTCCCTCCCACCTGACCCCTCCAATCCATTGTGAAGTTGGTTTCATCTTGCTCACTCACAGATCTAACATGTCACTCCATGTAAAATCCTCTGATGACCCCACTGGCAGCCAATCCTGCCTGGACCTACATGCATCTCATTTGTCTGCCAGCCTCATCACCCACCACATACCCTGAACAGCCCCTGACGGTTCAACCACACCTGGGAACATGCCATTCCTGACCCTCCTGCAGAGAAGAGTCATCCTTAGGTGGGGCCTGAGTTCTTCAACCACCACCCCAGTCCAGTTTTCCTTTTCTTGCTGATAAATCTTGCCCCAAGATAACCTGGGAGCTTATGAACTCTGCTACCTGAAGAGGCAGCCAGAAGAGCAGGGACCATGACCTCTGCCTGATCTTGGGCTTCCTAGAATAAATTTGAAACAGAGTTAGTGCATAAGGTTCATTGGAGAATACTCTCTAGAGTTACACCTACAACTGGCCAAGGGACAAGCTGACCCAGCTGATATCGCAAGGAACTTTGGAGCTGGGTTGACAACTCAGAATTGTCTTGAGTTAAGGGCAGAGGGTTGGGATTTTCTCTGCTTGCATCAGCCAGTCATTGACCACAGCCTTCTGCTTCAAGGAAGCATATGCCAGAGTGAGGCAGTTCCTGCAGCCAAGAGCAATGCCCAGGGAGCCACCAACAACCAATATTCCCAGCAGCTGGGGGAGGGCATGTCCAGCCTGGAGAGGGGATCTGGACAAAACATCAGAATGTCCACTGCAGTCTCTGACAGTCATGAATTTG
Organism: Spermophilus citellus; assembly: GCF_964194105.1. Lineage (NCBI taxonomy): Eukaryota > Metazoa > Chordata > Mammalia > Rodentia > Sciuridae > Spermophilus > Spermophilus citellus. The sequence goes on along the minus strand of NC_138191.1, from coordinate 100,177,556 downwards.
AAACTTGCTTCTGTCATTTACAGCTATGTGACCTTTGTGGAGATAATAATAGACTCTGCAGCTTACCGGATGTTGAAAGTCTTAAATGAGAGAGAATTGTCTGGATAAAAATGGCAGCTTAAACTTTAATGCTTATATTCTCTTCTTCTCTCAATCCTCTCCCCTTAAAAATGACAATAAGTAAAAGAAAAGATCTGAAACCCACAAGGAGAGGAAAAAGGAAGAGTCATTAACAGATGAGAGAGTTGAACTAATTTCTGGAAGACTGAAGTGGGGGGTGGAGGAATGAACAGAGGATAGAAGCCACAGCACACCCTAAGCGTGTGCAGTCCAGTCCACCACCACTGAGGTCACTCTCAGAATAGCCACTCACAGCTTCTCTATAGACTTTATGGGCTAAAACTCTTGTTAGGTTAAGCTGCACCTTAGAACACCTGTCTCCTCCTTCAGTTATCTGTCTCGCCTTCCCAGAAACAATTGCTTCTTCCCAAACCTGTTTTTTTTTTAGTTGTACTTGTTTTTGTAATTATATGTTTCAATTTAATATCAACAATATCAATTTAATATCAATTGTGAAAAGGGAGCTGTTTTGTGAATATTAGTTTCAATGCTCTGAAAGATTCAATAAAGGCAGATCGTTATTTCTTTTTTAAAGTTCAAATGAGCCAGGCATTGGTGGCACCTGTCTGTAATCTCAGCAACCTGGGAGGCTGAGACATGAACGTGGCAAGTTGGAGGCTAGCTTCAACAATTTAGTGAGGCCCTAGCAGCTTAACAAGCTCAGTCTCAAAATAAATAAAAAAAAAGGATTGGGGATGTAGCTCAGTGGTAAAGCACCTCTGGGTTCAATCCCCAGTACTATGAAAATAAATAAAGTTCAAATGAGTTACAGATGAGCAATTTTAACAGGTTGAAAGAAAACACATGAGTCTAGAAGGAATCTGCATTCAGATTGTTCTGTGAGTGCCTTTAAGTTTTAGCTGCACTATAAAGAAGTTGAACCTGGAAATGGTAGACAACATCATAGGCATTGGGGTTTATACAAGAAAGACCTTATAGAATTTCAGATAACAGGAACATACTGAAGAAATGAGAAGAGACATCTGTAGTTTTTAGGTTACAATAAAATGTTTGCAACATGTTTTTCATTTTTTAACAATTTCTCACTTGAAACAAGTTTTCTGATTTGCCAGCCCTACGCTGGTTTCTACTGAGACCTGCAGAAGGTATACCATGAGAAGAAAGGTAACTGCTTGCAGAGCCTAACAGGGAGGCATGAGATTTGGAGGCCAAAAATGGCTGAAAATAGCAGGCTTAACTGAGAATCTGCATAGGGAACAGTCCAACCACACTCCTTCCCTCTTTCCCCTTTGTAAAGAACATGGCAGTGACCTCAGCTCTATCAGGTTAAGAGCTTTACATATACAGGTGATTCCCCAACTTATGATGATTCCACTTACAATTTTTCAACTATACAATGTTGCAAAAGTGATAATATTCATCTTGGATTTTTAATTGTGATCTTCGCCCAGGCTAGCAATATGCACTACCATACTTTTTTTTCTTTCTTATATTAGGGATTGAATACAGGGGTGCTCTATCATTGAGTTACATCCCCAGTTCTTTTTATTTTTTAATTTGAGACAGGATCTCACTAAGTTACCCAGACTGGCTTCGAACTCGCAATCCTTCTGCCTCAGTTGCTGGGATTACAGTTGTGTACCACCACCCCTGGCTCCCATGCTCTCTTTAAATGCTGGCCAACAATTTGGTGTCAACATACCTTATATATAATCAGATATATGATAAATTTTTGTATAATGGTGTATTAAGAATTGTAATGTAAAATAAATAAATAAATAAAATCATTAAAAATAAAAATAAAAATAAATAAATAAATGCTGGCCAACAACAGTGAGCTACAGCTGGCAGTTAACCATGCAACCAAAAGTGTAAATAACTGATACTCTACTGCAACTCTACTGTGTGCTCTTGTTAAGTTGTGATATTTGGTGGGTTAAGTATATTAAATACATTTTTTACTTAGAATATTCTCAATGTATTATGGGTTACTGGAACATAGCCCTATTATAAATCAAGACACATCTATATAAACTCAACAACCTAGGCAGTAGTACTCTTATTGGGTCTAATTTGCTGATAAAAAAAACTGAGGCACAGAGAGATTAAGTGACTTGTCTAAGATTATACAGCAAGTATGTAACAGAGCCAGGATTCAAACCTGAGTAGACTGAATCCAAAATCTGTCCCCTTAACCATATCCATCCTGCCATATTGAACCTACATGCATCTCATTTGTCTGCCAGCCTCATCACCCAGTGGAGCAAACCCTGGGTAAAGAACTCCCCTTGATGATATTTATGCTTAGTCCAGCCAAAGGGAAATCAGCCCCTCCTGCCTTCATAGGACATCCAGTGCCAGTCATCCTTAACTATGGACAAAAACCAAGGACCATCAAAAATCAGAGAAGCCTTCATCATGAGGAGACAACAGAGCTAGAGAGACCACATGAATCAGAAAAACAAAGGTAAGAAACTGGAGGACACAGAAATAAGTCAAGGAACAGGATCAAAGATAAAACATTAATTAATGTCCTCAGAGATATGAAGAGACTGTGTCTATATTGGGGGTGGAAGAGAACAGAGAATAAATATGTTCTCTCATAAATTAATATTATGATAGCTGAAATTTTTAAAACTACAGCCTGGGGCTGTAGTTCAGTGGTAGAGCACTTGCCTAGCATGTGTGAGGCACTGGGTTCAATCCTCAGCACCAATAAAAATAAATAAATAAATAAAAGTATTAAAAGTACATAATATTTTTAAAAATTCAATAGAAGGACTGGGACATAAATTCAAGGAAATAATATAGACAGTAGAAGAAAAGACAAGGAAAATAGAAAAGACAAAAGAGTCTGAAGATCAATCCTGGAGGCCCAGGATCCGGCTTGCAGGAATTTCAGAGAAGAAGCAGAGAGGAGAATATTAAAGAACAAATAAAGCTTCACAGAACTGAAGGACGTGTGTATCCATATTGAAAAGAGCCACCTAGGGTCTGGCACAATGAATGACAGAAGCCACCAGCATGTCACATATGTTGTGAAATTCCAGGGTTCCAAAGATAAAGATACTCAAAAACGTCTGAAAGAGAAAAGGGTTAAACATGAAAAGGAACACAAACCAGAAAGTAGGAAGTTTCCCAACAGTAGCTCTGGGTGCAGAAGGCAGTGGGGCAGAACATCCAGCTCTGTAGAAGAATGATTTCCAACCCAGAATCTATGCTCAGCTGAATTATCCATCAAGTGCCTGAGCAGAATACAGATAAATTTACAGGTGAAAATTCCCCTCCCCTACCCACTTTCTTAGGAAGCAAGTGAGGTGTCCTAAAGGAGTAAGCCAACAAAGACAGAGGACCAAGTAAACACGGGAATGGAGAGAAAGCTTTGGAGAAGACCACGCAGACAGTAGGGAAACGCAGTCCGGCGGGGCGGGGGTGGGGGGGGGGAGTCCCCTTGGGAAAAGGAACTCAAGACAAGAGAGAACAGAGCAGAGCTTTTGTGGAAAGAACACAGGGGATGAGAGGTGGATGGCAATTCTGACGGAGCTTTGGAGGGAAATAAGAGGTACATTTTCTTGCTAGGAATGCTGATCATAGAGTTACCTAAAAATGGTACTCCAGATACACTGGCAGGAGGGTGGGGATGGAAGACTACTAATTTCGTATTTATTTCAACAAGAAGACAATAAATATGTCTAACGTTGGTAAATTAGAAAACAGTAGTATAAGCATATTACTTTTGAAATATGTAGGTAAACCCCAGAAAATACAGGTAAAAATGGCTAAAATGGTTACCACCTGAGTGTGGAACTGGACAGACAGATTGGGTGAGATAGGGGACGGCTGTTCAATAAACGCGGTCCAATTTGCCTACAGCCTGAGCTTCAAATTTCCCTGAAAGCATTTTCACATGTACTATCTCACCGACTTCTTCAGCAACCTCCTCTCCCCATTACAGAGACAGGAAACAGAGGCCCAGAAGTGACCGGGACCTCTCAAGGTCACACCGCGAAGCCTGGGCCTCCAGGGCTAGTTCGGGAGACCCCACCCCTACGCTGTCACCCATGCCCGTTCACATCTAGAACATAACCCAGCTAGCAGGGCCAGCGGGGGTGCCAGACGACTTGCCCTGCCCCCCTCGACGCCCCACACTTGTCGCGGACCTCGGCCGGCAACGCTAGTGTGGGCGCGGCCGCATCTCCTCTGGCCGCTGCCGTGCGCCTCCCGCCGCATACACACTGTCCTTGGGAGGACACGCGGGGAAGCCACGCGCGATGCGGCAGCGCCCCCTGCCGGCCTCCGGGCGCTTGGCTCCCACTGGCCCCGCGCACTGAGCCTAGGAAGGGTCCGACCCCCCAGCGCGTGGCTCTCGGGGCAGCCTTGATCCGGTGGTCCAATTCTGACTCGCCTGAGGTGGCTAAGGCAGGCGGTGATGATGTACCCTCCCCACAATCACAGGACGTGTTGACTGCCCGGGTCCCCTCCTTGGACGAGTAATGAAGCTAAAGAGAGTGTGATGAGTTGTCCGACGTCACACAGCATGGCAGTAGCACACCGCCAAGGGACCCACACTCCTGTAGAACCTTCCCCGGGGCCCAAACGGATTGATTTCTAAAACCCTTCGAAGTGGACTCTTGGGCTGTGGGGAAGAGCCAAGGTAGAAGGGAGAGATTAGCATGGACCCCTGGATGACCTTCGGAAAGACCTCCCCATCTCTGAGCTTCTGTCCAGTCTGCGGACGCGTGACCTCCAAGGGTCCTTCCCGCGCCAAGCCCGCGGCTGCATCAAGGGTTTCGCAGCAGCTCACCAGAGCCACCAACAGCAGCCGCGGCTGACCCCTGCTGGCGGAAGGAGGAGTCGCTGCACGGATACTGGCCGCGCTGACGTGGGGTGACACCCCTGCGGAATCTCTGCAGGCAAAAGGGGTACTGTGACCTGAGCTCACGCCCAGAAAACGCTCAAACAGGGGCCGGATCAGAGAAGAAACCTAAATACTCTTTTCTGCTTCAGGTTTCAGAGGACGAGAAACCTCTACAAGAGCTTCCTTGAGAAGCCAGTTCTTCAAATCCATCTTCAATAAGAGCGGCACAGTGTCAAGGTTAAGAGCATGGACTCTGGAATTGACTGCCTGGGTTTGAGTTCTACCTGTGTCCCTTTCCAGTTGTGTGACCTTCATCAAGTTACTAAGACTCTGTCTCAAGTTTTGCCCACATAAGATGAAAGTAATACCTAATACACACTTTATGGATGTGAAGGTATTTAACGACATAGCAACTCTGTGGCAGGTACAGTTCTGCCCAGGTAACAAGGAAGAACACAAAGTCACACAAAAAATAAGTCTAGCTAGTCAGAGATCCAAATAATCTGGCTCCAGAATCGCTGCTTTTATTTGCCATACTAGACAGGAATGATATCAGTATCTACATTTAGGAATTCTTTTGATCTGATAGATGTAAAGCAGTTAGAATGGAGAATGGCACATAGTAAGTACTAGGTAATGCTACTGTGATTGTTCACTGAACACCCATTTTGGCTAGGCACTGCACTAAGCCCCTGTGATACAGCAATGAGCAGGTCAATCCAGCCACCACTCTGGCAAAGCTACCACCTAGGAGGACAGACAGACATTGGATAAGCCTCAGAAACATTCAAGGTGCTCCAAGAGTCAGAATCTAGGCCAAGGCATGGCCCATACCCATACACAGCCTCTACTGAGGGCCATCCCAGGCAGCAGGCCAGTACAGAGATCCCAAGGAAGAATACCTCACCTAGAGGTGGGGAAGGCATGCAGAGAGGGTGCTTCCAAGTGGAGCCTTGAGAATTGAGGTGCTTGCCAGGCAGAGGCAAGACAGGATAAGGGCCTCCATTAAGCCATTCACCCCACACCTACCTCAAGTCCCCCTTCTAAGGCAAGAACCACCTGCAAGTTGGTTTGGATTCACAAGTTACCCATTTTTATTTTTTATTTTACTTGTTTGTCTGCTTATTTGGTACTAGATTGAACCTAGAGGCACTTAACCACTGAGTCACTTTCCCCAGCCTCACCCACCCACCTTTAATAAGACAGAGTCTTGTTGAGACTGGCTTTGAACTTGGAATCCTCCTGAGCTGGTGGGATTACAGATGTGTGCCACCATGTCCAGCTAAGTTATCCTATTTTAAAGAACCACTCCCACAGCCCAGAGAGAATATTTGCCCTTCAAGAGATGGATACTCAGCGTGAGGCCTCAGAAAGGTAGACTCTAAGCAGACCACATCAGAAGGCAGAGACCTCATCTCCACAAGAGGTGGACAAGAGGCTGGAGAGCCACCTGTAGGGGTTCATAGTGGCCTCCCTGTGCAGAGAGCAATGGAGCAGGCTAACTTCTCCATCCTCAAATGAGGTTGCTCTTTCACAAGGACTACATAGATCCTAGTCACTCCCCTACTGCCAGCCTATACTCAGATGGCTTTCCTACTCCTATATGCAGCCTGAACTTGCAAGAGAAGGGGATGCTAGTCAGGGAAGAAACAACTCTAAGATTTCAGGGCCCCTTAGGAAGAACAGGCAGGGGAACTTATGGAGGGAAGGAAGAGAAGTGGACATTTGTTGAGCCCCTCTTCTTTGTTAGAAGATGCCTTACCTCTACGGCTATTTTATTTTTAATCCTCATAGCAGCTGTTAGAGGTACATCATGAGTCCCTATTTTACGTGTGATGAAGCCAACACTCCAGAGGTGACCAGGTTACCCAAGGTCATGTGCAGAAATAAGATTTGAAGCCTTGTTTTCCATCACATTCCAGTGCTCCCTTAGAGAGGCCATGACAGGGTAGGGCCATCAGGAGGAGCAGGGTCAGAGGTGAGAAGGTTGAAGGTGGGGTTTCTGCCAGGCAAGTGGAGTCAGTGGAATGTGGGCTGGCAGGAAAGAGTGTCTTCACTGAGGTCTTCATCTTCTCCCCAGGCCACACCAAATCAGCTGGGCTGAGGCCTCCTCTCTCTGCAGGGTATTTTTAAAACCACCCACCTCTAAAACTCTTCTGTTCCTGTGCTTTAAAGTTCTTCTGAAAAGTTGGAATAAATTTGCCTGTCTTTTCTCCCAGACAAATGCAGAGGAGGAAAACAAAAAGAACACGTATTTTATGAGCACAAATTTGGGACACTGACACCTCCAATCATCATTTTATGGCATGATGATATACAGTAATTAGGTGTCGGGAGTAATCTATGGCCACAAGAACAGAGTCATCTCTGGGGAAAAAAAAAAAGTTCTTTCCTCCCAGAAGGAAATCTGAGGAATGAGGAAAGGGAGGGGGCGGAAGCCCGAGCCTGCAGAAGATGCCACACAGCTGCTGACCCGGGTGAACGGGGCCTGGCAGCTGCAAGTGCATGCTCTGAGGGTAGGGGAACCCTTCCTTCTCCAAGGGTCAAGAGGAGGCTTGCATTTGAATCTGACCTCCTGGCTCTGACACCACTTTCCTCTGGGTGACCCTGGACAAAACTGCTTCCCTCTCTGGAAAGCATTTCCTGCAATTGCCAGGGCCTGGAGCCCTCCAGGAAGGTTTCCTGAGAAGTGGAGCTGGCATTGGGCCCCAAGAAATGGGAAGAATATGAATGGACACAGAGAAGCAGGGAAGGCCTTCTGGACTGATACTGGCCCCGGCAAAGACGTGGGGAAGGGGATCTCTGAGAGAGCCTACTTAGGTGGAAAATGTTTTTAAGACTGAGTCATCCACAAATACTGCCAATTTATTCTTTTATTTCTACCAGATAAAATGTTGCACTTTTACTTTATTTTCTTCACAAAGATACTACTCCCAAAGGCACTTTGTGTCTACCTGGGCTTAATTTTTTCTACCACTTTTTTTTTCAAGCAAGTAGCTTAACCTCCCAGCCTCAGTTTCCTCACCAGTGAATAGGGATAATTACATCTGAGGCTATGGTGAGGGTCACATAAAATAATATAACCAAGTCCTAGGCCAGGGCCTAGAATGACCTTCCCCCAGACCTTCATATGCTGGCTTCTCCTTTCACTCTTCAAATCTCAGATGTCACTTTCTTAGGGAAGTCTCCCTGACCATCCAACTGAGAGGAGATATTCCAGCCCTCCTATCTCAGCATCTCTCTCATCTCCAGAGTGATATCACAATCTGAGGTCACCCTGTTTGTCTGTCTTCTTCACAAGCATATAAGCTCTGTGAGGGCCCTCCTCTGTCTTGTTTGCAACTAGAATGCCTTCTAGCACGCAATGGATACTCAGTTGAATCTTTGTAAAATAAGTGCGACTCAATTAAGGTGATCTATCATATCAACAGGCTATAGGAGATCCTATCAATAGATGCAGAAAAAGCATTTGACAAAATCCAAAGCCCATTTGAGTTTTATCAAATCAGAAATAGAGGGAGATGTCCTTAACTTGATAAAGAATATTTCCAAAACTCCTACAGTTGATATTGTACTTAATTATGAGAAACTAGTTTTCCCACTGAGATTAGGAACAAGATAAAGATGTCCACTCTCATCACTCCTCCTTTTCAACGTCATACTTGAAATCCTAGCTAATGAAATAAGACAAGAAAAGGATTTCCTTTACTAGTGTAGGACTGGTAAAGAAGAAATAAAATTATCTTTGTTCACAGATGGCATTATCATCTATGTTGTAAATCTAAAAGAACTAACAAAACAAAACACACACACACACACACACACACACACACACAAACCCTCCTGGGACTAATAGGCAATTATAGCAAGGTTTCAGGATATGTGGTTAATAAACAAAAATTAATAACTTTTTCACATACCCTCAATTAACAAGTGACATTTGAAATAAAAAAAGTATTACATTTTACATTAGCACATCCCCCCCAATGAAATACTTAAATATATGTCTTACAAAATATGCAAAAGATGTATAAAAGGAAAACTAAAAACTCCAATGGAAGAAATTTTAAAAAACTAAATAAATGGAAAGATGTTCCATGTTCACATCCCATTAGTTCAGTGCTTCACAGTCTTTATCCTTGTGTCATTTCATCCTCACAGTAACCTTGTAAGGTAGGCACAGGAGGCAGTTTATTATTCTCCCCATTTTATAGATCAAGAAATTGAGTCTTGGAGAAGTGGCTCAGAGTCACAGAGATAGTTAATGCCCAGTAGATAGAATGGGAATAGAAGCTAAGGTCCAGAGAGGTTCAGTACCTCATCAAGGTGACACAGCTAGGAAATAACAGAAATTAGGATCTGAACACAGATCTAACAAGGTCTAGAACCCAGCAGCACCCACTCTACTTGGGGCCTCCCTCCTCTGGAATCAGAGGTTGAGCTTCACCCACACTCACTGATGGCCACCCCAGCCCACTCCAGTGAGCACGCCCACTCAGCTTACTTCAGCACAGTCACCAAGTGCCTCCAGCAGAGCAGAGCCTCACAAGTGGACTTCCAGAGTCCAGCACCAAACATTTCCCCAGGAACTGCAGTGTGTGGACCAGAAGGAAAACTGCCACCTCCTGAACCCCAGAGGCAGGGAGAAGAGGGTTTGCAGAGGACAAAAGAGAATTGACCATTCATCTGGCACCCTTCCTCCTCCTCTCAGCCCTTCTGTCCCTCCTCCTTCCCTTCCTTCACCCTTCCTTCCACCTCCATCCCTCTGCCACCCCCACCCATCACCCCTATTGACAAATGTCCTGATCTTCAGCGCCTTCAACAAGTAAGGGGTGGGGGAAACTAAAGTTGTGCCTCGGAAGAAAAAGACAAAGAAGGAAAGCAGAAATTGCTGTGGGTCCCACACTTGGGAACTGGCACTGCCTCCCAGATCAGGGCTGGCAGGGAGACTGCCTGGCTCTAGAATTTCTCTCAACTTCTTCTCATCAGCAACCTGTGACCACCCTACTCAAAACCAGAGGGGAGAACAAAGGCAGAAAACAGGAAGAAAAACAGGTGTGGGAGTAGGTCTGAGATGTGTGAGTAATATCACTTAATTTTAGCCACCTCTAATTTTCCTCCCCTTCCTATTCCCAGCTGAACAATGATTTCCAAATTAGTGGCTCATTCTGGCTTTATCATATAATAAATCTGTGGGCAGCACACTTCTCTCGTGGGAGACACTAAATAAGTGAGCACACTGAGATGCGCCCAACTTCTAGAGGAAAGGGAGAATTAGGGAGCTTATTGCCTTTAGGCATGTGATCTTTAGGAAGCTATCCAGCATCTTTGGGCATCAGTTTCCTTGACCAAACGTGGGAATAGATAGACAAATTGATGGAGGTTAGAGGAGTTCAGATGTGTAACACACCTGTGGTGCCGGGCACACACCAAGTGCTTAGTAACATCGACTGATACTGTTACCCAGATGAGCAGCAGCCCCCGCTGCAATTGCATTGCAAAAGCTGGTTGTCCGAAGCACAGGCAGACTCTGAGGGTGCAGAGCTGCCTTCTCCACACCCGTGGATTGCACTTAGGTTTTAGGACTGAAGCTCGATTTTATGCCTCTGGGTTTGATGGGCCATTGACCTCAGCACTCTCTTCCTTCTCCTCCTCTTCCTCCTCCTCCCCTTGGAGCACTCCTGGGCTTCTTCAAGACCCAACTGAAATGCCACTTTCTCTGTGAAATCTTCTGACTTCCCAGAGAACATTCTACCACAGAAAGTTACTGAGGGCCTACTGTGAGCCAAGGACCAGCACCAAGACCCAAGTCCTTTAAGTTGTCACCTCTCACAAAAGAATTAATTAATTGTGTCAAAAAGCAGCCTAGAGGAGCTGGGGTTGTGGCTCAGTGGTAGAGCGCTTGCCTCACATGGCTGAGGCCCTGGGTTGATCCCCAGCACCACAAAAGAATAAACAAATAAAAATAAAGATATTGTGTCCATCTATTTAAAAAAAAAAGAAAGCAGCTTGGAGCTGGACATGTGACTCAGTGGTAGAGCACTTGCCTCGCACACACAACTGGGTTGAATCCCCAGCACCAGAAAAAAATAAAGTTTGTACCATAACACCCCGAACCTCGGCTCAAAAATGTGAGATGTTTGTGAAAAACAAACATCTATCCTCACCCCTGCCTGGAGTCTCTGTTCTCAGCCTGACTTCTAAGTCAGGAGAGAGAGAGAGAACACGAAATACTGCAAACCTAAGATAGATTAAGTCTGCTGAACCTACGAGGATAAAAACCAGCATCCATGGGGTACCACTGATTGCTGGAGCGTCACATTCCTTATTTCATCTCATCCCTGTAAGGCAGGCACTATCATCTGTCCCACTGTTAAGGAAGCTGAAGTTCAGAAAGGTGATGACTTTCCCAGCTTCATGGAGAACAGCAGCAGACAGGAGACTACAGCCCAGTTCTGTCTCTTGGGGAAATGTGTGCCTGTTCCTCTCTGCACAGCTGCCTCCAAACACGTGAAGGGGCCATTACACCATCTCTCCTCCCGAGGGTGACGGCACTGCCTCCCAACTTCCATTGTCCTGAGATTATTTATGAGTCCATCATTAATCAGAGATTGGTTGTCCACAAATCTTCTACTTAGCAACAACCACAAGGAGAGAGAAAGGAAACAGCTTCCAATATATTCCGAGCGCTGTGTCACTGAGGCCACCTCTAATATACAGGTGTTTGAGCAAATTACCAAAGACACGCTGGTCGGGGCCTCCGTCAGATGCCAGAGAGGACTTGTGTAAACAACAGAAATAAAACTGTCTGCCGCACATTATCACAGCTCTGTCACTGGGTGCAGCCATAAGGTCGACAACGCATAATGGAAGATGGATGCTAAATTTCAGCCCTATAAAATTCAGGTTAAAAAGGTGACATCAATATTTTAGCCTTTTATCTCAGACTCTGCCATAACAGAATTACCACCTCTTTTGGCCTCTTTCCATTTTTAGAGATCAGATCTATCCTGAAACCCCTCCCTCTCTAACATCCATACCGGCTCAAATCTCCAAGGCCCTTCTGGCTGTCCTAAAAATAACAGCCCGGGAAGTCCACCTCCACCCAGCGCAACGTCTCTCTCCCACCACCTGCCCGAAATGGGAAAGGCATTATGCAGTCGCAAAGGTGTTTGCTGTTTGGATGGCAACTCAGGTAGAATCCATTAGTATCTAAACATCTTTCAATTGGAAGCCACAGGCTCCAAGGGACAGCGGAATTGCACGGGGACTGTGGAATTGCACGGTGCCAGCGCCTGCCTTTTATTTTGTTATTTACGTAGAGCAAAGGCGCAGTGTACAGCGGCCCTGCAAACAAGCGCTAATCTGCAGAGAACAGGCATCGTCTGCAATTCTGCTGGCTTCCCTGCCATGCCAGCTGGAGGGGAAGGCCAGCCCTGGGACAGAGAAGAATGAGTCCACGAGGCCCTACATCCTCCTCTTGGTCCCTGAGGAGCCTTGTGACTTCTGTTCGGTGGCATTCAAAGCTCTCCAGCTGCCCTCACCCACACTGCGAACTGGGAGGACACTCCTGGGTTCTCTGTCCCTGCAGCTGCTGCTCTTGCCTGTGTGGGCCCTGGCCCAGACCAAGGGAAAATCATGGAACAACTGAGTCTCTTGACAGTTCTAACACCAGCTCTGTGGGTTAATGACTGTTTGACATGGCAGAGGTGACTTACCCTCTCTGAATCTCAGCCTCTTTGAGGTAAAGTGGCTACCAGATTGCTCCAGTTCTCATTGATGGGCTTCCACAGGGCACCCATTCCATTCCCTTTAGGCACCCGTGACAAGTGTTTGCTGGAGGCCTGGGTTAAAAGGTAGTTCAGGGTCCCTGCTCAGAAGTGCCCAGCTCTTAGCCTCTCCTGGACGCCTTTCCCCAGATTTCAAGGATAGGAATATGTCCTTGTCAGATTTTCAAATCTTGATATTGGGGTCCTAAGGCCAACTCATACTTTTCTGTACTGATCTTTCTCACTGAAGGCCAATGCACCTCAAACCGGCACCCTGGGAAGCCACCCCAAAGCCAACACCAAAGCCAACATAGCTTCCACCATGCTACTACCCTGATCTGAGCACTTTGCATGTCCTGTACCATCTCATTTAGTCCTAAGCATGAGCCTATGAATGGGCAACTGAGGCACAGAGCAAGAGCAGCGCTCTGTCTGAGGGAAGGAAGGAAGGCCTCCCAGCAGTGGGCCCAGTCCAGTTTTCTGGATGGAGAAGGGGAGGGCTTTCAGGCAAAGAGGACAGGATTCCCATGTGTCCCTGCCCCCAGATCCCCACCACCTCTGCAGACTGTTGGCTGACATTCTAAGGCTGTTTTTAAAGGTCAGACCCCGGTGAAGCCCCGGCAGAGCAAATGTTCTTATCTGTTGCCCACTTCCTAGAGCTGGTGCAAGCCGCACACACAGTCCTTCCCAGTGCAGTGCAGTGTGAAGTGCGCCAAGTTTCCCATGAAGAGGAACAGGCGACTCTGGCAGGCACCCAGGGAGGAGGCTTGGGAGAAGACAAGGTTGTGCAGGTGCAGCCCACAGGGGACAGGGCAGGACAGCAGGCTGTACCAGCTCAACCCAACTGAGAAGGGGAAGGGCTTGTGTGAGAGGCCTGGGCCTGCCCACAGGTGGAGTCTTTGTCCCTATGCTCAGAGTGACAACATGGACTACATCTGTGCTATTGCAGGGTGAGGAGAGACAGGCACCAAGACCACAAGCAAACCGTTACCAGAGCAAACTGCCTTCTTGCCCTACCTGCTAAAAACTGAGTTAGGTTCAGGAAGGTGCAAGCCTGGACCTGTACAAGGGGGACAACATCAAAGTCTGGGGAAGGCTGTGGGAGGGAGCTGGAGTAGGTGGAAGATGATGGGAAAATGATGGGAAGGAGACTATCAGGGAAAGTTCCCACCCGCCTTCCCCTTAGCCCCACACCTCTGAGACCCTTCCCTCCATGTAACTCCCAAAATGTGCATAGAAATTTTTGCTCACTGCCAAATCAGATAAATCCTGAATCTCAATGACTTGACATGTAGATATTTATTTCCTGGTCTCATTCCTGACTGGACACCCTTCCACATGCTCCTCTAGAGACTTAGGCTCCTTCCACATGTGGCTCTGCCCCTTGATAGGTCCTTAGGGTACTCTTTCCAGATATGGAAAGGGAGAGGGCAAGGAAGACTCCCCAGGGGCTTCAGGGCCACCTCTACAGTGACCTCCACCATTTCTGCCCACCTAACTGTCTGGGAGGCTGGAGAAAGAGTCTGTGTACCCAGGAGGAGATGACACAGATGTCATGGACAACAAACCAGTATCTGTCACTTCAGATCACCTCTGAGCAGTTAGAATCACACAGAGTCACAGACCTGTAGAACGTAAGGATCCTGGATTCAGAGAATCTCATAAGTATGAAATCACAGAACTTTCAAACCCTATAATCATAGGATCTGGAAATGACGCAGCCTTAGACTCTAAAAAGTGGAGGCGGACATATTCATTTCCTCCCTCAGAGTGTAAGTGACTTGAGAGAAGAGAGGGCATCTTCTGCTGAGGGCCATTGCCAAGTAGGAATGACGCATCGAAATTTCCTTGCCAGCGTACCCCATGTTAAATGGACTTGCCTTGGAAATTCGCTGTGACATTGCATGTGTGTTTGAGAAAGGTGACCCTGCTCAAGGACCAGGGTAGATCCAGGATTAGGGTGTATCCTGCAGGTTTGAGGAAGCATCCCGCTCCTTGGGTTTAGGGCGTTCCCGGTTTAAGACAATATGGGTTTTAGGGAAGTTGGAGGTTGAAGATTATTGCTGCTGGGAATAGGGCGTTCCTGCTGCTTGAGTTCCCGTTGAGTTCTCCTGAGATTAAAAAAGTATTGGAAAAGAAAGCCTCGTGGAGTAGGTGAATTGGGCGGCAGCAGAACTGGGATTTCCCCAGAACGTGTGTAGAGGCCGGTGTGAGTTCGGGAATAAAGAATTGCTGTTTGAATCTACAAAGCTGTGAGTGGCTCATGATTTTGTGCCCAGCCAAGACATTGGCAATCTTCTGCAAACCGTGTCTCTTCCTCATAGTAGCAGTGATAGTAGTGGCTGGAGAAAGGCACATGACACCTACTATGTGCCGGGCACACCTCCAAACACTTGAGTATTTTAATTCATTTCCTCCCCACAACAGCCATAAGAATTGAACTAATGTGAACCACTATCCAAATCTGGCTGTTTTCCCTCCACTTTATCTCTCAGATGCAAAAGAGAAAGAGAGTAAGTTGTCAGGGGAGAATTGAAATGTAAGAGAGATCCACAGATGGAGAACAACTCACTTTGTCATTCGCTCCCCGAACTTCTGAAATGAAATTTCCCATCACAATGGGAAAAATCGTCAGAGCCTCATTAGTTTCTGGGAGGGGGTTTGAAGCCGGTTTGAAGCAGGAGCTGTGGAAGGGCTTATCCACCCGCTCACTGAGGAGGCCTCACTGGCTCCATCTAATTAACAATAAACCAGATGTCCCGACACAATCCGCTTCTACATCTGTAACACGCTGACAGTCTAAAAATGCCAGCCTCCTCCTTGTGTGTCAGCTAAATGTCACTGGCGACATTTGATGCAATTCAGAGATGAAAGTAAATCCAATATTATCGCTGACTAAATAACCACAGGCCCAGTCAGCAGGCCCCAGGCCCCAGCAGGATGGAAAGAGGAGGCGGCCCCAGGAAGACAGGAATCGCTCATTCCCACGCGAGCCCAACCCCCAGCTGCCCACCAACAGGAAACCAAGTGGCTGGAACACTGATGCTTGGGAGAATCAGCACGTACAGCCTCTATGCCCACCTGGTTAGGGGAAGAGAGATATATCCCCTCTCTAAGCCCTAGTTTCTTCACCTGCTCAAGAAGCAGAGGCAAAACAATGCCTCTAGGAAAGGACCGATCCTGCTCTGATGGGCAGTAATTCATTCAGCAAGTCAGCCCTGCTTACTGAGCAGCTATTATGTGACAGGCACAGTTCTTGGTACTGGGGATGCAGCATTCCTTTGATTAATAATCTTCTTCACTAAACTGTAAGCATCAGGAAGATGGGTACCTACTTTCTCTTGTCCTCTCTGTATCCCAACCTGGCCCACTAAGCGCTTGGTAAATATCTGTGGAATAAGTGCATGAATGAAGGAATAAGTCTACTTGTCCATCTTCCCACTAGCCTAGGAGCTTCTCAAGAGGCTGTGTAGTCTCAAGGGCAGAGTTTAGATGTTATCTGTCTCTGGGTGTTCAATTTCCAACTGTTATTGTTTGGATGTGAAGTGTCCCCCAAAAGTCCATGTGTGAGACAATGCAAGAAGGTTTAGAGGAGAAATGATTGGGTTATGAGGGTCTTACACCAATCAGTGACTTAATCCCCTGATGGGGATTAACTGAGTGGTAACTGAAGGCAGGTAGAGTGTGGCTGGAGGAGGTGGGCATTGGGGGCATGCCCTTGTATGTATTTTGTATCTGGCAAGTGGAGTCTCTCTCTGCATTCTGATCATGGGAGCTGCTTCCTTCCACCACCCTCTTCCACCACCTCGAGCCTCAGGAATGGAGCCTGCTGTCTATGGACCGAGACCTCTGAAACCTGAGCCCCCAAATAAACTTCTACTGCTCTACAATTGTTCTGGTCAGGTCTTTGTCACAGCAGCAAAAAAGATGACTAACGCACAAGCAGAACAATGAGAATCATAATGTAAATTGTACCAGTTCCCACCATGTGGGACACAGGTGAGTGACAGCAGGTGAGATGCTTCTCAGTGGTCTCAGCATGACGAGACATTAAAATGACTTGGCCAGGGATCCAAATTAACATCACCGTTGAGAGGTAAATGGACCTTGAGTGCTTCCAGGCATTACCCTGGGAAGAACACAGATCTTATCAGAGTTTCCCAAAATGAGAAACATTCAGTTGACAAAGGAGCTGGGGGAAGCAGAGCTGAGGAGAGTGGACAAAAATGTCAAAATGTCATCATCATAAAAGACAAAGAAACTCTGAGGAGCTGCTCCAGATTATAGGAAACTGAAGAGATAAGACAACTAATTGCAACACGGATCCAAAACTGACTTGTACTGGAGGGAGAAGTTGTTTATAAAATTCATTACTGAGCCAATGGACAAAATTCAGAGAGTCAGAATTGATAAAATTATTACTATTAATTTTCTCTTGCTGCTATAACAATTATCACAAATTGAGTCCCTTAAAACAACACAAACTTGTTTAGGATATGCAAATCTTTTGAGAGGTCATTTTTCTGCCTACAATAGTTAGTAATTGATAAAAAGTATTATGTCAACATTAAATTTATTGAAGTTGGTAATTTCTCTGTGCTTATATACAAGAATAGCCTTTTTCTTTGTATATAAGTATTCACTGAAGTATTTAGAGGCAAGGGGTATGATGTATACAACTTACTCTTAACCAGTTCAGGAATAATAAGCAATGCATGTATATATATGGGGAGAGAGAGAGAGAGAGAGAGAGAGAGAGAAACAGAGAAAGAAAGAGGGAGGGAGGGAGGGAGGGAGATAGGAAAGGATAAAGCAAAAGTGACAATTCACAATAAATCCATGATTTGAGGTAAAAAAAAAAAAAAGATATGTATATTCTCCTTCCTATACTTGCAACTGTTCTGTAAAATTGAAATACTTTCTAATGTGTGTGTGTGTGTGTGTGTATGTGTGTGTGGTGTATACTGGATTCTCAATAAGTGAGGTTGCCAAAGGGTCCAGAAAAAGATTTCCTATGTCTAAATTTCATCTCACCAAGGATATCCAAAGCTCCTTGACGGCCCCCTTTGCAGACAGAGCAGAACCTATGGTTTTATTTTTTAACTTTTTATTTGTTCTTTTTGTTGTTGTTGTTGTTATACATGACAGTAGAGTATTTGACAGATCAGACATACATGGAGTATAACTTCCCATTTTTGTGGTGGTAGTCTTCAAGCTCCTTCATGACCTCTGACCTTTGGGAACAATCACACCTTCCATCTCCCACCTATTCCTTTAGCCATACCTGATCGTTTACCATTTCTCAAAACCACATCCTAATTGCTGAATTTATTAAGCACCTGGCCTCTGGCACTCTGTATATCCCTGTGTCATTTTATTTAATCTTCACAACACTTTTCAAGTTAGGTACCAGTATTTCTCTTATAAATGGCAGATCAGAGGCTCAAGAAAACCTAAGTGACTTGCTTCAGTTTATACAGCAAGATCCCAACTTTAAATCAGAGCTATCTGATTCCAAAGCCAGGCTCTTTTCAACATAATGCACTGCCCCAACCTCTGAGTACAATTCCATAAGCATTTCCTAAGCACCCACTGGGGGCTGGGCTCTGTGCCAGGCACAGAGTCAGGGTGGGGGGGTCTAAATGCAGTCAAACCCCACTCCCAGCCTCCAGGCACAATGATCTGGCTGAGAGACAGGGCCAGGGCTGAGGCAGGATAACCAGTCAGAGACAGTGATTGGGGTCAACTTAGGGTTGCAGACTGTGGCCCGACACCTGACCCTCAGGGCTGAGCCTGGAACCAAGTGGTGGTACAGGCAGAGTGAGAAATCCTCTTTTCCCCACTCCATCCTGGGAGCTTTGCAGGGTTTGAGCCGGTGTGGGTTGGGGGAAGTGCTTCAAACATTTTCTTACATCAAGTCTCTGCTGCTCTCTAGTGGGAGATAGAGAGATGACAGAGAATGAGATAGAGGACAGAATCTTTTGACTCAGCCTAGGATCTGGGATCTGGTTCTCAGCCTTGTAATTAAAGAGGCCTGAGTTTGAGGTTCCAGTTTTGCTGGGGTCAGTCTACCTTACCAGAATAGATGCTCAGTTTCTTTCTGATCAAAGTTTGAGCCCCAAAATTTACCCCAGACTGAGCCCTGCAAAGACTGAGTCCTGACAGCAATGACAGCCTGAGCCTGAAAGTTCTGATCTAGAGACTAATCCCACCTTTGAACCCCAGATTCCTGCTTTCCCCATGCCTGCTCCCCAGCAGAGTTTCAGCAGTACCTGGACTACTGGGGACCTTTCATCCTCCACCTTCCCCTTTTTCCCAATTTTCCTCACCTTCACCCACTGCCTGAGAGACCCCAGAGGATGGTATAAAGCACTTCTCACCACCCAGACCTCCTACCTCACCCCACTATCTACCTGCTCAAGGCTCCTGCTGTGCAGAATGCATGGGGTGAACCTCCTGGTCCACCCAACAAGGCTTCCACACTGCCCCTCGGGCCCTGGCTTCCTCTGTGGTACCTCCTCCCTTTCCCTTCCAAGGCACTTCCACCACTCTCCTCCAGCCACTCAGCCCACTCTTAACACTCTCCTCTCACTTCAGTGGACTTCACACACCATAACCACTCCTGCTGCCTCCTCTTCCACCTCAGAAGATAAGCATCCTTCCTCTGTCCATGTCCAAGCTGCCCCAGTGCCTTGACCCTCAGGGAGTCCTCAACAACCCAGCACGGTAATGTCTCTCCTCAATCTATAAACAATCTTCAGTATCTTCCCCCCTCTCAAAAAAAAAAAAAAGAGTTTCCCTCCCTCCTGATCCCATTAAGCCAGCAACAGTCCCCTCTCCAAGGGCTTCTCAACCGTGGCCTGCAGCAAGAAGTCATCTTTCTACTTCAGGCACTGTTCTCCCCAGGTCTCTCAGCATCCGCCCAATCTGTCCCCAATGCAATAGACTTTCCCGCCATTCTTTGTTCTGGTTGCATTTGCAACTATCACTCATGGTTTTCCTCCCACTTCTCAGGTTGTTCCCCCTTAGTCCTCTTTGCAAGCTCCTCTTCCCTTTAGAGGTAACACTCTGGCGGTCCACAGGCTTCCATCCTAGCCCCCTGCTCCTCTCTCCACCTTCATTCCTTGGGAAATCTCTATTATTGCATATCAGTTGAAACTCTTGCTTGTAAGAAACAGAACTCCACTAAAGTTGACTGAAACCAAAAGGGATTATAAAGATAGAGGGAACCTCAAAACCCGAGATAGCTGGTCTTGGTGACAGTTAGCAGGAATCCCTTTTTCTTAGTCTCTTGGCTTTTCTCTGAGGTAAGTGCCTCATTTTTTCCCCTCAATTTCCCAAGTCACAAAACAAAATTTCCCTAATACAATTAGCTCCCAATTTGCAGCTGAGTCTATGAGGAGAGCCCAATTCAGCCAGAATCTCTGAATTCCAATTCCAAATTCCCAGTTGGTCCAGCATCAAGCACCCTCCCTACTCCTCAGCCAATCTACTATGGTGAGAAGCTGAGATTTCTGAAGAACGTGTCAGTTCTATAGCAACCAAGAGGGGTCAGGAGGAGATGTGCAGTTGTGAAGAAGCAGATATTCCAGGTGGATAGAGCACCATGCACAGGTAGTGAGTGGAAGAACCAGGATAAAAAATGGATCTGTCCAAATCTGATGTCAGTGCTCTTTATGCCATGATATTCTTCACAGATTATATCTCCTTTTTATTAATTTGTTCATTCATGAGTCATTTATTGGGCACCAACTGAGGACTTGGTTCTGAAGTTTCAGCCATGAACAACACAAATACAACCCTACTCTCACAAAATTCAAAGACTATTATAATGCCACATACAGCTTCTGCCTGTTAGTTTCCAGTAATAGGAAATTTACTTTATAAGGAGATAAAATCCATTATTATAAAATCAACTCCAGTTAAGACAATAGATTTTCAAAGTTTGGAGAGGAGTTTAGAGAATAAGTAGACCCAAACTCCTATATTCTTCAAGTAAATAAGTGAATCATTCATCCAGGGTGTGAATTACCATAAATCCTTACAAACTTGGAAGGAAGTTGCATTAGTTAACCCACAATAAGAATTTAAAAACAATAAGAATTCAGTTTCCTCTTCAAGTTCGAGAAGTCTAGAAGTAGTCGTGAATGACTGATAGACCCTTGTAGAAGAGTGGGATCCCATTTCTTGTAGTCTATTTCTCTACCATGCATGGTCTCCTTTTCCAAAGATACTTCAGGTTTCAAGATGGCTAGAAACTTCCAGGCCCACATTCTGTCCAAAAGGAAGAAGAAGGAATTAAGGGAAGAAGAGCACATCCACCCTCTTCAGGACACCTCACAGAAGTTTTAAGCTTCCCTACCACTCAAACCTCATTGACCAGAGTGTGATTACATGGCTGCACCTAGCTGCACAGGGAATGCAGTCTGTATTCTAGTCACTCCACATTCAACAACAAACCAAGAGTTTATGAGAACTGAAGACCAGCAGTCTCTACCATAGAAGTCCTTATCACTATCTCCCAGTCATCTCCACTTAGTCATCTCCTCCTGATTCTGTCTAAAGGTGCTTAGAGCAAAGTCATGCCCTTTCCAACCTAACAGCAGTTCTGTAATGGATTCAGCTCATGATAGACAATGAGACGTAATTATTAAATTTGGAAGAATTTTGCAAGCTGTTGAGAGCCACAACAAAGAGTCCCCAGCAAACTTCCAGCTGATTGGCTCACAGTGGCCCCAGCAAACTTCCAGCTGATTGGCTCCTCTGGGTGATGCTCATTGGGCTGTTTCCAAGCCCTTTCAGACCTCCGAGCGGCTCACTGGGGGACTCTTTTGGCTCCGCCCATGGGACCCAGCCAATCGGCCTCAAGAGCAGAAGGAGTCAGAGGTTAAGAGGCTCCACAGTATTGGGTGGTGACAGTTGGGCTCTGAGGGAATTCCTGAAGAGCTCCTGTGGTTCAGCGTGTGTTCTAAAAATAAAGTTCGCTTGTGCTTGACAAGTGGCTCCTGAATTGTGCCCAGCCAGACTTCGGCATTTGGTGGCCCCTGCAGACCGAACCTGCGACCTTGCATGTTAATTGTTGCCATTTTTAAAAATTAAGTTATATAAATTTCAATGAATAAACTGCATAGAAAAACAAGGTAATACATATATTCAAAATGTATTACTTTCCAGTTATTACTCCCTATGTTCTTGAGATGATACAGGTCTACTCCATCTGTATGGGGCAAATATGTAATGCTGTGCTATGCACCTGTCTCTCTGATTCTGTATTCAAGAATATCATGTGAATAGCTTGAAATCAGCCATGGTAAAATTATTTACACCAAAGAAATTGGCAAACACTATAGATTCAGGCTTGAGTTGTTGTCTTGTTGATTATTAGCAAAATTACAACCAAAGTGCTGCTTTTCTGTTGAGCCAAGAATGATTTTTACATTTTTTAAACATTGTAAAAATATACAAAGGAGACTAGGCAACAGAGACCATATAAGGCCCTCAAAACCTAAACAGTCAATATATGGTCCTCTGGCCTAGATGATTTAAAAGAGATGAAAAATGTTAATAATGTAGATTAACATGTCAGATCTGTGGCTGTTACATCATAACTCACACAAAATTTTAAGGAGCTATTTTTCAAGTACTTGAAAAACTATTATCTATTGCAGAAAAAAAAAGTCACTCACATCATTTAAACCTGGTGAAACTTCAAAATATGTAGAACTGAAACTGAAAGAGGCTTAAATTTAATGTCTACAATTTGAAGTTTAAGAAACAGTTTTATGGTAAATCATATGTCAGCTTTAATAACAATAAATTTATTGGGAAGAGAGCATTTTTCATATTGTGGTTGAATTACAACTATCAGTTAGCTACAGATGAGTTTGACAAAAAGTAATGACAGTATCCTGTGAGAATCAATTGGCTACCAAGAATTTATAATAAAGAATATGGTATGTTTTATTATTGTAAATTTGGTGCTACTCAGTAAATTTTATAACAAAACTAAAATTGCATATGTATGCATATATTTCTATGGAGCAGGTTTTTTAAAAATGTGCCATCACACCACAGCCAGCAATTTTTCAAATAGCCAAAAACAGGAGCTCTCGCCGTCCTTCCATAAAAGGCTGGCCAACATTCAGCCTCCTCTTACTGTAGCCCTCATCTCATTTTCTCTGGTCTCTTTTTCTGGAACCTTTATATTTCAGAATCTAGACCTCTAATTTGTTTTACTTTTGCTTGTAATTTTCCATTTCTGTCTCTTTGTTTCACCTGAGTTTTTCTTCAGCTTTACTTTATAACCACACAATTGAATTTTTTTTAATGATGCTCTCTGATATAGTTTGCATCTGAACTGTCCTCCAAAGCCTATGTGTTAAAGGCTCAGTTCCCTTCTTGGCACTGTTGAGAGGTGGTGGCAACTTGAAGAGAGGAAGCCTAGTGGGAGGTCTCAAGGTCTTTGGGAGCCACCGAAACTTTTCCTCCTCCAGGTTGATCTTGTCAGGTATCTGGTCACAGCAACAAAAAGCTGACCAGCACACAAAAAGATGAAAGAGACATGACCACCAAATGCAGCACAGGATCTGGAATTTTCTGTTCTAAAGGACATTATTGGCACAGTTAGTGAAACCTGAACAAGATCTGTAGTTAATAACCCTGAATCAATGTTGATTTCAACATTAAAATAATGTTCTTGGTTTTAAGAAACACACATGAATTATTTGGGATAAAAAAGGCATCATTATAAAATTTTTATAAACAGATTTTAGAGAAATCTGGTGTTCAGTAGACAGGAATTCTTGTGATTATTTTTCTCTAAGTTTGAAATTAGGGGGGAAAAAACAGTTGGTCCTCTGCCCACTCCCCACCCCACACATATATACACTGAGGATCAAACCCAGGGCCTCACACATGCTAAGCAGGAGCTCTGGCACCAAATTACACAACCAAGCCCCCCAAACAGCAGATTTCTTTTAAAAACTTAAAAAGCTGAATGGAAGCTGTGTGCTCAGGGGTCTGGCTTATTGACACTAGACCTCCTGTGGGAATAGGAAGATGACCCTCACCCACCAAGCATCATTGCCCAGTTTCCTGCCTTGAGGTATCTGCCTGGTCACCAGGTGCTGGGAGCCCAGCGAGGCAAGGGAGGGGGTATTGTGCTAGACATTCAGAATGCAGACATTCTCTTAGCCTGCTGTTGGTAGTACAAAGTTCCCAGTCTCAATAGCCTCCCTCCTCCCAGGCCGAAGATCCTCTGCTTTACCTCTCTAAATAAACCTCTGGTCTTCTGCCCAAGCTGGGGGAGGGTGTCACCTGCCTGCAAAGGGAAAGAAGGAAGGACTCCAACCACTTTCTGCTCCTAGAATAACCTGCTTCTTCAAGTGTCTGAGTCTTTTGGGATTTTTCCAGTATAAGTCAAGTTTCTTGAATGGGCCTATTGGGATGGAAGATGCAGCTTTCTGAGATCAGTTGACTCACATGTCACTCTCTGTTCCAGCTTCCAAATCCTACTGCTGCACTGATGTACCATTGTATACCTGAAAATTGCTAATAGTAAATCTTAAGTATTTCCACCACATTAAAAAGGGGAGTAACTCTGTGAAGGGGTGTTTGTGTATGTAGCATCACATTGTAAATCTTTTTAAAATATTTATTTATTTAGTTAGTTTTAGTTTTAGGTGGACACAATATCTTTATTTTACATTTATGTGGTGCTGAGGATCGAACCCAGTGGCTCATGCATGCTAGGTGAGCACTCTACCACTGAGCCACAATCCCAGTCCCTGTAAATCTTAAATATATAAATATATGCATTTTATTTGCCAATTATACCTCAAAAAGTGGGAAAAATAATACTGCTGCTACCAGCTTCTCTGTGTTTCTCTTTGTCCTTGCAGATTTGAATATTTCAATAAGCTCTCTGCTGTCATTTCAATGGCTAAAAACACTCAGAAGTTGAGCCTGCCATCATTAACTGGAAGTTCTTTACTGTGTGTCTAATCTTTCCAAAGTGACCATGCATTTAAAGTATACTTACACACATAAAAGAGTTAAATATCATGCAACCATATAATACAATTTATGAATAATCAGGTTTCTAACAGGAGAATAACAGCTTTGAATAGAGGCTGGATAATCTAGGAACAGTACTTGAAGATGCCTTGGTTCAAATCCCATCTCTTTCATTGACAATGTGCCCTGGAGGTAAATAAATATCTCTGCGAATGTTCTTTAGCCCTTAGTTACAACAAAAAGTATCAAAAAGAAAACCTCCGGCTAAGGGAGAAAGTATAGGGTGTGTTCGCTTCAGGCTTGTGGAATTAACATTCTCCAGTTCCAATTTCACGAATTTCAGAGGCGAAGGGGGGCGCTCGCGCGCCCAGGCAAGCCCTCCTTTGAGACTGGTGCTCTGGAAGCAGCCGGGCAGTTCCCGGGGTGAAAAGAGAACCGAGGCCACAGCCAGACTTTCGTCCCCACACCAAGAACAAAGTCAAAATAAATCCAGAGACCAGGGCAAGTCAAAGGCTCGGTGTCAAACCCACTGGGCCGAACGGATGAGTGCAGAGGGCGACGCGCACCTGCGTCCACGAACGCTCACCTCCAGCTGCAGCCTGCAGCCCTGCGGCCCGAGGAAGGGTGGGGCCCGCGAGGAACCGTTCCTCCTCGGGCCACACAGGGGCAGCAGAGGACAGGCGGAGAAAACCTTGAGGGCGGGGTAGGAGAGGGTGGGAGACTGGGAGAAAAGTGGCTGGAGGGGGGTGGGAAAATACACAAAAAGAAACATCGCAGAAAAATGAAGGGTGTGGGGAGAAACAGAGTGATCAAGGGAGAAGCACTGCTAGAGTGACAGTGATCCGTCGTGTGTGAACAATTAGTAGGCAAGGTGCTGCATGCTCACTTTGTAATACACTATTATAAGCTCATTTCATAGTTGAAGAAACTGAGATAGGTGTCCTGGTCAGCTGTCAAGGCATAGAAAGGGCTGTGCTGTTCGCTGCCTGGGTTATTTAACTCTCTGTGCCTGGCTCGCCTTATCTCCCTCACAGAGTTGTCAGGGTGGAATGAGATAAGGACCATAAAGTGCTAGAACTGCAATTGGCACATAGCAAACAGTAATTGACAACAACCATCATGGTGATGGTGGTGACACTACTGCGTGGAGGAGGGCCCTTGGGTTCCAGGTATGTGGAGTGCTGCTGGAAAATATCCCCCCCATATTATGGATGGAGAAACTGAGGCCCAGAAAGACTGTGTGACTTATGGCCCAGATCTTGAGCTAGGGAATACCAGGGCCAGTAGTCAAAATCAGGTGGCTTAACCTCTTTCCACCACACCCTATGCCTCAGCAGGGGACAGAAAGTGTCTGGTCATTCCTAAATGCCAAAGTTTGGTTCTGAACTCTTCTGCTGAGTGCAGCCTGAATACAGGCCCTGGGATGGGCCCTTAGCAGTGAGTTGGCACCACTGTTTGCTCCCAGGCAGCTTACTGATGGGAAGGAAAGGACAGAACTGGGCAGGGGTGAGAGGTTATCAATATTAGATGAGCTCACCATCTCTATCAGGGACAAAGGAGGAGAATCTTGGTCCTGCTGGAGCCCCACACCTCCAACTTCCAGTCTCTCCTCAGGGGCAAACACTTGGACAATGACCACACCCAACATATGGCCCCAACCACAGCACCACTTTGGAACAGCAGAGGGCTGCTCCTGGTCACCAAGAGCCTGACCTCTGATGGCAGCTGGCCACCCCTGGGTCAGGTACATGTCTCCCTCCTCTGCCCCAACCTCCTCATCTACAAGATGGGGACAACAGTGATCCTTTCTTCTCCAACAGGGCAGAGTGAGGGGATGGGTACAAAGGGCCAGCCTGAGACAGAATGATCCAAGCAGAGTCGTGTTAATGTCCGTAACAGAAGAATAATGAACAATACTCTCCTTGGATTATTTCATGAAGTAAAAGAGCTGAAGGGTGTTCCAGTGCCTAAGAGCAGATATGCTGTCTTATCTGAAGCCTCAACTCAAATCTGTTGCCATGCTTTGCAGCACTGGAAGCCCCCACAGGGATACACACACCCCAATGCAGGTTGGTCTTTTCAGCTAACATTGTGCCCCCAACACATTCAAGAAGAATGTGTCCATGGGACAGTGAACACTTCACAGAAGAGTGAGCTTTGGAGTCTCCCTCAAGGAACCTTGGGTCAGCCCCTACTGTGTCCACTGACAGCCAACTTACCCCCTTGTTTACTGGCCCTCATGGTCAGCAAGTGACCCCAGATCTTATTTCACTGTGCCCCCACTGAAACGACCTCTCCAGTAGCCTTTCTCTTCAACAGCTGGCAGCATCCTCCACCATCCTTGCCCCCTGTCCACTGGCCCATCTGAAAAGTGGAGTCCTTCCTCCTGGCCCTTATCCGAGTGCCTCTTCATCTGTCAGTCCCTCCCTCCCTTCCCCACAGTTCAACCTGCCCCACACACACCAGCAGATGCTGCCCAAAGTCTTTGCCTCCACCCTCTCCGCACACACTCTTGTCCCCTCTCCTCTGGCTTCCTCCCCGACCCCACTCATCTGAAACAAAGGGTCCTATCATTTCAAGTTCTCTCCTTCTCTGAAGAAGCTTTGTGAATTTTCCAAACAAGCAATGAAAGGAAACGTGTTTTCCAAAGCCTGCCCCTTAGCAGCCTTTGGTGGTGTTGCCCCTCCCTCCTTCCAGAACCTCCCAATCTCCAGGTCTTCCTCCTCCCTCTCTGACTGCATCTCCTTCTCCCTCACAGAGGAGATAGCTGCAGACACCTCCAGATACCTCTTCTGAGTACAGACCCAAACTAATTAGATCCTCTTCATTTCCACCTGCATGTCCCAAATGTCAGACACTGAGCATTCTTGCTACTCCCCACCTAGGACACCCCTTGATCAATGAAGCCTGAAGCATCAGAGTGACTCCAGGCTTCTCTCTCACCTCTACTGCCAAACCTTATGTCCTGTCAATGTTCCTCTGCAAACACCCTGGGGTCCACCTTCCTCCTGTCAGGGAGGGGACACCTAAGACTACATTTTTTCCACCTCATTTCCTCTGTGAAGTTTTCCCTTCTTGCCCCAGGCACCATCAGGAGCAAGAAGCTTCCTCCTTGAAGCTCCCCTGCCCTCTGCACAGAGCTGGTCCCCATGCCAAGGTTGTGAACCTACAAGTGGGGACTACACTCCAATTTCCAGTCTATCCTCAGGGACAAACATTTGGACAATGACCACACCCAACATATGGCCACTACAGACATGCAGTGTTTTCCTGTGCAGCATTTAAAAACAAGTCATTTCCAGTTGCATTAGTCTCCTAGGGCTGCTGTAACAAGGTACCATAACTTTGGCTTAACACAACAATTTATTCTCTGACATTCTAGAGGCTGGAAGTCTGAAATCAAGAGAACAAGGCTACGCTCCTCTATAAGATCTAGGGAAGAATCCATCCTTTCTGTTTCTGGTGAATGCCAGCAATCCTGGGCACTCTTTGGCTTGTGGCAGCATAGCTCCAATCTCTGCTTCTGTCTTCATAGGGCCATCTTCATTCTGTGTCTCTGTCCCCATTTTTTTCTCTTATAAAATCACCAAACAGTGGCTGGGGTTATAGCTCAGTGGCAGAGTGCTTGCCTAGGACGAATGAGGAACTGGCACCATAAAAAAAATAAATAAAATCAACACCATATAAAAAATAAATAAAATAAAGGTATTGTGTCCATCTACAACCAAAAAATATTTTTTAAAAAAAACACCAATCTCGAATTAGGGCCCACTCTAACCCCATGATCCCATCTTACATCTGCAAGAAACTTACTTCCAAATAAGGTCACATCTCCAAGGTCCCAGATGGATATAAATTTTGTATTTGTTCTTTTTAGTCATATGTGACAGTAGAGCATATTTTGACATATTATACATACATGGAGTATAACTTCCCATTCTTGTGGTTGTACATGATGTGGAGTTACACTGGTCATGTATTCATATATGAACATAAGAAATTGTTCAATTTGTCCAATTCATTCTACTGTCTTTCCTATTCCCATCCCTCCTCCCTTCCCTTCATTCCCTTTGTCTAATCAAAAGTACTTCTATTCTTTCCTAACCCCCTTCCACACACACACACTTACTGTGAGTCAGCATCCACATATCAGAGAGAACATTCAGACTTCAGTTTTTTGGGATTGGTTTATTTCACTTTGCATAATCCTCTCCAGTTCCATGCATTTACCAGCAAATGTCATAATTTCATTCTTATTTATTGGTAATATTCCATTGTGTGAACATGCTACATTTTTTATCCATTCATCTATTGAAGGGCACCTAGGTTAATTCCATAGCTTAGCTATTGTGAATTGAGCTGTACAAACACTGATGTGGCCATATCGCTATAGTATGCTGATTTTAAGACCTTTGGGTATAAAATGAGGAGTGAGATAACCAGGTCAGATGGTGGTTCTATTCCAAGTTTTCTGAGGAATCTCTATACTGCTTTCCATAATGGTTGCACCAATTTACAGTCTTACCAGCAATGTGTAAGTGTATACTTTCCCCCACATCCTTGCCAACACTTATTGTTGCTCAATAATTGCCATTCTGGTTGAGTGAGATGAAATCCCAGTGTAGTTTTAATTTGCATTTCTCTAATTGCTAGGGATGTTGAACATTTTTTCACATACTTGTTGACCATTTGTATCTCTTCTTCTGTGAAGTGTCTGTTCAATCCCTTGCCCATTTATTGATTGTGTTATTTGGTTTTTTGGTGTTAAGTTTTTTGAGTTCTTCATATATCCTGGAGATTAATGCTCTATCTGAGATGCAGGTGACAAAGATTTTCTCCTATTTTGTAGGCTCTCTGTTGACATTCTTGATTGTTTCCTTTGCTGTGAAGAAACTTTTTAGTTTGATACAATCCCATTTATTAATTCTTGATTTTACTTCTTGCACTTTAGGAGTCTTATTGAGGAATATGGTTTCTAAGTAGACATGGTGGAGATTTGAGCATAGTTTTTCTTCTAGTAGGTGCAGGGTCTCTGGTTTAATTCCTAGGTCCTTGATCCACTTTTAGTTGAGTTTTGTGCAGGATGAGAGACAGGGGTTTAATTTCATTTTGCTACATGGGGATTTCCACTTTTCCCAACACCATTTATTGAAGAGGCTATCTTTTCTACAATGTATGTTTATGGTGTGTTTGTCTAGCATGAGATAACTGTATTTATGTGGGTTTGTCTCTATGTCTTCTATTCTTTACCATTTGTCATGTCTGTTTTGGTGCCGATACCGTGAGTTTTTGTTACTATAGCTCTGTAGTATAATTTAAGTATAATTTGGTATTGTGATGCCTCCTGCCTCACTTTCCTTGCTAAGGATTGCTTTGGCTATTCTGGGTCTCTTATTTTTCTAAATGAATTTCATGACTGCTTTTTCTATTTCTATGAAGAACATTGTTGGAATTTTAATAGAAATTGGATTAAATCTGCATAGCACTTTTGATAGTATGGCCATTTTGACAGTATTAAATTCTGCTTATCCAAGAACATCTCTTTTCATCTTCTAACATCTTCTTCAATTTCTTTCTTTAGTGTTCTGTAGTTTCTTCTTTTTTTTAAAGAGAGAGAGAGAAAGAATTTTTAATATTTATTTTTTAGTTTTCGGCGGACACAACATCTTTGTTGGTATGTGGTGCTGAGGATCGAACCCGGGCCGCACGCATGCCAGGCGAGCGCGCTACCGCTTGAGCCACATCCCCAGCCCTCTGTAGTTTCATTATAGAGGTCTTTCACCTCTTTTGTTAGATTAATTCCCAAGTATTTTATTTTTTTGAAGCTATTGTGAATGGGATAGTTTTCCTAATTTCTCTTTCATTTGGTTCATCACTGATGTTTAGGAATGTAAATGATTTGTGGATGTTAATTTTACACCAGATGGTGGCTGGGGATTAGCTCAGTTGGTAGAGTGCTTGCCTTGCATGCACAAGGCCCTGGGTTTGATTCCCCAGTACCACAAGAAAAAAAAAAAAAAGTACATCAGATGGATATGAGTTTTGAAGGAACACTATTCAATACAGTACCTTTAAAATCAGGAGATTTCATATAAATATCTGGATTACTACTTCCCATTTTAAAAATCAGATCTGGCCCCACATCAGCCTCCATCTCAGTGTCCCATGTGGTGGCTGGATGTGAGAAACAGCCTCTCCAATTCCATTTATGCAGGGTTTCCCTCCAGTTAGCACAGTTCCTTCCTCAAGACACTGAACAACTGAAACAGGCAGATATTAAGGAAAACTCCCAAATTCATCCTCCTACAAACTAACTCTCTGTCCCAGCTGGAGGAAGTGGCAGAGTAGAAAGGCTGTATGATGTTTCTCAACACAAGCACTGCTCTTCTTTACATTATCTGCTGTCCCCTTTAGGAATTTCATTTGGAGCCATACTGTACAGTAATGACATGCCTATGATTGTCACTCACCAGATGACATTGTCCGTATCCCACCTACCTCCCCCATGTTCTTACCATCCCACATATGGCTGCCCAACATGCCCATGTCTACAATGCTCTACCTGAAGGCTCCTTCTGGCTACAAGAGACCATTTTCCTCACTCATGTGCCCGTCCTCATCCATGGCCTGCAGTAGGATAAATTTAAGGCATGTGTTCTAGGCTGCAGTTCCCAAAGTTCCCCAACAGGGTGACACTCTAGCTACTGGCACTGGAACTTTCTTTGGTAACATTCTTTCCTTGCTTCATTCTTTCCTGTCCCACTTTTCTCCCAGGCAAGTGCTTCCTGAAATCACCTCTTATAAGCTATTTGCACAGGAGCCCTAATCTCAAAATGGGCCTCTGGATAAATCCAAAGTTGAGGACATAAATATAGCTGTCCCATTTTCCTTCTTCATCTCCCCGCAGAACACAGCTCAATGAATGAATACATCATAAAGAATATTGATTATTCATTCATTTATTCAGCTGTTGGGCTGGGGGTATAACTCACTGTAGAGTACTTGCCTGGCAAAAGCAATGACCTGGGTCTAATCCCCAGCACTGCAAAAAAGGGCATTGATCTAACTGTGTCTATCCAATGCCACTCCACGCCAGGCCTGGGGTTGGTAGTGGAATGCAATTGTGTGAGGCTCACTGTATTTTCTATCTTGAAGCTTCCAATCCTGAGAAGACCAACCTTCAAGAAAACACAGATTGCTGCCCTGGAAGCCTATATCTTGGCCCTGAAAAATCTTAGGAATGTTAGAAAGTAAAAAAAAAAAAAAAAAAAAAAAAAAAAAAAAAAAACAGCCTAAGCTAGCAAAGAATGAAAACTGAAATGGATGAGCTAATCCTTCACTCACCAGGTAAATGCCAGCTGAGTGCTGGTTCAGGCTCTTGGCAGGGGCACAGAGTGTAATTAGTCAAACCCAACACCACAAGGTAGCCTTCCCATGGAGAGTACAGAGACTGGCAGCTCCCACTGGGGGCTTTCCCAGCCTGCCTAGGGAGGAAGTGTCACCTGAGCTGAGTCTTAAACAACAGGAAGGTACTTGGATATGCAGAAAAGGAAAAGCATTCTAGGTGCACAGGCAGGGGGTTGTGAAGGTGGATATGTTTGGGGAACAAAGTGTTGTGGTGTGGCTGGGACTAAAGAGAGGGCTCAGGAGGGTGGAGGAGAACCAGCGGCAGGACTATGAAGGAGCCCCTGTGCCAACCCGAGGCATTCAGGCCTTCTGAAGGCTCAGTTTTCTCCCCATGGAATGAATACCATGAGGCTCTTGTAAAGATAAAATGCATTAATGCAAGGGAAGCTCTTTATACAAAGTCTAGCCTTTCACTGGCCCTCAAGTAACGGTGACCAGTTTATGAGAATCACTGGATTTTAAACTGCACAGTGGAACTGTCAGCATGGAACCTTGGGAGTCACCAGTAAAGAGATTTCTGTGATCACAAGGGAGGTATTAGCTGCTGGAAACACACACCCCCTTGACCTACCCATACATTACCTGTGTTCTAGCAATTTCTTACGTCTCTCTGCCTAAGAACTCTCTAGTATTGGGGTCTGCTCAGCCATGCTCAGGGCAGGCCAAAAGTGCTAGGAGGTATTGTCCAGGAGCAGTTTTCAACTAGCAAGCAATGGGAGGTGGACAATTCTCCGCAGGACAATTCCACACAGCCTCTCAGGGGGGCCCTAGTTGGACAGAGCTCCAGGGGACCTCAGAGGTAACCTACTCATTATAATACCTTTTATTAGCTTTTCTGCATCTCCCCAGTCCCTCACTATGCTGCCTAGAATCACCCCCCAAATAAATTACTTACACCCACATTCTCAGGATCTATTTTGGAGAAAACAGAAATTGAACAGTTGGTACAAAAATGACCCTAGACAGTAGACCTCAGGAGGGGATTCTAGAATTCAATCACTAACCAGCCAGATGGTGATTCTGGTGGTAAGTGGTATGATTTAGCAACATCACAATTAACAAGACTCTCACCTCTGATGCACAGGGCAGATACACAAGTGGAGAAGAACCAAAGGCCAGGTTGTAGTGCAGCACTTGGAAAGTATGCAGGTCCTACTAATGATAGAATTGTGTGGAGTGCTCTGTCACAGAAGCCTCAGAGAAAGAATCTGTCAAGCTCAGGTAAGTCCATCATCAACTCATGGCCTGGAAGGTCTCCTTGGCACAATTTAAAGAGACATTCATTTCCTACATCTAGAAAGCAGACTGTGCCAAAATCCAGAGGTCAAGATTTGATTGCAAGATTTTGAATTACAAAAGAAACTGAATTCACAGCCCCAGAAATTTGGAACCAAAGAGGGATTCTAAGATTTGGGATTCAAGCTTGAGAACCTAGAGCCCATTATCTCCCTAAATCCTGCAGGTGGCATGAATGCTTCCCTTACCATGAAGCCATTTGATGGTCCTCACCTAAGGCAAATGTCTTTAAGATACTATGGTTCTCCTGCCAATTCCCACCAAACCCCACCCCTATCAAAAACTAGGGTCTTATCTCAGTATGGCTTGATGGGGAAGTGCTGTCTCTTACAGGAAAGCTAAAAGATTAATCACCATCAGAGCTGCAGGAACTAATATATACCGAGAGGCACTGGAAGATTATGCATGTGAGTGTATTTTGAGGGTATTGGACCACAGTGAATTGAGAATATAAGGCTAGATAGGAGATGGTTTCTTGAAGTGAGTGCTCCTGTAACTTAAGGTTTCATATCCTGACAAGGATGCTCAAAGCCAGTCTTAATTCATTGCTAAAATTGTTTTCTAAAGCTTGGAGATAATAGCCTGGAGTAAATTTGGTAGAATGTCATAAACACCTTGGCAGAGTATTAAAAGGGATCTGGAGGTTCAGAGAAGTGGGCATTCTGGAAAGGATTGATGACCCTAAATGCTCTGTAAGAGGTCTAGGGACACCCACTTTGCTAAATGAATGTGCACTATGGTATAGAGGGTGCACTATAAGAAACTCAGTAGTGGCTTTACTCTGTAAGCCAAGTTGATGATAAAGATGCAGCTATGGAACTAGCCTGCCTAGTGTCAGTGGGAAGATAGAATTCTGAACTATCAGACCAGTGTGGCACTTAAACATCAGAGGCAAAGTAGAAGTTGTAGGTAACAAAAGAAGAATGGTAACTGAATCCCTGATCCACAAGGCCCTGTGCTGATGGCCAATATGTCATGGTTGTTTTCAGACGTGAAATAGATGGGCAGCCAACCAGAGTGTTGACTTACACATCAAAAGATACCAAGAGTGTGGAAGAAGAAGACTGACGATCAGTTGCCATGATGGAAAAATCATAATCCCTTGCCATTTTAAGGTTCAGCCAGTTCTCAGATCCACAGTCTATTAATGAGAGGATTCTCAAGACCCCCTGAGATAGGATCCTACAATGCCATAGCCAACCCCTTTCTCCAAAAGCCTTGTAACCATCAATCAACAAGTACATGAAAAAATGCTCACCATCTCTAGCAGTCAGAGAAATGCAAATCAAAACCACCCTAAGATACCATCTCACTCCAGTAAGATTGGCAGCCACTATGAAGTCAAACAACAACAAGTGCTGGCGAGGATGTGGGGAAAAGGGTACTCTTGTACATTGCTGGTGGGACTGCAAATTGGTGTGGCCAATTTGGAAAGCAGTTTGGAGATTCCTGGGAAAGTTGGGAATGGAACTACCATTTGACCCAGCTATTGCCCTTCTCGGACTATTCCCTGAAGACCTTAAAAGAGCGTACTACAGGGATACTGTCACATCGATGTTCATAGCAGCACAATTCACAATAGCTAGACTGTGGAACCAACCCAGATGCCCTTCAATAGATGAATGGATAAAAAAAATGTGGCATCTATACACAATGGAGTACTACGCAGCACTAAGAAATGACAAAATCGGGCTGGGGATGTGGCTCAAGCGGTAGCGCGCTCACCTGGCATGCTTGCGGCCCAGGTTCGATCCTCAGCATCACAAACCAACAAAGATGTTGTGTCCGCCAAGAACTAAAAAAATAAATAAATAAATATTAAAAATTCTCTCTCTCTCTCTCTCTCTCTCTCTCTCTCTCTCTCTCTCTCTCTCTCTCTCTCTCTCCTCTCCTCTCCTCTCCTCTCCTCTCCTCTCCTCTCCTCTCTCTTTAAAAAAAAAGAAATGACAAAATCATGGAATTTGCAGGGAAATGGATGGCATTAGAGCAGATTATGCTAAGTGAAGCTAGCCAATCCCTAAAAAACAAATGCCAAATGTCTTCTTTGATATAATGAGAGTAACTAAGAACAGAGCAGGGAGGAAGAGCAGGAGGAAAAGATTAACATTAAACAGAGTCATGAGGTGGGAGGGAAAGGGAGAGAAAAGGGAAATTGCATGGAAATGGAAGGAGACCCTCATTGTTATACAAAATTACATATAAGAGGTTGTGAGGGGAATGGGAAAAAATAAGGAGAGAAATGAATTACAGTAGATGGGGTAGAGAGAGAAGATGGGGGGAGGGGAGGGGGGATAGTAGAGGATAGGAAAGGTAGCAGAATACAACAGTTACTATTATGGCATTATGTAAAAATGTGGATGTGTAACCAATGTGATTCTGCAATCTTTGTAATGTTTTGAATAGCCAATAAAAAAAAAGCCCTGTAACCACTTAGCAGACTCATTGTATATTGAAGAAGAAGAAATACCAAGTCTTTTTTCCCCAGCTTTACTGGGGTACACTTGACAAACAAAAATTTTGCATATTAAAGTATGCAACATGAACTTTTGCTACATGTATATATTGTAAAATGATTGCCACAATCAAGCTAATTAACATAACCATCATCTCACATAGTTACAATTTTTGTATATGCATGTGATAAAAACACTTAAGGTTAACTCTCAGTAATTATCAAATATATAACATAGTATTATTAACTATAGTCATCATTGCTATTGATAAAATCTCCAGAACATATTCATTCACACAACTAAGGCTTTAACCAATGCCTTCCCATTTCCCTATCCCTTGACTCCTATTGTGTTGAGAATGTCAATCATGAATGGGAGGATAGAGCTCAGTTGGTGGAGTGCTTGCCTCACATGCACCAGGCCCTGGGTTCAATCCCCACCACCACACACACACACACACACACACACACACACACACACAACTATCATGAATGGATCCTGAACTTTGTCAGATGCTTTTCTGCATCGATTGAGATGATTGCTATGGTCTAAATGTCTCCCTTGTGATAGTATTAATAGGTGGGGGCATCTGGTGAAGAGATTTAAGTCCTGAGCACTCTGCCCTCATGACCAAATTAGCACTTTGAACAAGGGATGGGGGAAAGTAGCTTAAACCTCTTTTGCCCTTCCACCTTCCCCCATGTGAGAACAGTGTTCATCCCCTCCAGAGGATGCAGCAACACAGCCCCATCTTGGAAGCAGATAGCCTGGGCCCTCATTAGACATTCCACCTGCTGGCACCTTGATCTTGGACTTTCCAATATCTAGAACTATGAGCAAATATATTTTTGTTCTTCATAAATTACCCAGTCTTGTGGAATTTTGTTATAGCAGCACAAATGGACTAAAATGATGACCATGTGGGGTTTTTTCCTCTAATTTTGTTAACGTGTTGTCTCACATTGATTGATTTAAATATGTTGGACTATCTTTACATCTCAAGGATAAATCCTCCTTAGTCATGGTGTATAATCCCTTCAATTTGCTGTTGAATTCAGTTTACTAGTATTTTATTGAGAGTTTTTGAAACTTATCAAGGATATTTACCTGGAGTTTTTGTTGATTGTTTTTCTTTGAGATGGAGTCTCACCAGGCTGCCCATGGCTGTTCACAAACTCCATTATACTCTGATATGGTTTTCTCTTCTTATGGTGTCCTTGTCTGGCTTTGTTATCAGGGTGATGCTAACCTCATAAAATTAGTTTGGAAGTATTCCTTGTCCTGTTTTTAGGAAGAGTTTAAGAAGAATTAGTAATAATTCTTTAAATGCTATTGTTGGATTGGAGGTATGGTTCAGTGATAGAGCACATGCCCAGCATGCATAAGGCCCTGGGTTTTATCCCAGCACTGCAAAATTTAAAGGTTATTATTATCATCAACATCATTGTCATCATCATTAGTTACCATTTATCAAACACCTTCTATTTGCCATAATAGAAGTACTGAGAAATACATATTTACTTACTAAGTGTGTTTATATTATATACAGTGGTTAGAACAATGCCTAGAACATGGTAAACTCTTTATTAGTTTACTCTACATAGTATAGTGTAAGTATTTTTAATAAGTCAGAAGCTATTATAGCTTAAATTATACTTGTTCCCCTGGAAGCAGACTCTGATATAAGGATCTGAGTTTATTTAGGAGGTAATAGAGATACCAATAGGGAAGGAGCCTGTGTTGGGTTTTTGTTAAGCTGGCTACCACAGTGGGCAACCAAACCTCAATCCCCTGAGGAAACTCTGGAAAATGGCATGAAATAAAATATTCCAGTTATCCCACCAGAATAGCAAGGAAACTGGAGTAGTCATAACAATTATTTATAGAGGACTGATCCCTGGGAATGTTAATTTGGTACTTTTGACCTAAGCTTAGCAGGTGATGCAATCTATCAGTGATATACCTAATATAGTCAACTCCTGCAGTGAATCACATTTTAATAGCCCCTTTATAAGAAAATTTATTTTTAGTAATTATTATGGAATGAAATGGAATCATAGTAGAAAAGATTGGATAGATAAAAAAATAAATGCAATGAAAAAGGATCTTATGTTGAACTTTGAATAATCATGCCATTAAAATAAAAATAATAATTAAATGTTACAATACCACAAAGGAAACAGTAAAGGTAAATGCTTTTTAAATACATCAACGTATTTTTAAAGGTGGATAAATATTCCTATTTGTCTTTTACAATAATAAATAATAGCAACACAATTTGTTTCTGAGCCCTAACTTTTGTGGTGATCTCATCAAAATTTTCTACTTCACAGGTTTGTGTTAAATGTACAGTATATCTTAGCAACATATCTTTACTTCTTTCTATTAAATCTAATGCTTAAAAGGTTCTTTTTCATGAAGTAACTCATATGTAGTTAGGTATGCTTAAAATTCTCATATGCTTAAAATTCTTAAGTAGAAATTTTTTAATTCTTAAAAATCTCACAACGAATTCTAGAAGTGATAATAATGCACATTGTTTTATTTGAGGGGCAAGAGGGATTAATTTTAGTGGATTCTGCTTGTCTCCAGAATAAAGTATTTCCACCAGAGTACCTTCATAATTAAATCCACAATATATTATGCTTGGTAAAAACTTCCATTTTATTTACTCTGAAAACTCAGATAAAATGTCTATGTGATTACAATTCTGACTTCAAGTCATTGCTTTAGGTAGGTATCCAGTTCTGTGTAAAAATTATCAAGGCTTTCAAACATTGTCTTTTGATTTGTTCTTGCATCTTTTAAAATTTTTTTAAAATATCTTTTTAGTTGTCAGTGGACATTTATTTGTTTGTTTGTTTATTTATTTATATGTGGTACTGAAAATCAAACCCAGGGCCTCACACATGCTAGACAGCATTCTATCACTGAGCCACAATCCTCCTGTCTCAGCCTCCTAAGCTGCTGGGATTCCTTCTTTTTATTCCTCCAGTAGCTTCAATTTTGAAACTAAATACACCATATCAAAAGTTATCATATTTACTAGTGAAAGACTGGACCTTTGCCTCCTAAG
This sequence comes from Spermophilus citellus, assembly GCF_964194105.1. NCBI lineage: Eukaryota > Metazoa > Chordata > Mammalia > Rodentia > Sciuridae > Spermophilus > Spermophilus citellus. Next base: position 100,138,601 of record NC_138191.1, on the reverse strand, counting down.
ACTGGAGCAAGGCAAAGATCTCTATTCTCATCACTCTTATTCAACACAGCAGTAAAAATGATACTATCCCTACTTAGAGATGTCATGACTATCCATGTTTGTAATCCTAAAGACTAAACAAAGAAAGTTTCTATAACTACTAAGCAAGTTTAGCAGAGATGCATAATATAATATGTTTTAGTCAGCTTTTCATCACTGTAATCAAAATACCTGACAAGAACTACTTAGAGGAGGAAAAGTTGATCTTGGGCTCCTGGTTTCAGAGGTTCAGTCCATGGTCAAATGACTCCATGCTCTGGGCCAGAGGTAACATGGAACATCATCATGGTGAAGGGGTGGGTCAGAGGAAAGCTGCTCAAGTTATTGCAGAGGGGAAGCAGAGAGAGAAGGAGGGATGGAGGGAGGGAGGGAGGGAGGGAGAGAAAGAGAGAGGAGCCAGGGACAGATACAGTCCAGATCATGCCCCCAGAAGCCTACTTTCTCCAGCCACATCCACCTGCCTACAGTTACCACCCAGTAGTCCATTCAAATTATTAATCCATCAAATTGGTTAATCCACTGATGAGGTTACAGATCTCCTATTTCAATCTTTTCACTTCTGAACACTGCCACATTGCTTAACACATGAGCTTTTGGGGGGTATATATCAAAATCCAAACCATAACACAAATACATGATTCTTTAATAGCAATAAGCAACTGGAAACCAAAAATTTTAAAATAGCACTGAAAATGGTTCCTGTAAAATGAAATAGTACAACATATTCAGAATCTGTGTGCTGAAAACTACAAAGTACTACAAAAAAAAAAAAATGAAAGGGTACCTAAATTGAGAGAAAGATATATTACAATCATGAGTTGGAATACTCAATATAATCAGAATTTCAATTCCTCCAAAAACTAGATAGATTCAGTACAATTCTAATAAAAATCCTGGAATCACTTCATGTCCATAGATACAGAAAACCATATTGTTTTTAATTATTTTTTGTGATATCAGGGATTGAACTCAGATTTTTTATTTTGAGACAGGTTCTTCCTAAGTTGTCTAGTCATCCTTAAATTTAAAATTCTCCTGCCTCAACCTACAAATCTGTAGAGTTACGGGCATGCACTCTAAAATTCATATATAAAGTCAAAAGAAAAAGAATAAAAAATAAAATGTTTGAGTCTGTGTGCTGCTGGGGATCAAACCTAGTAACTCACACATGCTAGGCAAGCACTCTACCATTAAATTATATCCCCAGCCCTCAAAATAATTTTTAAAAAGAATAAAGTTGAGGAATTAATGGTATTCAACTTTACAATTTGCTATAAATCTACAGTAATCAGAAGTGTAGTATTAGCAAAAGGATAGAAATAAAGATCAATGAAACAGACTAGAAACCAGAAAATAATGCACACAAATATGGCCAACTGATCTTTTGACAAAGATACAAATAAAATTCAATAGGAAAAGACAGTCTTTTCAACAAATAGTGTTATTTGTTCAGATTGTTCATCCAAACGCAAAGGAATGAACTTCATCCTAAATGTCATATCATATAAAAATTAACTCAAATTCATAGATCTAAAGATAAAATGTGGAACTATTAAAATTTTAGAAGAAAGGACAGGGAAAAAATCTTTGTGGTTTTGGGTTAGACAAAGAATACTTAGACACCAAAAGCACAATCCATTTTTAAAAAGATGAACTGGATCTATCTAATAAAAATTAAAAACAATTACTCTGTTAAAGGTACTGTTAAGAGAATGAAGAAACAAGCTGTAGACTGAAAGAAAATGCTTGTATTTAATAAAGAATTTGTATCAAGAATGTATAAAGAAATCTCAACACTGAACAACAACAACAACAAAAAAAAACTAACCCCAAAGCAAGTAGAAGAATGGAAATAAAAGATTAAAAGAAAGAAACAGAGCATAGGGGCTCAGTGGGAGAGCACTTGCCTAGCATGTGTGAGGCACTGGATTCGATTCTCTGCACCACATATAAATAAACAAATAAAATAAATAAAGGTCCATTGACAACTAAAAATAATTTAAAAAGAAAAGAAACAGCATAGAAGAACAATAGAGAAAACTAAAAAGAAGTTGATTCTTTGAAAGGGAAAACAAAATTGACAAATTTAGCTAGACCTACCAAGCAAAAGAGATGTAAGACTCAAAGCACTAACACCAGGAATGAAAAAAAGGGACATTACTGATCTTACAGATATAAAAGGGATTCTGAAGAAATACTAAGAATGGTATGCCAACAATTTAGATAACTTAGATGAAATGACAAGTTCCTAGTAATACACAAATTACTGAAACTGACTCAAGAAGTACTAGGAAATCTAGATAGCCCCATAACAATTTAAGAGATTGCTTCAGTAGTAGTAACTTTTAAAACCACCCATGAAGAAAAACCCAGGCCCAAATTGTTTTACTGGTGAATTTTACCAAATATTACAAAGGAATTCATACAATTCTTTTTTTTTTAAAGAAAGAGAGAGAGAGAGAATTTTAATATTTATTTTTTTTTTTAGTTTTCGGCAGACACAACATCTTTGTTTGTATGTGGTGCTGAGGATGGAACCTGAGCCGCATGCGAGCGCGCTACCGCTTGAGCCATATCTCCAGCCTTCATACCAATTCTTTGCAAACTCTTCCAAAAAAACAAAAAAGAAGAGACTATTTCCCAAAACATTCTAGTAAGATGTTATTACCTTGATCACAAAGACAACACAAGAAGAAGAGAAAAACTACAGCCAATATCCCTTATGAATATAGATGTGAATTTTCTTTTAAAAATACCAACAGTCTGGATCGAGCAACATATAAAAAGAATTATATACCAGGAATAAATGGGATTTACCCCCATGGATCCAAAGATCAATTAATATAAAACATCTTGTCAATAGAATAAGTTATGGGCTGGGAATGTGGCTCAAGTGGTAGTGCACTTGCCTGGCATGCGCGGGGTGCACCACATAAAAATAAAATAAAGATGTTGTGTCCACCCAAAACTAAAAAATAAATATTTAAAAAACTCTCTCTCTCTCTCTCAAAAAAAAATAGAATAACTTATAAAAAGCCACATGATCACCAGGCACGGTGGCACAGGCCTGCAATCCCAGCAGCTTGGTGGGCTGAGGCAAGAGGATTGTGAGTTCAAAGCCAGCCTCAGCAATGGTGAAGCACTAAGCAACTCAGTGACACCCTGTCTCTAAATAAAATACAAAATAGGGCTGGGATGTGGCTCAGTGGTTGAGCACCCCTGAGTTCAATCCCTGGTATCAAAAAAAGAAAAAAAAAAGCCACACAATCATCTCAGTTTTTGCAGGAAAAAAAGCTTTTGACAAAATTATCACTCCTCTATGATAAAAACATTAAAGAAATTAAGAATAGAAGATAACCTCCTCAATCTGATAAAATGCATCTACAAAAAATTCACAACTAACATATTTAGCAATGAGGGACTGGAAGTATAGCTCAATGATAAAGCACTTGCCTATCATGCATGATGTCATGGGTTCAATCCCCAACATCACACACACACACACACACACAAATGTAAGGGTTAATGACTAAATCATGACCTGCTAAGAATAGGAACAAAAGCAGGATGCCCAGTCTTATCACTTCTATTCAACCTGGTACTGAAGTCTCTAGCAAGGGAAATTAGGCAAGAAAGTGAAATAAAAGGCATCCAGATTGAAAATGAGGAAGTACAACTGTATTGTAAATGGAATAGCCCAAGAAACTCATTAAAAGCAATTAGAACTAACAAATTAGTTCAGCAAGGTTTCATCATACAAAATTAATATGCATGAATCAATTGTACTTATAAACACTTGCAATAAATAATCCCAAAGTGAAATTAAGAAAATAACTTCAGGGCTGGGGATGTAGTTCAGTGGTAGAGCACTTACTTGCCTAGCATGCAGAAGGCCCTGGGTTCAATTTCCAGCTCTGTAAAAAAGAAAAAAAATAAGGAAAGAAAAAAGCAATTCCATTTGCAGTAACATCAAAAAGAATTCAATGCTGAGGAATAAATTTAATAAAAGAACTGCAAAACAAACAAACAAACAAAAAAAATTGTTGAAAGAAATTAAAGACCCAAATAAATAGAAAGACATCCCATGTTCATGGACCAGAAGACTTCATATTGTTAAGATAGAGCTACTTCTCAAATTAATCTACAGATTAAACACAATCCACATCAATTTTCACCTAACTTCTTTGTAAAAATTGACAGACTGATCTTAAAATTCATATGGAAAGTCTGGACATACAATATCTGAAACAATCTTGAAAAAAATTGTAGACTCACATTCCCTGATTTCAAACTTACTACAAGACAATGTGGTTTTGGCATAGATAGTTATATAACTCAATAGACTAGAACTGAGATTTTAGAAATATTCCCTCATATCTATACTAAGTTCAACAAGGGTGCCAAAACAATTCAGTGGGGAAGAGATTAATTTTTTCAAAAAAAAGTGGCTAGGACAACTATATTCCACATTAAACAGAATAAATTAGGATTATTACCTCATACAGATATTAATAATATTAACTCAAAACACATTAAAGATCTAAATATAAGAGCTAAAACTATAAAACTCTTGGAAGAAAATATAGGTGTATGTAGATCTTCATAATTTTGACTTATGCAGTGGTTTCTTAGACATGACACCCAAATTACAAACAACAAAAGAAAAAAAAACAGATAAATTTGGCTTCATCAAAATTCAAAAATTTTGTGATGCAAAAGTTAACACCAAAAAAGTAAAACACAAACTACAAAGTCGGAGGAAATACTTGCCAATCATCTAGCTTGAGGAAGGGTTTGCATCAGGAAAAAATCTTTACAACTCACTAGTAAAAAAACCACAATTTTTAAATGGGCACAGCACTTGCATGTTCAGGTCTCAAAGAAGATGGTCAAAAAGCACATGAGAAGATGCTAAACTCCATAATTAACTAGCAGGGAAATGCAAATCAAAACCACAATGAGATACCACATCACACCAGTAGGATAGTTAGAATGAAAAAGACAGATAAAAACAAGTGTAGCACAATTGACACCTATTACATTGCTATGGAAATGTAAAATGATGGAGCTGCTATGGAAAACAATTTGGCAATTCCTCAAAAGTTTAAACATAGAGTTACATGATCTGACAATTCCCCTCTTGGGTATATATACCCAGTGAAAATATGCCCATAAAAAACTTGTACCCAAATGTTCATAGCAGTATGATTCACAATAGGCCAAAAATGGACACAACCCACATGTCCATCAACTGATGAATTGATAAATAAAATGTTATTTGGGTGTATACATTTCTACATGAATATGATTTATTAGTAAAAAGAAATGAAGCACTGATACATGCTACAACACAGATAAACCTTGAAAACATCTATGCTAAATGCAAGAAATCAACCAGGAGAGAACACACCTCGTATGATTCCAATTATACAAATTATCCAGAACAGACAAATTTATAGATACAGGAAGTAGATTATATACAGAAACTCTCCTAGGGGGAGTGAGTTAGGAGCAAATGGCTTTTAATGGGTGCAGGAGTTCTTTTGGGAATGATAAAAATGTTCCAAAATTAGTTTTGATGATATTTTTGTAACTCTGAAAATATACTAAAAACTATTGAGTTGTATATTTTTAGTTATAGATGGACATAATAGCTTTATTTTGTTTATTTTTTTAATGTGGTGCTGAGCATGGAACCCATGCTCACACATGCAAGGCAAGCGCTCTACCACTGAGCCACAAGCCCAGCCCCTTGAGTTATATATGTTAAATAGGCAAATTATATGGCATAAAACCCAACTGTAAGAAAACAAGACTTTTTTTAATTGGAAAAAAAATATTTGAACAGACAATTCACCAAGGAGATAAATGAATGGGAAATAAGTACACAGAATGGTACTTAAGATCACTATCCATTAAGGAAACACAAATTAAAACCACAAAAAGATACCACTACACAACTGCTAAAATGGCATTTAAAAACATGCATTAGACACACCGAATTGCTAGTGGAGCAACTGAATGCACATATATTGTTGGTGAGAATGCAAAGTGGTATAATCCCTCTGAAAAAGCTTCTCAGTTCCTTATAAATGTCCATATACACTTACTATATGGTCTGGAAATTGTGCTGTCAGTTTTTTTGTCCTGGAGAAAAGAAAACATATGATCATATAAAAGCCTGTTCATGAATGCTTAGTCACCCAAAACCAAAACAATCCTAATGTCCTTTAACAGTGAGTTAACCAGGTGCAGGGACACCTGCCTGTAGTCTCAGCACTCTGAATGCTGAAACTGGAGGGTCTCTTGAGCCCAGGAGTTCTACGTTAGTCTGGGCAATACAGGGAGACCCAGTCTAAAAACAAAACAAAAAACGGTGAATGAATAAACAAAGAAATTGTGGCACATCATACAATTGTATGAATCTATTTATAAAACATTTTGGAAAAAAGAGACAGAGACAGACAGGAATAGATCAGTGGTTGCCAAGGGTTGGGCATGAGAGTGGTGGTTTGATTATACAAAATCAGCACCAGCAAGGAAGTTTTCTGGGGTGACAGAACTGTTCCAAACCTAATTATGTGGTAGTTGTACAAATCTATCTGTATGTTAAACCTTTTAGAAATGTACTATGAGAAAGTAAATTTTATAATATTTAAAAATTAAAATGATATATATATGAATTTTTATATATGTAAAAAGAGAAGTACATAAATATATTTAAGGAGAGAATAATTTAAACTCAAGAATCTCTGAAGGGATTGTTTAGAACATAGACCACAAACAGTTTTTTTGAGGTGAGGCATATTTTATTCTGACATAAAATTTGTTTAGAATTGCTGATTTGTGGTGATGATTTATAAAGAACAACTTCTAGACAGTATTCTTATTGTTTTGAATTCTCCACAAACATTATGTCTTCTCTGGGACACCATTCCAATCTTGGCATGACACTCTCTTTATAATTCTGGGAATAAAGGGCCTTAGGCAGAGAGAATCCGATCCTGGAATTGTAGCTCAGTGGACATAGGCAGGACTCCGACAGTGTCTGTATAGACAATCAAATCCTGGTTTGAACAAATCAATTGTTTAGGAAAAAAGTGTCTCCAATGAAGGCAAGTGGAAAATTTTTACTGTATTTTGGTATTAGGTAGCATATATATATATATTAATGATAATGGTGTATTGATGCTACTGTGGTTGTGTAAGAAAACTTCACAGGGGTAGGGGAATGGCTCAATGGTAGGGCACTTGCCTAAAAGGCTCATGGCCACAAAAAAGAAAAGGAAATGTTCTTATGTTTTAGAGATACGTATTGCATTTCACAGTGAAATCTCATAGTGTCTGTATCTTACTTTTAAATAAACAAACTCAAGTGAAACAAATATAGCAAAATGTTAAAAGTTATAAAAGTTATATAATGACTATATAAGAATTTATTTTACTCTCTGTTCTACTTTCTCATATCCTTGAAATCTTCATAATAAATGTTTTCAAAATAAAAACCACATTAGAAAAGCCAGTGAACTCTCTTTCCAACAAGTTCCCATAACCCTTTTATTGTCCATCATGAGGTTGATGTTGCACCACAGAAATTGCAGAGCAGCTCAGGGACCCTCAGGGAAAAGCAAGTAACATCTTTATAAAGCTTCCACCCGAAAATCCTAAAGTGAAGACTAGTTAGGGATGAATGGGCAAGCATTCAGCAATCCTGAACATGCAGTTTTCCAGCAGGCCCCATTACCTGCCGGAGACTGGGTAACCGGGCATTGGTTGCAGGAGGACATCTATTGTTCTTGACCTGCTCTGCATCCATTCCTCACTTTCCTGCAACAGTACCCAGTTTTCCTGGGGAGTTCTGTGCACACACACATACACACACACACATACACACACACACAAACCTGTTTATGTGGTGTGGGCTGAGCAGCCTCCTGTTGTACTTCAGGAGTGCGACCATGGATAGGATATAACCATATAATCATGAGATTGATTTGGGAGTAGAAGGGTGACAAAGCCTACTCAGTGGGTCAGCTCCAAGATGTTTTGTTTAACTACAGGGACAGAAAATAGGACACTGGTGACCATGAAGAACCCCTTTGTCTTCATACAAAGAAAGGCATCTTATGAAGACAACATAAGCTACAGGTGATCTAAGAGGTAAAAAAAAAAAAAAAAAAAAAAAAACAGCTCAGTTGAAGTCATCTGAGCACCTGTTTCCAGCAATTTTTGAGAGACACTCCACATGTTACTTGCAAGAGTGATAGAGTGATGAAGACCAAGGAGAGGGAAGGGAAGGAGAAGAAAGATAAATCAATTCTCTCTTTTTTTTTCAGTTCTCTCTTTTCATGTCAGTGTGACTTGAGTGTCAGTCACTTGCACATCATAATCCTGTCACAATCTCAGATCTATAATGTTAGGTCATAAAAGCCGAGCAGCTTCCTCTTTGCTTGCTGGAACATCTGCCTTGGAGCCCAAAATCCACCTGTAATAGGTCTGATCCCTTAAAGCCACCATGATGAAAGGACTACATACAGGGCTCCACTCTACTCTCCAGCAGAACCCCACCCTCCAGTCATCCACACCAAGGCAGCAGATAGGTGACTGAAGCTATCTCAGACACTCCAACACATCCATCAGTTGAGTGCCACCAAGATATCTCAGTCAACCATGGAGCAAAAGATGACCTAGCCAAATCTTAGCCAGATTCCAGGCCTATAAAATCATAAGATAATAAAACGGTTATTGTTTTAAGCCATTCTATTTGGGGGTCTTTGTTATGCAACAATAGTTAACAGGAACAGGCAGCCAGTCCCCTCTCAGTTTTTGAAGGGACCTCTTCTGAACCTCGTTCTACTCCCACGGATCATTTTTCAGCACTATCATTTTTCATGGCTCCTCCTTAAGGGGGTTTGGCTTTCCTCCTAATAATCTGGAATCTGGAATCTTGGAATGCAAATCTCAACAGGTATTACTGCCAACAGTTCTCAGTACCCTCACTCAGAAACCCAGGCCCCTCACACTGGCCCTCAAGGTTCTCTACACCTGACTCCCGTCCCCACTTCCTTCTTCCTCACTCTCTCACCAACTTCCTACCACAGTGGCAAGGCTGCCCCTCACTAAGGCCTCAGGACCCAGCTGCAGCTTGTCTCCTCTCAGAAGCATTTCCACAACCACACTTTCCTGTCTCTGTGGTCCCTTGCTTTGGACAGAGTGGCTTCCATAACCTGTGACACGTGAGAGGATTTACAAGCACAGCTTGCTCCAGTCACTCAATCCCTCTGAGCCGTTTACTTCTCTGTGAAAAGGGACAATAGCGATACCAAAAGATACGAGTATTATAACAGTGATTACCTTGTGGGCAAGCAGTAGGCTAAGAGCTTTTTTTACACATTATTTCATGTAATCTTCACAGCGTCCAGAGAGACAGACCCTAACATTAGCACTATTTAATGGAGGAGGCAGGCAGGTTAAGCACCTAGCCTCACCTGCCCTTCCTAGGGCAGCCTCCCTGACCCCGCCTCTCCCGGATTGATGAGGGCCTCCTCCTCCTGTTGCTTAACGCCCCTCCTCCCCCCAGCAAAAAGGGCCGAGATGGCGGGATGGCGCCTGCCATGCACTTGTGCATCCCAAGGTCCTAGAACTGGGTCTGGCATACAGTAAATACGTACTTCGTAAAGATTTACTGACTGAGGTCATCCGTGAATGGATGACCTCAGCCAGTGCAGAACCTGGCCCTCCGCTTGGCTCTTTCTCGCCCCCTGAACGGGATTGGGGAACCTGCTTAGGACAGGACCTAGCACACCAGGCGCTCAAAGAAGGAGGAAGGAGAGAAGAAAGCAGAGAAGGAGGAGGAGGAAGAGATCAATAATTTTTAAACCACTGTTTTCTCCCCCGGAATCTGTCTCCACAACAGTCGGACTAGCCCACGTCGGTGTCCTCCTAGTGCTCAGGCCATCGCTGGCTCCATCTGCCTTCGGGGAGAATTTGTGAATAAACGTGGACAACAGAGGTCCCCTTCTGAGAGAAGGTCACTCGACTAGTCTCTCCCTCACCTGCTCCAGCGGTGACCCAGTTGCCCCACGCTCCTCCCCGGCGCGGATCCCGCCGCGCTCACGCCACAGTCCCCGCCCGCCCGCTGTGGAAGCTCCCAGAACCAGAGAAGCCTACTGGCTGCCTTCCCGCAGTACCCACCACCCCGCCACCTAGCCCCCCGGTGGGAGCACCCTGTGTTCTGAATTGGGCTCCTGGGGTCAGGATGAGCTACCCTGGACCTTTTATTGCTGGTCTCTGCGCCTATTTTCTTGACCATGCGGTGCGTATTGGGTCGGGGTCGCCACGGCAGCAGGACTGCCAGGGTCCAAAGGCTAATCGCTCTGTCCTGTCCACGGAGACGGGCCGGGCCAGGGAGGAGAGGAATCTGGGGACCCCAGTACACACACCCTCGAGCTCCCACTGTGCATGAACCATTCCTGAGCTCTAGCAAAGATGCTGGCACAGACTCTCTGGGATATCAGGGCTTTCCGGGACAAGCCACATCTCTTCTCTGAGTCACAGTACACACAAACAAAGTGGGATGCTTTCGCAGACTTCCTACCATTGGCCTGCAGAGACCGCTTCATGAGAAGGAGAAGGCCCACTGGGGTCGTGAAGAGGACAGGAGATCCGGAGAGTAGAAGTCCTTGGACCCCTCTGAATCTCAATTTCCTCCTCTGTAAAATGGGGCCGGTAATGAACAACTCATTGGATTCTTCCCAGTTTGATGTGAGGACGAATTACAAATAATAATCTCAAAGTCTGTGGAAGCTCCAGATGTTCTTGAAAATGAGTAACACAGGCCCACAGGCCTCTGGCCTTGGGTTTGGCCAGAACACTCGCAGAAACTGAGGAGCCTAGGGCAAGTGTGGGTTCCTCTTAAAAGCAAGAGACATTGACCAAACAGCTTCACCTTAGGTGCGGTGGGGACAGAGGCTTGGGATGGGACGGCTGGATCCGCCGGGCTGAGGCCCCAAGCCTCAGGAAAACTTGAAGTTGGGGGAGGGGAGCGGGATGCTTGAGAGGACACCGAAGCCTAGGGCTACAAAGTCCACACTTCTAGAAACTCCTACACAGTCTCTCCCACCTTTCTATCTTCTAACTTTTCCCTCTTCTCTCCATTTTCATTCCTTCCTATCTTAATTCCCTTTCCCACCCCATTTCTGTCTTGCTCGCATCTTTCTTCTCCAGCTCCTTCTCCCCCCGCCCCATTTCCATCTCATCGTCACCCTCGCACTTTATAACCAAACAGCCAAACCCCCTTTCCAATTAAAGTGGAATTAGGCAACTCAATCAAATTAGTTCCCTATTAAAGCCCTTCTTTATTAAACCGTTTTCTTGTCCTGCTATTAAGTTTCACCGCCTGGCGGAACTCGCGCTGGCCCCAGAAGTTTACCTTGGGATGTCGCCGGCCCCAGCCTAGGGGAGGGGGCACCCTATTTCCTAGAGAGGGGCAGTCACACTGCAGAGTGCGGGAGGGACCCAAGGTTGGAGGAGGGGGTCGGTTCAGAAGCCTAATTTACTCAGGTCTGTGTGGGAAGGAAAGGTAATAGGCTGCGGGGACGACTTCTGGCCCGAAGGCGAGTCCTCATGGCCACCACCCCAAAACAACTCCCAGGCCACAGGCCCTAACTGGAGAACGGTGGAAGCCATCCCTGTCCAGCCGCCGCCAGACCGGCTCTGTGCGGATGCACCCAAATCTGCACCGGGGGAAAGCGGAAAGTGCTCCCCAGCCTAGCAGGACCCCTGTGAAGGCTCAGCCTGCGTCCCCGGACCCAGGGCCACCCCACCACAGCTCGCGCACTGGACCTAAATGTTTTCAGGGTCCTGATTGCGCAGGGGATGCACTTATTCCGTGAGTTTTGAGGCAGCTTCCTTTCCCCGTAACCTTTTAGAGTTTAGGAGCACTGGCTGGGCCTAGGTCAAATTTCTCCCTGGCACCGTGGTCCCAGAGGAAAATCAAGACCTTTTCCTCCCGGCCGCTTGAGAAGCCGGGATTCGGCATTGTTTTCTTAGAAAATAACATTTATTTCTAGCTTTTATCTATGCAAAGGAAAGCACAAGGTGAGCGGTTTTCTCAGCAGCGTTTTTCGCTGCTGGCCCTTCCGCCAGGGCGTTTGGCGAGTCCCGGGAGGCGAGGATGCACCCGCGAGCGGGCGTTTCTGGCTCAGTCACACGTCGCTCTGTTCCTGCTTCAAGTGCGCACCTTGACGGCTCTTTAAGACCGGCCGCAGGCAAGAGGGCGGGTGGGCAGGATTCGTCCCGAGTTTACAGTATATTTAATCTATAAAACCTGATAGGTACAATGCGCGCATAGTCTAATTTTTCCATTTTGTCCTTTTTTTTTTTTTTGCTTGTTTTTGAATGTTTTTCACGTTAATACCGAGGTCACCTACAGATTACAATTAATAACTTAGAATTCCATTTTATAACATTATACACTGGCTTGTATATATATATATGTATAGATTATATATAGATTTATACATATATAAAAACTCACACTGCACCAAGAAAACCCATGCTTATCGGCATAAGCAACAAAGAGAGCGACAAATACCGCAACGAGGAAAGTGCACCTTAGAACTTGTTTCCTTAAAAAAAAAATTGATATCGATATATGTGTGTGTGTGTGTGTGTGTGTGTGTCCCAAAGACTAGACTCAGTGCCAAGAGATGTGTACATCCTAAATTTATATTTGTTAGAACGAATACTTTAACTTTTTAAAAGGGAGGATTGGGGAGACACAGAGGAAACTCTCGGATTAGCCTGCAGTTCGTTTGAGAGCGTGGGCGGGCGGGTTGAGCGTAGCTAAAGGAGCAGCAGGAGCAACCGCCCTCTGAATTCTCCAGAATACCTGGCCTTTTGAAAAAGCGGCTGAGCGAGACTTGTGGAGGTTGCTGGAAGGAGGGATGAGGATCCAGGCCACTCACACCCTACAAGAACACTTGCACCTCTATATGCTCCTCTTTGCTCAGCTCTTTTCACCCACTCTCCAAAACAAAACCAAAAAAACATCTCCGAGCCAGAAGACCCCAGCCAGGGCGCAAAGAGCGCGCCAGGAGAAGTGGGGCCGGCGGCCCGCGGGAACAAGGCTGGGGTTAGTGTTTGGGAGCCGCCAGGCTGCTGGGCCCTTGGTCCTACTGCTTCTCTGGGGCGCCATTGACCATAGGCCCGTATAGGCCGCCCCCATAGGTCGGCTCCTTGTGCACTGCCGCTGCGGCTGCGGCCGACCGGTCACGCATGAGATCGCTGAAGGCGTAGTCCATAGGCGGGCGGAAGCCCAGCGTGGGCACCAGGCCCGCGGTGGAGTAGGGTGCCATGAAGGCCAGGCCACGGCTGTGTGCTGCCGCTGCGGAGTAGGCCAGGCGCAATGGGCTCAGGCCAAGAGGTGCACCCAGCGGGTAGGCGCCCGCATCCGCGCCAAAGTGACTGGCATTGGGTTGCAGTGGCGAGAAGGCTGAGCGACTGCTCAGCGAGCCCAACGCCCCGGGTGCCATAGCGCCGGCCAGCAAGGGTCTGTGGTGCGGGGGTGCGGCGGGCCCAGCCTGCAGCGGCGCTGGCAGCGGCCCCCCAGCGGCAGCGGCGTCCACGCGGCCCGGCCACGCGTCGTCGGCAGCTGCTGCTGCACCCACTGCAGCCTTATCCGGGATCCCAGTGGGACCCAGACTGGCCGCCAGGCCTCCACGGTGGTGGTTCAGCACTTGCTCGATAGCCTGCACCACGTCGCCGCCGCAGCCCTGCAACACCAGCTCCAGGACTCCTCGCCGGTGGCCCGGGAAGACGCGCGTCAAGATGTCCAGCGGCGTCCGCTGCCGTGAACCAGGGCCTCCGCCCAGCCCTGGAACCGGCGCGACCTCGGTCTCTTCTTTGTCAGCCTCGGAACCGGATTCGGAGCCCAGAGGGCTGGAGGAGCCGGGGCTGTCTTCCTCGCCGCCGCCCCCAGGGCCCGCGCTACCTGGGCAGCTGCCACCAGCTTCCTTGGAGGCCCGGGCTAGGGGCGACCCGGAAAAGGACTCGCCGTCGCCGTTCTCCGAGCCTGAGCCGGGCCGCACCTCTGGGGACGACGTCCCGGGACCCGAGTCTGCGCCGTCGGGCGATAAGGGCTTCACCTGCGGTGGCTGTGGGCTGCCCGGGCGGCCTGCCTGAAGCAGTGTCTTGGGGAACAGGTCAAACTTCTGCAACTTGGCTTCTGATATGGGAGAAAATAAGGATGTGACAAGTGATTAAGGGGAATAGGCACCCACAGCACCTAAGCCCTTTGGATCCCAGTTGCCTCTCAGAATCCCAAAACCTGTATTAAGGAGGCTTCAGTGCCCCTTCTTGGTTTTTGCTCCAGTATTCCTCCCTCTCTAGGCTCCCATGTTCCTTTATTCCCTGCCCCCTAGGGCTTACTTTCTTTCTGTACCCAGAACCCCTACCACTGGACCCTGTAATCTTAATAGTCAGTACTGTTCTTGCCACATCTGTGCCTCAACACCCTCACTCTTAACTATCTCCCAGTTCCCCTCTCCCCTAGAGAAGTATCCTGGTCCAGGGTTCAAACAGGACCCAGCAGAACTTCTAACCATACCTCACACTGTATAGAAGACCCTGTTCCATCCCAGGATTCCAAGAGCCAACCCTTTCCTGGGCAGCCCAGTAGTCATGATTATGAAGGAGGTCACAAGCCTCTCTACAGACAGTAAATCCCATATTCTAATCCACCTCCTCCAAAACTGAGACCAGAGAAGTTCTCCCCTCCAGAGCTGAGCCCCCTGTTCCACAGCCCCAGTCTAATTTCTGTCCTCCCAGAAAAAGCCACAGGAGCACAGAAGAAGGTGGATGTAGGGAGGGAACAGACAGAGATGAGGAAAAGGGAAGCCAGAAGATGTGCACCCTAAGAAAACCAGGTCTGATAGAGAAAGAAGTGGGGCATAGCAACCCATTGTCCAGGGAGCATCAGGAACGCGAGAAAAGGAATCTCCCTGGGAAAATGAAAGAGGGTGTCTTCAGTAACTAAAGAAAGTAATGCAGACTTGGAGGGGCTTGGAAGGAGTCGGGTTTATGAAAAAAAAAAATAGTAGGGTTGGAGCAAAGGGAAAGATGGCTAAGAAAGCAGAGCAAAGGAAAAGACGTGAGCCACACGGAATAGATAAAAGGAAGTAAGGAGGGAGGTAGAGACCTGCCTGCGTCTGCGTGGAGGAGAGTAAGATTAAAATTTCCACATTTGGGCCCGGTAAGAGAAAGGAAGGAAGTGCAAATAAATGGTCCTGAAAGGGGAGGAAGGAGAGTTTATGTGTCTGTACTCAATATTGGAGCCGCGTGCGCAGTGAACTCCAGCAGTTCAAACGTTTGGAGAAAGGGATTCTACTCTTCCAGTACCAAGACTAGGTGCACATCCCTGCTGGGACCCTGCAGCTCCCCCCATCCCTGACCGAGTTCTCACCTGCGCCCCCTGTGCCCGCTGAGCCACCTCCGGTCCCTGCGGGCGCTCCCGCTCCTGGCCCCCCGCCGTCGGCGGCGCACACTGAGCCAAAGACCTCGTAGGCCGGTCGTGGTGGGATGATGCCGTTGGCGGCGGCCAGCGCCAGGCCCTCGGCAGTGCCATAAAGCAGTTGCAACTCGCGCGCCTCGTTCTCCTCTTGAGCCTGCTGCCTGCGCAACGCCACCTGTGCCGCCATGACGCGCTGGCGCTCCGCGATGAGCGTACACTTGGCGCACAAGCAGTCCTTCCAGCGGCAGTAGCGCTTGTGGCCCTTGAGTGCCGACACCACCCCGTGGTTGCGGCAGCGTGCGCACTTGGGGGTCCGCGGGTACTTCTCCGCCGCCCTCAACAACAGCGGCGGCGCCCGCAGCAAGCCGCCTGCCACACTCACTGGTAGCGACGCGGCCGCTGCTGCAGCCGCAGCCACCGACGCCACTGATGCCACGGGTGGTCCCGTCGCTGTCGCCGCCGCGGTCGCCGCGCCGGGTACGCTGGGCAGCTCCGAACGCAGCTCCATGGCACGACCTGACGTGGAAGAAGATGGGAAAGTGGAAGAGACCTGCTTAAGGAAAGCGCCCTGTGCTAGACTAAAGCACAGTCTCCAAGAACCAAAGTTTAGAAAGAGAAACCTTGGTGGTGGAAGTTTGGCTCGCGGTCGCCAAATTGCTAGGAGGGTGTGCATTAGGAAGTAAATCGGAGCTTCCACAACGCACTCCCATGAGCTGCTCTTATATCTGATTCATTACACGTCTGGGGTAAGATTTTGTTAGAATCAGTGATTCTTCCGGAAAAAAAGCAAAAAGACATATAAAGTTTGGAAGTCACTGGTTCAAATATATGTAAGGAGAGTTTTAAAAAGACAATATTATTCCCCAAAACTTAGGTTAATTGGGGTGAGATGGGAAGAGTGAAATGTTTGCATTACGGGAGTCAGATTACAGAGCAAATTTTGGACCAACAAGCTCATGCCAGAGGCAAAACAGGAAAACCCAGAGTACAATGTGCAGTTTGGTGGAAGGGTGAAGAGGAGAGGAATGTCCAGGTGCGGAGTTGGGCAGAGAGGGCCTGACTTTGTTTGTTTTGTTTTTTATTTGTTTGTTGTTCATGTGGGGCAGGAGAGTTGGAGGTGAAATTGAAAACAGAAATAGTTTCGCATTAATAGTAGAGTGCGGGCTAAGAAACAAACTCTAGAGTGGCCTTACGACATTTAAAGGTATGATTCCATGGTGCCCGGTCTCCAGAAAGTGAGAGAGAAAATGGGTGTGGAGCTGAGTTTAGTAGACTTGAGGACTATTAAAGAGAAAATCCAGCAGAAGAAACTTTCTTCGGGGAGGCAAACCGAGCCCAAAAGGGGTTTGAGGGGCAAGGAAAACATCGACAAACAGCTGATAGAGGTGCCTGAGTCCCAGGGTCCTCAGCGCGACACCCGAAACAGGTAAGAAAAAAACCTAGGCAAAGGCTAGTGGTGGGTATTGGGCAAAACTGTGGCGCAGTTTTTAGCCTTGCAGCCTGGAGTAGGAAGAAGTATCCGGAGAAAAGTTAGGTATTGCTGAGGGGGATCTATTTCGCTGACCTCCTTACACCGCCCTCCCCACCCCTCACAGTTTGGGTACAGACACGCCCTCCTTATCCTGGGGCCCCACGGGACCCCGCTAGAGAGCAGATTCCCGCCTTCAGCCTCCCATTTGGGTTCCGGGGTCTTGGATGGCCCAGCAGGCCGCAACGAGGCAGGGGACTTGCCTCCGAAACTGGCCATGAAAGGACACAGGAGTCCCACCTGCGCCTAAGCCCCAGAAGGCCCAAGCAGGCCCAGTTTCTAGGTTCCGCCGCGGCTTTCTCTGCCGGGACTCCCCTCCCTCTTGTCCCAACGAGCGCCCAGGACAGATCCTGGTGTCTCCGACCGAGAATCCCAAACCTCCTCCCGGTACGCGGGTACTGTTTCCGCAGACCCTCAGGCCGCTCAGTCCCTCAGGCCCGCTGGACCTGGGCCTTCTCAACAGGGGCCGAAAGCCAGGTCGCCTCCCCTGCTCTCCCGGCTGCCCTCAACTACCTGCCTTGGGCTCCGGGATCCTCCTCCTCCGCTGGCGCTGCACGCGCCTCCCAGCTCTGCTCGTGACGCTTGCACTCTTGGCCTCTTCCCCTTGCCCCCGGCCCCTGATCTGACCACGTCACCCTCCTTCAGTCACCATGTCCGAACTTCCGGACCCCCTCAGCAAGCAGCGCAGTCCAACCCTCACGTCGGAAATCGGGGCCGGGGACCCGATTTGGGGCCAGTTGGTTGGAACCCGCGACCAAGCTCTCGCAGTGCCAGGTCCCCTCGCGGTGCGCGCCGGACGCTGCGCTCAGCCGGGGCCCAGTTGCCCGGCGCTGCCAGACTCTCAATGAGCCTCTCGCCCGCTCTATTGTTGCTCCTTAGGGCTCCATTAGACAGAATTGGACAACAATGTGGCGCCTGCCATTGGCCAGGGGAGGCAGACAGCGCTCTGATTGGCCGGGCCCGCGCCCGGGGAGCCCCTCATTCTACTGTGTCCGAAAGATTCGAAACTCCAAAAGCTCTACTGTGTGCCTCGAGGAGGGGAGGGGGCGCGCCAGGGAAGGAGTGGAAAAAAGTGGGCGAGGAGGAGCGTTGAAAATATCGTGACAAGAAGTTTCCGTGCGCCCAAGAGCGTGTGAATTGCTCCTAATTACCGTGTCCGGTGTGACTCTACGTAGACGTGTGTAACCCCTCCGCTTCTGGGGCGCCGGCTAGGCTGCACCACTCTCACTGGCCGGGGGCGCTTGGCAAGGCCGAGCTTCCCAAGTGGCCCTGGCGGCCTAGGGCGGGATGGGGGCATATGACAATTCAATTACCGCGGTCGGGTGGGAATAGAACGGGGGCTCGGGTGCGGGCAAGGGAGGGTGATCATGGCATAAATGCCAAGGCAGTGTTTCCTGTCTCCTTCGACTGTGATTCGGCTTGCTCCCAAGTCCAACGCGTTTGTGGTAGTTGGGGAGGTTTTGTTTTGTTTTGTTTTGTTTTGTTTGTTTTTTTCCCCTAAAGCCTTTAAACCTCGATTCCTTCATTTTAAAAGTCCTGATACGTTAAGCATCAAGGAGGGTAAGTGTGGTTTATTGGTATTTTTTTTTTGTTTTTAAAAGAGCGGCTCAGAAGAAATGAGATTGCGCTTTCTGTCAGTGCCAGCGGCGAACCCCGCGCGCTCTGAGCAAAGCTTTCCTCTCTCCTTCCCCACCACGCCCCCCCCCATCCTGTTCCGGCCCCTTTACTGTTTACTTTCCTCATTTCTCTTCGTCTGTTTCTCTTCTGGTGGTGGGATTCTTTTGTTTTAAATTAACGAAAACTTTGGCTTCTCTCTCTCTCTCTCTCTCTCTCTCTCTCTCTCTCTCTCTCTCTCTCTCTCTCTCTCTCTCTCTCTCTCTTTCAAATGAAAGTAAAAAGTCTATGCATCTCCCCAGATCCTCTTGAAGGATGGATGGTCGCGCATCCGTTCGATGCTTCCCGGATGAAGACAAGGTCGCTGCGGGACCCCCGCCCCCTGCTCAGGAACAGTTTTCACTTACGTCTTATTCTACCTGTGTTGACCTCTGAGGAACAGCTCCATCTGCAGAGGAGGTAACAGGTTTCGAATTGGAGTTGTTACCCTTAGAATGGCAACTGCTGGAATAAATGCTGAGGTCCTCGGGCAGGGTCGCCCTTGGTTTCTCCCAACTATACTTCTAGCTCTGTGCCTTTTTTTCCCCTGTTGTGACCTCTAATGCGCTGATGTTCTGTCACTCTCGTTTTTAATCTCTACTTTTTTTTCTCTTTCTCTTCCTTCAGAGTAAAGAAAATTCATTTAAATAATGAAAAAAGTGAGCTTCCTCGTCGTTCTCCCTCCACTCCCGAACGTGCGTTTTTTGCGATGCTCTTTGAACCTCCAGAGGAGCGAGGGGTCTGTCCATGCCGTTTCAGGGGCGGACCCACAGAATAGGTTCAGGGCCTCGGGGCCTTAGGATGCATTCTCTGCCGCCAGCAGAACTAGTTTCCCTGACCATCTGGCTGCTTCTGACCTTTGGAACTAGGGACTGGGGAAGGAAGGCACCACCAACAGGGCTTCTTCCGCAGACCCCAGAACCTCACACCCCAGGAGAGCCATGGCATGCTCCGCTAGAAGAAGTCAACCCAGAAGATGAGGCTGGAGGGACTTGGGGGAAGATGTATGAAGGAATCGAGTGGAGAACTTCCAGAAAGTTCAACAGGTTCGGGCTCCAGGGAGCTTTGACCTGGACAGTCTATGATAGGGATCCAATCCTGATCCCGGGCTCCCTGTAAATGGGTGTAGGAGCTAAAGGAGATGGGCTCCCGCGATGTGAGAGCGTGAAGACAGCGCTTTGGGGATAGTAAGTCCTCTGGGAGCACTGGCCCCAGGCCCCACCTTGCAACACCTAGAGCTTGTGATGCCCAGTGAATCCCAGCTATGACCTCTCCCTGGCTTGGGTTGGGGGTGTTCTTCGTGGTGGTGGTCGCGGTGCCGCCAGGCGCCAGCTCCCAGAGCGTTTTGTTTTGTTTTGTTTTGTTTTTGGACAAAGGTTTAGGGGAAAATATTTGAAACCCAAAACGAAATAAACTATACAAATCCGCTTAGCTTTGGGGTGGGGTGGTGTCCTCGGTATCATTTCTCTTGCTTGAGGCCAGGCCACTGTGAAATTCCGGTACTCGGGTGCGGGTGAACTCGCGGGAGCCAAGGGTCCTGAGAGGAGTACTTGGGAACCGGAGCTCTCCTGTGAAAGGAACCTCCTCCTAGGAAGAGGAAGGGGTGCATCCTGGAACTCAACCCAGCCAAACCATAGGGAATATCCCTCACCCCTAGCGCACCAGCCTCTCAGTTCTCTTGATCCTCTTTCCTGGCGTTCACATCCCCTCAGGCCCGTATCCACACTTTTCCCCCCTACGCGACCGAAGTTGGGGTGCTTATAACGCGTTATGCCCAGAGGCGGAATAAACCTGTCATGGGCCAAGGTCACTATACCCACACCTCAACAGGGCAAGATGCCTCTGCCCAGCTTCCTAGACCACTTGGGGCTAGTTCCTCCTGATTTGAACCAGAAGGCTGCAAGGGCATGACACAGATGAGGGGAAAGTATGCTTAGGTTGAGGCAGCAGGGGCTACCTCACCACCATCATCACACACACAACTTAATGTGGCTTCACACCCATACACAACACAGCAAGCATGATCTCACAGCAAAAGTTTGGACACACCTACACACACACACACACACACACACATATGCAGTGAGTCCTGGGGGCGCTCTCACCTATGGTGCTGCCTTCCCACCCACGGTGCCCCTTTAGAAAAAGTTTGACCTCACAGCTCTCTCGCTCTTGTAAGCATGTTCTCCTGGAATGACCTCACAGCCTGACGCCTACAGACTCCTACCTCAGGTGACTGAACACCCATACTGGCATATCCTCACGCAGTCTGCCCTTGCTCGTCCATGGAGTCCCAATCCTGCCCCTATGGCTGGGCCCCTGGCAGAGAAAGTCATAGACCTTCGGGACAAATGCCGCGGAGAGCGAGGGCTGGTCCTCACTTACTTACTTGCGTACATGTCCTCCAAGCTCAGAATGATTTGCTGACACGTCTGCTGAGCCAAGGGCCCAGCCAAGAAAATGCCCCCAACCCTACTCACGAACAACCAACCCATCCATCCTCCACACCTATGCCCAGGCAGTGGTGATGTCCAAAGAGATGACTCTGGAGGGTACCTGGGGCGAGGCTGGGGCTGGGGGCCGGAGGATAAGGATTTTTGTGTCGCTAACTAGGAGAAGGGCTGGGGGCACGGATGGGGGACCTGGGAGGCGTTGACTTTTGCGCTGTTTGCCCGCGGCCTCGGAGCAAGCAGACGCCATCTGTTTGCCGGCTGCGACGCGTCGCGTTTAATTACCCTCTCGGCAGCCTAATAGAGATGATATTAAACTAAATCTTTCTGACATTAAAAGTAATTATCCCCAAACCGGTGGCTCCGGGACGGAATTGCCCCTCCCGTCCCTATCCCTTCCCTAGCCGGATTCCGTTAGTTTGGCTGAAACTCTTCACCCGGGAAGGGGGCGCAGAGAAGAGGCGGAAAGCGCCTTTGGGAGAAGGAGTCTCTGCAGACTGCCCAACTCACATTTCCCCGCACAACCAGACTCTCCTGTTCGTGTGGCTACACACACGTGTACACAAACATATACACACAGAACGACATCGTTTTCCTTCAGACCAACTCACGAATTCCGCTGATTAAAACCTTTGGCCAAGCAGACCCCTGGGTGGATAGGGAGCAGGGCAGCCTGGTTTGGTGTCCCTGTCGCGCTAAAATGGCCCTTTCCGTGGCCAAAGCCACAGATCCGGCCTAACCCAGGCCAGGGACTATGCACAATTTCGGGGTCAGAAAGAACCCTTCTTATCATGGCACTGGGCTTTTGTCGCGCTCCTCTTGTGAGGAGCCCTGCGCCTAGCGCTACCCCTACAGTGGCTTGATGAAGTCGCACCACCCTCTAGGAGGCAGGTCCTATTATTTCACTTGTCAGGCGAGAAATCCAACTCCGTCCAGAGGTGAGGTGACTTGTTCCACATCTCACAACCAGTACGGAACCGAGCAAAATTCGAACCCGGGAGTAGCCTACATAACGCCAACAATCTGCATGGTTCCGGGCGCGGGCTCCTGCTGTGCGTCGCGGACCCCAGCCTGGCCTGAGGCCCTTCCCTGCACCCGCTGGGCCCAGATGTGACCGTACGCATCAGCTTCACTGGCCCTCCACTCCCAACGTAAGGAGCGAGCAGAGGGATCACCTGAAGGTGGGGAATCCAGGACATTGGCGCTGAGAGCGTGGCAGGAACCCAAGACTGGGCCCCTGCCGCCACAGCTCTTCAAGCCTCCATGACTGCAGAGCACGCGCAAGGGAGGCGGCTGGCAGTGTCGCCAGGCTTCCTATCTCCACAACCTTCCATTTGGGAGTATCTGAGCACAGGACAACTCTTGGATAGTGATGTTTATCGTCCATCTATTTGCGTCTGTTTTTTTTTTTTTTTTTTAAGCGCCTACTGTGTATTGCCACTCTGCTAAATCTTTGGTGTGTGCTGTCGTGTTTGGCACACAGTCCTGGGGGAGGTGCGACGTTCTATGTTTCAGACCTGAGGCAAACAAGGTTCTGCAGGCAAGGGGGTCACAGTGCTGCTGAGCCTTGAGAAAGACAGAAATCCATACCCAACTTCCACAGTCAGGCTTGTATCTCCTCACCTTCGGTTCTGGGAGAGTACAATTGGATTCTCAGGGCTTCAGTTCAATTCATGGATCATTCGCTGAAACATTCATTCATGTAATATTTCTTGAATACCTAGTATATGTCAGTCCTGAGGTCCTGAGACAAACCAACTGAGATGGGCCTTTACAGAACTTGTTGAACAACTGGGACAATCACCTATCAATGGCCTTACTGTGAGAACAGGGCTGCAGTGGGAATCACTAGTCTTGGAAATGGGGGAAGGGCAGTGAAAGGGGAATAGAACCTCTGATAGGAAACTTAAGGTTTCCCAAATGGAAACACTGTTACTGCGTATTATGATAAAGTAAAATAAAACATTTTAGACAATTCAGCAAAATATTTTGGTATATGATTTTTAAACTGCTTTCTTTGTGCACACATTTACAAAAAATACACTTTTTGTTTACAAATAGTAAAAACATTTTTCATATCAATGTATCTACATAATCATTTTAAAAGATTGTTTAATATTCCATTGTATGGATCTTAATTTATTTAGCTGATTCTTTATTAGTACATATTTAGTTTGTTTCCAATGTTTGCTCTAATAACAGTGCTACCATGAATATCCTTTGAAATTTGCCCAATTATTTCCTTAGGATAAATTCCTAGAAATAAGATTGATTGATCAGACGCTTTTTAAAAATAGACTCTTGATAGCTACCTGTTAAATAGCCCTCAAGAAAGGTTGGTTGTGTCAATGAACACGCTCAACAGAAATGCATCTTGATGATCTTTTTAATCTTTTCCTATTCAAAGCAAAAGAAGTAGTATCTCATTGTCATTGCAATTTGCATTTCCTTAGTTATTCCTTTTTTTTTTCTGCATGTGGTCGCTTGTGTGTGTTTTTTTAAAACGATCCACAGATATCCTTTATCTTTTTATTATGAGCTCCTCCTTCCCTTAATTTTAATAGCCATCCATACACCACAAACTTTTCTGACACATCTGCTACACTTTCCCACATTTTAGTTTTTGCTTATACTGTTTTATTTTTGCTATGCTGGAGTTTAATTTTATTAAATGTAGCCAAAGTTATTGTTTTCTCTTTATATATTGTATGTATAGTATATCATACTGAAGAATTTTCCAAATCTAACCTTCTAAAAGTATCTACCTGTATATTAGCTTTTCATAATTTACCTTTATTTATACCTTTAGTTCACTTGAAATTAATTTTAAAAATATTTTTAGTTGTAGATGGACACAGTACCTTTATTTTTCCATACATAGTACTGAGGATTGAACCCAGTGCCTCACATGTGTGAGGCAAGTGCTCTGCCACTGAGCCACAATCCCAATCCTAAAATTAATTTTGATCAAAGGTGTGCGATATGTAACAAGTTCCCCCTCAAATGATTATCCAATCATCACAGCACTATTTCATAATCCATCCATTTGCAACTGACACATTCTATATACAAAAATCTCAGGTGGCCTTGGTTGGTTTCATCACTTTCACTTCTAGGAAGTTGTTTCCTCTTCTTGTCCCAGCCTCACTAATTTAATTATTGTAATTCTGTAACACTTAGGAGGGCAAGTCACACTACTGCTTCCCGATTCTTCTTTTTCAAAATTCTCAGGCTGTTTTCAAAATATAGTCTTCTAAATAAGCATTTGATGAATTTTAAACCTAATTCTGAAAAAGTGAAATTGGAAATTTAACTACCTTTAGAATTAATTTGAGGTAGAATATTCATCTTCACAGTGTGGGGTGTTTCCATCTAGGATCTTGTGGCTTTATTCACAAATTTATGTCTCTTGATAAGTGCTGCCATTCTCTCCCTGTAGTTCTGTTTCTTAAGTGCACATCCTTGGTGTGTTATGCAGTAACTGAGAATGGAATCTGTTCATCTACTGCGATACCTAACTGGTTATGACAAGAGCATAAGAAAGTTACTTATTGTAGTAGTGTTTATCCTGGAGACTGCCTCCTTTCTGACCTATTTCCCATTTAAAATTTCACATTAGTCCTTACAATTTTGAGACCCAGAACTGGCCAGGCAGAGGAAGGGAGTGGATGTGGAGAAAACAGTAGGACCCTGGAGATCTGTAAGTCCTCTTAAGGCTTTTAGGATGGTATATAGCCAGAGATTGGTCTTCTTTGGACTATCCTTCTTGACCCAGTCCCCAAGAGGGTTTCTAGAAATAGCAATTCCAGGGATCAGCTTCCAGGCTGATATGCCCCATGGCATTCATTGTGCTGTGCGAACTTGGGTGAGTTGCTATCCATCTCTGGTCTAACTTCCCAGCCACCCCAACTCAGATTGCCTGGAGAATAGCAGCAGCTGTGCTGTGCCACTGCATGTTGGGGGAAGGAGAATGTATGGAAGAAGTGGATGAGGGCTCCTAGGCCAGATCGGCCTGGACCTGAGCCCAGACATCTCAGAAGTACAGCAATGGACTATTAGCAGCCACAAACTTGCTGCCTGTAACTTTCAGGTCATTAACCAAAGCAAAGATAAAAGGGATGGGCTGGAAAGGAGAAGCCTAACTGGCCTCTGTGGGCCACATGTGCTTGCTCATCATTTCACTGACCCTTTATGCATATGGTCTGTTTTCAAATAAATTTCTTGTATTTTTGACTTCTTCCACTTGCCCTGCCTCCCCTCTATTTCCTGCAAGCTCACACAATCTCCTAGGCTGTGTGTGGACTTCTTAGTTCCCTGACTTGCTCAGGACCTGCCTGTTCCATATTTCACCAATATAGAGCCCAGTGCTAGTTGATGCAGAGTCCAGCACTCTCTCTTTCCTGGAGGATGGAGGTGGGGTATGGGACCCCCACCCCCACCACAATGAGTCCAAACTTGCTGTGGCACTGATGCACAGATGCCTGCCTCCTCCAGGCTCCCAATCCTTGGCCAGTTACTTACTTGGGAAACTTCTACCCAATCTTTAGAACCCAGCCTTCAAGATGCCCCACTGTCTCTTGTCAGGAGCACAACAGGCACTTGCTGACCTTGCAAGCTCTTCAAGTGCCTCTGCATTCTCTTCTCTTCTCTCTGAAGTCATAGTCACCCATCTTCATTTCTAATTTATATCAGAGGAAACTAAAGGATATAGAGGGAGTGGCCTTCCCAAGGCCATATAGCTAGTGTGGGGATGGGTGAGAACTGTGCTTTACATCTATAGAAGAGGAAGTGGTGGAAGACTGGGGAGTTGAGTTGCAGCCACTTTCCCTACCCAGTTTCCTGAATTGGCCCATTGGGTAAGGTATGGGGGAAGGGAGCACTTCCTTTGCTGTTTGGAGCCTCTTTCTTTGGGGGCTTCTTCACCCTTTTCAGTGCCCCTACAGCCTCCCTTTACCCCACAGGACTGATCACACTGCATTCCCACTGCTCGTCAAGTGTCTGGCACCCCGTTCTAGTGTCCCCAGCACCTTTGGTTATAGGGCGGAGGCTAAGCAGGGCCTCCTGCATTTGTTATATTTTGTCTCTAAGTTGGGGGTAAAAACAACACTTTTATATTGGGTTACCCTGTGAACATTCAGTATTGTAATTCCCGAAAAATCCTTCTTCTCAGTGTTTAACACATTGTAAATATTTAAGAACTATTGGGGATTAGTATTTGTTAGCAGTTACTTAATGGATGGGTTCATCTTTGCCACCACTGCAGAGAGGAAAAATGGTCCCTTCTCAGCACCTTTTTGTCTCCAAGAGAAGGAAGACTGAGTAACTGGCAGCTGTCAATAGAAGTGCCTTCCCAGGTACATCTGATTTTAAACCCTCACTGGAAGACTCCCTTCAGAAACAGAATTCTGGGGGATTTGCATGATCCTGAGACTTTCCAGCAGGTTGGGGTACTCAAGATCCCAGAGGGATCCCTCTGGACTCTGGGCCATCTCCCTTTCTAGGTTACCTGACTTTGACTCTTTCTGGCTACATGAGCACCTTCTCCAGTTACACAGAATATGTTTACTGCCAGGCACAAAGTGGTACTGCCCAATACGCAAAAAAGGAGTAGCACAGCCCAGGCCCACCTCAAACTCTCTGGGTTCTGAACACCTACTTACCCTTCTTTCTTCTCAGGTAGTCTATTATTTGGGGCACACTGGCACTGCTGTTTCTTTCTCATTTTTTCTTTTTGTACTGGGGATTAAACCCAGAGGCACTTTATCACACTAATCTACATCCCCAGAACCCTTAAAAAAATTTTTTTTTTTAAATTTTGTTCCAGCAGCTCAAGAGGCTGAGGCAGGAGGATTGCAAGTTCAAAGCCAGCCTTAGTAACTTAGTAAGGCCCTAAGCAACTCAGCAAGACCCTGTCTCTAAATAGAATATTTTTTTAAAAAGGGCTGGGAATGTGGTTCAGTTATTAAGCACCCCTAGGTTCAATCCACAGTACAAAAAAAAAAAACTTAAAAAATTTTTTCAGATAGGGTCTCGCTTAGGGCGTAAGTTGCTGAGGCTGGCCTTGAACTTGTGATCCTCCTGTCTCAGCCTCTGGAGCTGTGGGGACTACAGGTGTGTTCCACCATGCCTAGTGGCTGTCAACATTTAAAAATCAAGATTTATGGCTTCTATTGATAAATCAGCTCATTGCTGGTTCTTAATGGGACTCCCCAAAGGCAGGAACTGGGCTTCTCTATGGTACAGTATCACCTTTATTAGAGAGAACATGTTCTTCCCTCTGTGGCTATGACCTCAGTAGACTGTTTAAAAGACACACACACAAAAAAAAACCCCCAAAACAACAACAAAAAACCCCTCATAAAATGCACCCTGTTTGAAGACACTGAAGCATGTAGGTGATAACTGTGCAAACTGGTTCCTCACAGTGCTTGCTGTGGTGAAAGACATGCCAGAATATAGCAAGTTAATGGCTTTTTACCTGGTACTCCTTACATGTGCCTCCCCAACACAAATGAAAGTTTCAGTAAGATTCTTCTTGTTGCTAACTCCTCAGAAAAGTCTATATGAATGTTATTAGTGCATGCCCAAGGAAGACAACATTTGCTGGGCTCAGAGAACTGAGCCCAGAAGGCAGGCTCAATTCTAATGTAAAGATACCTCCCTTTTCTAATTCTGGGATCTTAGACTGTCAGGCTTGGCAGGCCCATTTATTACTGAGGGGACTCTAGTTAGAGCTCCCAGATGGGCCTTACCTCTCTCTGGAGGCCTTTTTGTCCCCAAGACTGGGGAACTGAGACTGGAAACTCCTCCAGTACTGCCCTGAAATTGGCTGCCCCACTGGGTTTGGGAGTTCTGGGTCAAGGGTAGGGGCTGAGAATCATGTTTAACAAGAGGCTCAAGCATGAGTGGATGAGTCAAAGCTAACCTGATCTCTATAAGGCAGAGGTCATTTAAATAGTAAAAATTAAATGCTGGTCTACTGAAAACATGATTAAAAAATTTGCTTTGGAGAGAGGCCCAAGTATGGGTCATGAGTAGGTAATAAAGTAGCTATGAGACTTTGGACAAAGGATTCAGCCTCTCTTAAACCTAAGTTTATCAACGTATGAAATATGGATGTTACATTCCACTTCACATGGTAGTTCTGTAGTTCATTCATTCATAATAATGTTTGTTATCTGTGCCCTGTACCAGGTCCCTTAGTGGTGGTGAGGTAATCTCTCATGGTCCAGTGGGGGAGACTTGTGCAAATAATCACCATAACGTGAAAACACAAGGACTAGAAGAGGTTCTTAATGTGTATTGGAGATTCCAGGAGGTTCTTGGAGTATTGCAGTGTAGTGGTTCTGGCCTGGTGGCTTTGCATGGCCCCTTGGTTTCCTAGCTGTGTGACCTTGAGCAAATTACCTAATCTCTGTGCTTCAGTTTGCTCAGCAATCAAGTGAGGAAAACAATAGCTCCTACTTCATAAGTTTGTGGGGGAGTAAACTAGTTAATACAAATAATCCTTTAGTTCTGGCATATAATAAACTTAAGTGTTCATTCTCTTATCAACAAGTATTCATAAAGCGTCTATGCAATGCCAGGTCTGTGCTGAGTGATAAAAGGACAAATCAGATTGACTGTACTCTCATGGAGTTTATGCCTTAAGCAAACTCTTGAGTCTTGGGTGTAAATTGTCTCATATCCAAGAGTTTGAAAGAAAAGCAGAGGGCTTAAGAAGGAACTCAGGGACTTTTGATATGTAGCAGTCAGGCAGGGTAGATAAACCCTGCATGGAGACAGAAGGATCTTTCACAGAAGTAGAAGGAAAACTGGTGTACAGTATCCTAGAAGGCAAAGGGAAATATGTGAGAATGTTTATTACTGTCTATGACTTGTGGGTTAGAAGTTACACTTGCTGAAGCTGCTCAGGGTGGGGCCCCACGAATGAAGGGGAGTAGGCATGAGTTTGGGTGCAGATCTGAAGAAGCCTAGTTTGTCTCCCTACTAGCAATGTGTCTGAAACAGTGACTTCTCTCTCAGAATCTGGTTTCTTAACTGCAAAATAAGAATAATATTAGTGCCTACCTCAGAGAGTAATTCTGAGGGTGGGATGGTAGACAGACAAAATAAAGCCCATAGCATGGTGCTGGGCTTACCTAGGAACTCAACACCAATTCCTTTTGTTCTTTCCTCAGCAGCTCCAGTTGATTTTGTTCCAGCTCCAATCAATTTAACTGCTTCAGTAACCACTGAGTGTACAACTACTATGTGCCAGACCCTGGGCTGGCTTTGGAAATAAACAGATGATTAAGATCTTGTTTTTGTCCTCTCAATGGTCCCAGATAAGTTGGAGAGTGAAGTGACCACCTTATTAAAGTACTTGGATACCAATATCATTCAAATTCAGTTAATATATTCAAATTTACTATGTGCTTATTTTGTACTAGTCATTCAACTAGGCTTGATAATGTAAATGACTCAGACCCTTTCAGGAGCTAATAGCCTGGGTCAAGGGAGGAAGAACATTAGGGATGATAAGAGTTATAGTTCAGAGAGATGCAACACTATGGAAAGAGCAGCACCATGGCTGAAGATTCCCAGGACTGGAGGGTGTGAGGGGGTGTGGCAATGGTCAAGAAAACATCTTGGAGCAGTGGAAGTCTAAAATTAAAGCGCAGGATGGGTGGATGGATGGATAGTTGAAGTCTATGAGGGCAGAGGAAATCAGTGCAAAGGCCAAAGATGACAAAAGAGCTAGAATGTTCTGGAAATTGCAGGCTGCTTGTGTTGAGTGTATGGCTAGAAGGGAGGGAGGGGTCAAGTGTTTCAGTCTAAGGGGTTGAAATCCAAGTAAAAAATTTGGGTGTTATTTGGAAGGTAAAAGGAAACCTTCAAGAGGATCAAAGCAGGTGGGGACATGGTGGGGCAGGTATGTTAGAGCCCTTTATGGAAGTGGTGTGGAGACCGGTCTAGTATTAGAAAATGCTGGAGAAATGAAGATCAATCACAATGTGATTTTGTAATCCTACTGAGATGATAAAGATCTGAAGGAAAAAATAGCAGTTAGATAAGTCAGGGAGGAGCAGGGGATGGATTTTGGGGACGTCTTAAAATTTATTACACGCACTTAAAATAAAAGGTGTTTCTTACGTTTTGGCTCCTGATACATTCTATATAAAAGTAGCTATAAGAACTCTTGGGGAATGGGTCATTTGGAGTTGTCTTTACTTAGTATTCACCAACATTTTATGTCACTACTGTTATAATGCCTTGGTAATGCTATGCTTTCCACGAAGGCAGCACTTCATTGTCATGAACATAGCAGGGGCTTTGGAGTAAGAAGTCTAGGTCAGAATTGTCCCTGTTCTTTATTGTGGTTAATTGCTTCACCTTTGAGCCTGTTGCCTCTTCTAAAGGGTATCAAGAACACCCACCTCAAGGGCTGTTGTGAGGCTACCTGAGGAAAGGTCTGCAATGCTGAGCACAGTACTGGGCACATCCTAAGTGTCCAGAGAGGCTCTTGGTCCCTTCCCTAGAGTCTGGAGTAGTTTTTTCCTACTCTCCTGGTTTTGTGTCCTCTCCCACAAACTGCCACTTCTTACTGCTGTTACTACCCACTCAGGTAAAGTGACTTCCTCAGGTCACACTGCCACTAAGTTGAGGAATGGCTTGGACCCAGAGGCTGTGCTCTTGGCCACTCCCAAAACCAAGAACCATAACTAACAGAGAATGTTAAGAAGAATTAAGAGATGGGACGCTGGAGATCAAGTCTCTTTCCTTGCAGATCAAACTTCCAAAATGCAGCAGAGAGGGGTTGTTAAGGGTCATCTTCTAAAGCAGATTATGTGAGAAAAGGGAAAAGTATTAGATGAGGAGGGAGGTTCAAGGGAATAAAGCCTATGGATTATACTTCACCCTCCTTGGGAATTTTAGATAATATGGCTTGATAAATAGGATATACAGTTTCAATTTCCAGAATATTCTAATGTTTGTATGATGTGAATGGTGGTTCTTCAATTTCTTTTTTTTGCCAACAGATCCCACTCAGAATCTGATGAGTGCAGATTCTCTTTCCAGAAAAATAGAACTAAGCTACACTCCTGTAATCATGCCCAGGAGGCTGAGACAGGAGGATTGCAAGTTCAAGGCCAGCCTCAGCAACTTAGTGAGACCCTGTCTCAAAATAAAAACCAAAAAGGGCTGTGGATGTAGCTCAGTGGTAAAGAATCCCTGGGTTCAATCCCCCATACCAATAAACAAATAAACAAACAAACCTATAACTTTTTGTATAAATAGTAGAAGATTCCAAGACTCATTCTTGGCATGAAACTTAGAGACTCTTTGTAGAAGTGCAGCGGAAAATCAAAGGCCAGGGCTTGAGTTCTCTCTTCTGTTGACATGATGTGCAACTTTAGGCCAGTCACAACCCTTCAGGGTCTATGTGCAAAAATGGAATGGTCACCTCTCCTTCCTCACAGAGGCAGACAGTAGTGATGAGTGTGGGAGGTGAGGTAAATTGCCAAGTGCTATCTGCACACTGCCAGGATACTGAGGTTCAGAAGTTACTCACCTTATGGTCACACAGCTACTAAATAACAAATGATGGTTCAAATCAGAAGACACCAAAGTCTCTGATGTGTGTGTTTGTGAAAACTTCTCTTCCTTCAATAATTTTTTTAAAAATTCAAATGATTAAATGCATATGGAAGGATTATTTACACTGTAAAGTACAATGTCTAGGTGAGTTACTCTTGGACTAAATTTAGAACTCCCATGTCCCATCCACCTGGGGGTCTAGTACTGGGTAGTTGAGAGGCTAACAGGGATGGTTTTAAATGTGTCAATCAGTAATGCTGCTAATGGAGACCCTCTCCTACATCCACATGAAACTTCCATGCTTGGGAGGACGGACATCTGCTAGAGCTCTGTAATCTTGTAAAAGTCCATCCCATTGACCAGCACACACAGGTCAGTACATCTAGCTTCTGGAAGTAGGAATTTTAATGCAACTACAAATGTATTTGAAGTTTTAAATGGCACCATTAAGTAAATTCTATAAATATTTTTCATTCTCCTATATTAAAAAAATTCCATAAAAGTGCTCTTTTTTCAACGGAGACGTTGGTTGCTTACCATTGAGATTAACATCTGCAAATCACTTAAAACCAAAAGTGCCAATGCACATACACACACAAAACAAACAAACTGCACCTTCTGAAAGCAATGGGAAATTGGTAATACTTCCTTAAACTTTCAAACTAGTTCTCCAAATACACAACTGATAATCCAAGAACACAAGGGAGTGAACTGGAATGGAGGGATGACAAGGAGCCCTGGAGTTTACTGGAAACAGCTGGACAAAGAATGCCCAACAAATATTCTGATTGGCTTGCTGCATCTGAAGGCTGAGATGTACAGGACAAGAAAGATTAAGAGTAGGGGGTGATAACTCAAAAGGATACCGCCGAATCTATGGTGAGAACAAAGTCATTTTAATGTTGTGTTTGCATGAAAAGGTATAAAATTGCTTTGGCCTCCTGTTCTGGAGCTCAGTAGACCAGAAGGTTACAAGTGAACAGTGACAATTAGCTGAGGGCCTAGAGGACAGGGAGTTCATGGGGCTGGGTAGACTGAGAACTTTCCAAGACAGGATTGAAAAGGGCATATCAACTTCACACATTCATGTAACATTTAATAACTTTTATAAAATTGGTTTCAGAGTAAAGTCTATATTGTTGGGATACAGAATCGAAGGGGAATGACAGGAAAGGTTAATTAAGCATGAAGGTGAATTCAGAGACCCTTCTCTTAAACACTTACCTACACTCTGGCTGCTGTTCCTGAGTATGGCCTGAGTTCAGGCTGCCACTTCTCCACAGCAGCTACAGAACAAGGTCCACCTGGGAAAAGAGCTGTTGCCCTGGTGGGTCTGTAGCACCAAGAATGACTGTGTGGTAGAGTCACTAGATTTAGAAGGAAGGAGTGGAGCTGGAGACAAAGTACTCAGCTGGAACTCCCCCTATGGTGGGTCTCCCTTTCAGTCTCCCTGGAGCCAGAGAAGGTCCACATATAGGCAGATAAAGCGTAGTCAGTTAGGAACACATCTCTTTTTAAGAGAGTTTTCAGGGGAAGTCCCTGGTGGAATATCAGATAAAATACACAAGGTGGGACTTTCTTGGCCTACACACACTTCTGGTCAGAGGGAAACTAACCAGGCATATCTCCAGTTTTGGTTAGAGTCTTCTGAGAACCCCTTGCCAGAGTCAGGGGAATAAACTTAAGCTCTTACGTTCTCTTTTGCTCAAGTAAAAAACGTAAAAATTGGGATCTCAAACCCTAGGATAAAGACAACAGGTGACACAAAAACAGCTATGGAGAATATTCCAAGACCAAAAGGAAATCATTGGCTGTGAAGGTATATAAACAGTGTTCCATGAATTACTCCAAACCCCAAATCCATAGTTAGCAAAATCCACAATTACTAAATCAAACCCCCAATTTTTACATGTGGATTCAGGTAACATATGTCTTCTGGGCTGAGCCCCCAGGTTTGCTCTTTCCAATATCTAATGTTAAAATAGTGAAATAGCAGAGCAAGTTCTTTAATGTAGGAGAGCTGGAGGGATAGCTGGTCAGATTTTGGCAATAGAAAAGGTGCTTAAAACACCAGGTGATAAGGTTTGAATGCTTGAAGAAGTAGAGGGAGACAAGAGCAAGAGAGAACTTTGCTCAGTGTATACTGATGGACCAGCAATGTGGGAGTTGGTATCTATGGGGTTCCTTACTCCCCAAATCCAAACCCAACAGCAGCTTCCCACAGCTGAGCCAGATACCAAAGTCTGGGTAGTAGTCCCCTCTGTACACTATTTCAACATTCACATGTATACTTGAACAATTTCCCATTCGGCTCCTAGATGGAACCTGGAGACCCAAGGCAGCAGCAGTGAATAAATATCTTGCATATATGTCAAACCAATCCTCAAACAAAACCTTTTATCTCAGTAAAGAAGTCAGAAAGTACCAACAAAAATGATATACATTTTTTTTCCTACAACGTTTAATCTCCATGCCAAGAATGTCCCATTCGACTCCCCCCCTGCCTCTTAAAAGTAGGTGACAAAGTAGAAATCCAGTCATGAAAATAAAAAGGCAGAGGTGTGAGTCTTGGCTCAATGAGACATATCAAATACACAGTATCCTGGTGTCACAGGACAGACAGAGCTGTCCTTGACACTGTGGGGAAAAAATAGGCACTGGAGAGGTAAAAATTCTACTAGTGATCACTCACACTTGAACAGTACATTAGTCATTGAACAAGGGTGAAGTGCAGGGAATAGGGGAGGGTGGCAGAGTTGCAATTCTCTGGAATAAGGGCTGGGAACATATACTCATGGATGGGAAATTTTAAGTAGCTATGTTTATTATTACTTTTTTTTTTTTTCCAGCAATCTTGCAAGAGGCAGAAGTGTGACACTGAATTGAGTGAGACGAGCGTGTGGGTGGGTTGGCGAGGAGCCCATCTCTTGACACAGGCCTCTGGCTTGTCAAGGAAAGGCTGGTTCCACCGCTGAGCTGTGTTTACTCTTTTGCTTCAAGGAAAAGGGTTTCTTGAGGGAACAATTTTACCTCCAATAGTGATTTATTGGGGTCCAGCTGAGTTACCTGAAAAGAAAAAAAAAAAAAAAAACATATTCAAAAGGCTGGAACCAGTACAATTTTCTCCACATGGCATTAAGTTTACCTATGCACATTTACTTTGAGCCCTACTATGTACTGGCATGGCTATATTCATGATGTCTTATTTGATTTTCAAAATAACCCTGTAATGTAGGTGTTGTTATTCTTACTTCAGATGAGGAACACAGAGCTCTCAGAAAGGTCAAGTTACAGAATTTAGTTTTGTGGAGGACCTCAAGTCATAAGGTTCTGGAGATGCAACTTCTTCTTAGACAAGTCCCTCATCTCCTGTGCCCTCAGAAAGGATTCTGTTTAAACAGCTGACTGATGCTCCTGGGGACCTCTGCTTGGTTAAATCCTGATGAGAGGGCCTGTTGTGCTTGGTGAGACAACAGCTAAACCTTCTTCCCACTAAAACTAGGCATAGTAAACTGCAAATGGTCATTCTAAAGACCTGAGGATGATTATCTCCCTGTTGAGGCATACCACAATCTCCTTCTTGGGGATATATATATATATATATATATATTTTGAAAAAAAATAAGTCAACATCATAATTCAACTTTAAATTTTTAGAAATTAAAAAATGGACTATTAAAAATAAGTAAAGCTAGATGAAATATTGGCACCAGGGGATTTGCTACTGATACAGGAATCCTAAATTAGGTGTATGCCCATCTGGTCCAATGGCAGGGACAGGACATGATGGGTTTTTGAATCTGAGAAACAAAATTTTCATGTTTATCAAAAAGGGTCATGAATTTTAGAAAGTTAAGAAATACTGGTATAGGAAGGAAGACATAGGTTTTGGAATTAAAAGACTGGTATAAATCACAGCTGTGCTGGTTATCAGCTTTGTGTCTTTGGAGTTAGTATCACAGGACTGATGTGAGGATTAAATGAGAAAAAACATATAATTAGCACAGTGTCTGGCACAGAGCAGGTGTCAAGAATGGCTGCTGTGTGTTACAGCAACTGTAAAGCATGGATGGACACACAGGCAAATGGGCAGCTGGGAGTGTGTGTGACAGAAGGCCAGGCAGTCTCAAGTCAGGGCTGAAGCTGTTGCTGTTACATACAGGAGCTCTGGGCCCACGGGCAAAGACTCCAGCACCTGAGGCAGGCAATCTAGTCTTCTGCTCAACTCAAGCCACTCCTAATGAGATGACTCTGCTGGCTTCTGGCTAGAGAGAAGGGGAGCCCCTGGGGGCCAAGGCTGGTGTCACAGGGAGACCGGCAAGTTGAATGGGGAATACTATCTTTGACTGTATCCAGATGGAAACCTGGTATGCCCAGGAGGATCATTAAGGAGACACATTCACCCCTAGAATCCTCTCTGTTTATAAAACTCAGGGCAAAGCATGTTCTACTAGTATCTCTTGGGTTATGGGCAGATGGGCAGGCAAGGTGGTGGGGAGGGCCCGTCCTGCTGTCTGTCTTCCAATGCACTGGGGGGCAAGCTGCAGGCAAATGTTTACCCACTTCCCCGATTAACGTACAATGCTGCATTGGCTTCTGTCAACAAACAGCTATGCTGCTTCTGCTTCTGACTCTTTGGCATTTTCTGCCCAGCTGCTTCTGCTATTGTTCTTAATTAACATGCCAGAGCTCTCTTTCGGCATCTTCTACTTTGTTATTTGTAGTTTGTAAATATGATGTTTGCTGGAAAAAGCCAAAAACCATAACAGTGCTAGAGCTGTGAGTATAGGCAGGAAAATGTGCTGGAAAGAAAAAGAAGCTAGGAGGCTGGAGCATCAGGCCTGTGTTGCATCCTGCTGGGGTTGTCAACATGCAAGGTTAGAGACTGATAAACTGCAATTGGTTTTCAAATGAAAAACAGTGTCCAAGAAAAGTTAAGTGATTTTCTTAAATGGGAAAGCTGGGATTTGTAAAGGAAGAAACAAAAGTTTCTTGAACATCTCAAGTACTTAGTCCATATGACCACCATGCAAGACTGTGGAGATGAGACAACTGAGGATCAAGGTGGTGCCACTTATTTAAGGTCATGTGGTTAGAAAGAAATCTATATGAGGTTAAAAGCAAACTTAGATTCAAATCCTAGCTCTGTCATTTACTATACCTATATGACCTTGAAGAAGTCATTCAACATGAGACCATTTACCAACCTGTAAAATGGGAATTGTAATTGCTCCTTTTTAGGTTATAATGTTAAATGGAATAATGTTAGTGAAGACTCTGGTACAATACTGAGTCAGGGAGTGTTCAGTAGGTGATAGTCATTACTGGATGAGGTTTTCCTTGAGTAGAGGCTCTGTTTTCTCCAACTACAAAGCTGGAACTTCATCCCCGAAGACTCTGGGAGCCAGGAACCAGGCTGCCTTTCTTGTTTCTACCCCACAGCAGGAATGCTACCCTTTCCCTGACTGACTAATGTCTTGATCTCTGAGATTCCTTCTGTCGTTTCAGTGGGGCTATCCAATGGATTGCTTCCAAGTGAACATGGCTCTGCTGGGGCATTCCCTCTGATGCCCCAGCTAAAGCAATTTTTTCCCCCTCTGAAGGTCATTTAGACAAAAATTTCAAAGTAAACAAGGGCAATTTCTGTTTCCACTCTCAGTTACCTGGCTTGAACAAAGTGACTGAGGTGAAACTAGGGGATGGAGCACACTATTCTCCTCCTGAACAAAATAGTGGCCAGAGTGTGAAACCATCTTGCAGTGCTCTGGGCTCTTTTCAAGAAGGCATGGAATATTCCAGGAAGGACCTCCTGGTAAGAAACATATAAAAATTTATACCCCTTGAGAAACATTTGAAGATCCGGAGCTCTCTGTTTCGAGAGGGCACAGGGAAGAGGTAGCACTGCCATTGCTACAGGTGCAGGGAGAAGGCTGTGCCACCCTCTATGAGTATCTGCAGGCTGACAGAAAGGAGATAGGGTCATGTGTTCTGTGCAGCTCCAGTGGGCAGAGCTAGGAGTATGAGGTAAAACTGCCGGGAGGCAGAACTCAGCAAGACAGAAAGAACTTTTTAATAGATGGCAGCAGCAGCTGGTGTGGCTACTAGAGCTACTTTTTCTTTACCTTCTTCCTTCTCCTCTTCTTTATTTTCTTCTTTTTTTAAAATTTTCTTCTTGATCTTCAGTCATTATCATCACAGCAGCAACTATTGTTAATAAGTACCTCCCATGGAACTGGAAACATGCAGAGTACTTTATGCTTTATATATAGCACCTTATCTAGCCCTCACAATGGCCCAGTGAAGAAGGTATATTGCCATTCTACACTAAGATATCAACGTGCAGAGAGAATAAGGTTTCATATTCAGGTTTGTCTGACTCCAAAGCTCATGATAACCAGAATGTCCCCGGCATGTTGATAGGCTTTTAGGAGGGGAGGGGCAAGTGAACCCTCTGTTGTCCCTAGAAGCATCCAAATAGGGGCATATTTGCAGATGATGATGAGAGTTAACATTTACTGAGCTTTCATTTTGTATTTGTACTAGGAATTCTTTGAAGCAATTTACATTTATACAATAATTTAATTTTCATAGCAATCCCCTGAGGTAGGGTATCTGAAGTAGGTATAATAATTACCCCTATTTTACAGTTGAGAAAATTGAGTCATAGAGTAGATTAAATAACTTGCTTAAGGTCTCAAAGTGATTAAGAGTAGAATCAGAACATGTATCAAGGCAGTCTAATGTTAGAATCCATTTAACTACTAGATTATATTGCCAGAGGCATTGCTTAGAGTAGGATCCACATAGAAAAAGAAGTTGGATGAGGCAAGCCTGAGTTTGTTTCTAACCAAGTTTCCAGGATATAAGATCTTCACTTTAAGAATGGCAAAAGGCCAAGGGTCATTAAAAAAAAAATCCTGAAATGTTTATAAAATACGAATACAAAAACCCAATCTGAGCTTGTGTTTTGCCATTTACTTGGGACTTTACTGAATTATTGACTCTCTAAATCAACAGAAAAACCTACCCTTTGGGACTCCTTAGGGGAGGAGGGGTATTCTCCGATAAGAGCTGTAGTTTGACTTTGTCCATAGTTAGAAGAGGAAAGTCAATCATCTTGACATTTTCTTCACTGTACTTAGAAAATCTGAATGGGTATATTTTCTCATTAAAATAGTATTTTAGCAAATTGATATTGTGAAACCTGTTTATATTAGCAAAAATAGGTCCCACTCTCTGCCAAATAAAACTATTCTTTTCTAGATCAAATTTCTTCACAGTTTGAAATTTCATATACATTTTATTTCTATCGCATCCCTGGGATTCAGTTTCTTTCCTTTTCCTTTCCCTCTCTCAGTCCCTCCCTCCCTTCCTTCCTTTCTCTTTCTTCCCCAACCCTTCTTTCATACTAAGAATTGAACCCAGAGCCTTGTTCATGCTAGCCGTATCCCCAGTCCTTCAGATCCTTTTATTGCTATTAAGGAAAATGTGAACTGATGCTACTAATTCTCATCTCAGGCCACACTGTGAATCCCAGAATGTTAGAGTGAGAAAGCTTAAATGGCAAATAATCCAAACCTTGCTTTTCACAAGTGGACACAGATATATTTGCATAGTAGTTTATAGCTTGCAATCTATTTATATAAACATTAACTCAATCATGGCTTAGGTATTATAAGGTTTTATGACTAACCCTTTTTTGTTTTTAATTTTGCTGAGGTAATACTTTTATTTTGAAATTGCATAAAGTCAAGTCTGGATCTAGTGTTTTACATTTAGTAAAAAATGCTATTGGATTTCTCATTCTTTCATTTTCATGTTCCTAATGTATTTTAACAACTTATAGGGGAAATGCACTGCAATAGTACTTGGGAATTATGCCTTGAGAATCAGTCCCATTCTGTTGACAAGGAAATGAGATCTAAAGATTGAGTTTACCTATGTCTATATATGCAAGTGGCAGTGGAAGAACCAGAACCCAGGCCTCCTGATTTGTTTCTTCATGATTTGTACTATAACCCTCCTCTAAACAGGGTTCTGTCTCACTACATGCATTAACAGTCTTTGAGTTCAATGTGTAGAATTGTGCAGCAATAAACCAAACAAAGGTTTCTCAAAATGCACTCCTGCTTTTAAAGTAAAATTTGCTGAAAGAAAATTTTAGCATCTTCAAAGCAGAAAAGCTGTCATCAAATTTGCTCTGCTATTTGCCTGCTCACCTCTGATGACCAAAGATTCCTATTTTACAGACTTGTATGCAGGAACACGGGGAACAGAGGAAGCCTCAACAATATAACCCACAGGGGAAGCACTTTGTCACACTGGCAGAAAATTCGTGTCCCTTCTAGTCCATGCAAAGAACCTCATCCACACCCTTCTTCCCCTCACAACAACATGAAAGAAAACCAGGCACCATTTTCTACATCAGACACAGACAGACTACAATTAATTTCCCCAAATCTTAAGACCCTACCCCTTCAGACTACCTACTTCTGAAAGTCCTTCCAGGCCTCTCAGCCCTCAGCAAGCCTCTCTCTAAATTCCTCTGACTACCAAGGCTGTATACTATCTACTGTTACTAGGATATAAAGGACCAGAAAATATGGGTTACAGTCCTGGTTCTAGAAGTATGGTTTTGGACAAGTCCACTTTTCTTCTCTAGGCTTTAATTTTTGCATTTTTAAGAATTTGGAATTAAACATTAGCAGCTAAATGGAGTTAACTAAATTGCAATTGGAGTTAACTAGATTACAGTTGAGGCAAACACTTGCTCTCAGTCAAGCAAGCAGGATATTTAGGGCTCAGTTTCCTTCTCTATTGGGTGAAAGATTAATTTATTTTTGATGCTGGGAAATGAAACCAGGTATGCTTTACCACTGAGCTATATCCCCAAGTCCTTATCTTTTGAGACTGGATCTTGCCAAGTTGTTGAGGGTCTCCGTAAATTGCTGAGACTGGCCTTGGACTTGGGATCCTTCCGCCTCCTGAGTCACTGGGATTATAGGCAGCCAATCCTGGCTGTGTTGTTGTTTTTTGACATGGAATCTCACTAAATTGCTCAGGCTGGTCTCAAACTCATGGACTCAAGTTATCCTCTCACCTCAGCTTCTTGAATAGCTCGGACTATAGGCATATACCAGAAAGCCAAGTTTATTTGGTTATCCTTAAGTGTTAAGCACCATGATAGCTATTCCTGTTATCTAATTTTTATAAATGAATTCTTTGAGGTAAAAAAATGTTTAAGGACTTTGATCAATTTAGAAAAGATAGGCCAAAATTTGTACCATGTCCAGTGAATTGCCCCTACTTCTAAACAAGATATAGCTAACATGACTAAATGGCTATCATTGGGCATAAAGAAAGTTGTACCATGCAGTTGTGTCATAGCTCTGTCCCTACTGTGGTATGGGCTCTGTTGTTCCTCTTAGGAACACAAGCTGAAGCTGTCTTTTGTTACTATCAACTTAGTCCTAAACAGCTAATTGTTCCCTTTTTTGTGTGTATGGTGCTAGGGATTGAACCCAGGGCCTCATGCATGCTAGGCATAGCACTCTCTACCACTGAGCCACATCCCCAGCCTTCCATTTTCTTTTGATGAACTAGAAATTTCTCAAGGAGAGGTACATCCACAAATTATCAAGATAATTTTTTTTGTCAGAAAAAAATACGTACAGTATTTATATTTGTGTTAGGAAATTGGAACAAATATACTATGAACTTTCCATGATTAGATACACATCTATATAAATGCATACTAAGAATTCTAGAAGGATTTACCTCAAAACTTCAAAAATAGTTACTTCTGGTGAGGGGACTGAGACTAGAAATTTTAGCCAAAGGCTATTTTCCCAGAATGGTGATTCTCAACCAGGGGTGATTCTTCTGTCCAGGGGACATTGGGTAATATATGGAGATGAGTGAGCAAGAGGGTGTTTGTGCGGTTGCTAATAACATTCAGCAGGTGGAGGCAAGGGATGCTGCCAATCACCCCATGATACACAGGACAGTTCCTACCACAAATACTTAACAAATCAACAGTGCTGAGGATGAGGAACCCTAAACTAGGTTATTTTAATTTTTATAAGGACACATAATTCAAGTATTACTCAAATGTCTAAAAATATAGTTTTTGGATTGAGGTTGTAGTTTAGTGTAGAATATGTCCTCAACATGCAGGGGCTTTAGGTTTGATCCCTAACACAACAAACAAACAAACACAAAAAACTTCTCAAACAGGGTACACTAGATGATGTGATATGCTGTCTATATTTGCCTTGAAGACCCTCTTACTCCCAGCTGCTAGGAGTGTTGGCTGTGAGTCATATTTCTGATGAGTCTTCAGAGGAAGAACTTAAAACTGATCTACTGGTCATGTGCTGGTCATATACATGATCTACTAATCATGTACAGTTACTAAAAGACTTTGGTAATTGTAAAGCCCTCTGCAAATATAAGGGATTGCTTTTATTATTAGCAGTAATAGAAATTATGATGATGACGAGCAACTGCAATAATCTAGCTGTAGCTCTTAGCAATTCTCCTCTACCTTTGTTGCAGGTGGTAACATGATCCCAAAGGAACCTCCAATCTGGAAGGATTCTACCATGGGACTACTCTGTGCTTTATCTCCACCTCAGCTTCCTGTGCAGCTGCTGGGCCAATCTGTCTCACTGGAAGAAGTGGCACTGGGATGCAGGTTTTCAGGAAACAGTGACAGATGCTCTTCTGTTCATTACTGAACTGTAATAGAACAGGAGTGCTATAAAGTGAGGTTGGATAGGCTTCTGTGGCTGCAAAGCATATAGGGTGCTTAGGACATTTTCCTTTCCTTGATGTCCTACTTTAGGTGGGAAGTAGGGGAAATGAAATAAAAGTTAAAGGAAGAAAAAAAGGTGTAGTGGGGGAGACTAAGATGACAAAAAAGATGGAAATCATATCTTAAAGCTGCCCTGTTTTAACACGTAATAATGGTAACAAAAATTTACATTTAAGGGGAGCTTACTAGGTGCTAAGTGTGCTCTGTGCTTTATGAGCATTACATAAACACTCTGAGGGAGTTACTATTATCTACTTTAAAAATGAGGAATAGAGGTTCAGAAAGATTATATAACCTGTTTAAGATTTCATAGGCAGGAAGTGGCAGAGCAAGAATTTAAAACTAGGTTTGGCTTCAAAGTCTGTGTTCTTAACTACCATGGTAGATGATTTTCATATTGCAGTCCTGCACTGGACTATCTGAGATCCTTGTTTGGAAGGACTTTTCTTTTCATATAACTGAAGCATATACTTCCCCATAACAGTATATCATTACAGACCTAGTGTTAAGAGCTGGATGGGGTTCTTAGAGTTCATCTTTGTAACACATGGAGGCAGAAAAATCCAGAAAGTACAAAGAATTCATTCAAGGTTACTCACTATTCATGGCAAATCTGGAACCAAATCTGGATTCTTAGCTTCCAGACTATCCTTTTAGATGGGCTAATGTGAACACTAATGACCAACTCTAAAGTAGTTCTACTACTGTTAAAATGGTCCTAAACCTGGTATATTGTCAGGGATACCCTGAATACCAAACCAGAGATGTAACTCTCTCTTTCTATTGGTCTCCCTGATGGCAGTGTTGGTCACTATATCTTAAACAACAATGTTAATGGGGAAGGCTCAGGGTATACTGGGGGGTATTTT
Source organism: Spermophilus citellus (assembly GCF_964194105.1). NCBI lineage: Eukaryota > Metazoa > Chordata > Mammalia > Rodentia > Sciuridae > Spermophilus > Spermophilus citellus. The sequence continues at coordinate 100,095,154 of NC_138191.1, read as the reverse complement.
AATAAGGGTCGGGTGGGAAGAAGAAAGCCCCTTTGGTCTAAAAATAGAAAAAGCTCCTAGTATGCAGAATGAATGCAAAAAGAATAAAATAATAAAGAACATAAAAAGAATGTGAAAAGTGTTAAGCAGAATGGGAACAGGCATATCTCCCCATTCTGAAGTCAGTTTCCAATATCAGTCATTTTTGGAATCTAGAAAATACAGTTTCAAGTAAATAAAGGAAGTTCTACTTTACAGAGCAGTTGGTAAGCTTGCTGTCCTTAGAAACATAAAACAGAGAAAAGGGAAATTCATGAATGAACATTCTATAGTGAGGCAAGAGAAATCCAGTGATTAACCTCAGCAGTGTGCCCATGTTACAGATGTGCCAATATACTGGTCTCCTCATCCCTTGATGTAGCCAAAGACTCAGGGCTGGGTTGCTTTTACCCTGAGCAACCTAGTATGGTTGCCCCAGTGAGATGCACAAATAACATCTTCAGTGAGTGTGGTGATTTGAAAAACACAGGGAAACACTAATTTAGGGGGCATGTATCACTTTCAGAGGCAATAGCACAGAAGGCAGCCAGGTCCTTGTATAAAAGGCTCCTAGGATTCTTCAGTTAAAAGATTGGTTCACAACATTGATGGCTATGTTTGGAACAGGGCACTAAGAAACAAATGAAAGGAGAGATACCTGTTTACTGGTTAGGTTTAGAACTGTTAACTAGCTTAAGAGCCTTTGGAGAAATGCTGATTATTGTTTGCCTCAGAGTTTCACTACTAGGCATGGATTAAATGCTAATTAGGGAGGCAAAAAACTGGCAGGTTTTAAATCCTGGTACTGCACACATGCTCTTGAGCAAGTCGCTTAACCACTTATTATACAACAAGACCCACATTTCTCATCTATAAGCTAGTGATATCACCCAACAGTCCAACAGTCTTTCAATAAACCATTTCTCCCTGGGTCTCTCTCCTTTGCACTTCTATTTCACAGAGAGATGAACAAAAGGTCTGATCCTGCCACTCTTCTACTTCAAGTTTTTAAATGAACCTTTATTGAAATAAGATAGTCCTCTTTTCCTTTTGCCTCATTTTCCCAATTAGTAAATGGATGGTGTTTATGACAAGGTTTGCAGTGGGCCTATAGTGGATCACATGACTGGAAAGAGTTTGGAGACAGATCATGAAGAGTTCAAATGTCTTACTGCATGTAGTTTAAAAACAAAACAAAACAAAACAAAACAAAAACTTTTCTCCCTGTCTTCAGAGAGATCTTGAGTGGTGTGCTTGATATGTTTTCAGGCAGAGTGGTTAGGGAGAAAGTGAGCGTTTTGAATGCATTTTAATACCCAAGAAGGGCCATGCAAGCCAGTGTGTGCATAGCTCTGCACACAAATACCACTCAAGAGCTGGAGCTTTGAACAGGAGTTAAAAGAGTTGAGTCCCTAACAACATACAAAAGACTTGCTGGTGTGATTTATTCTGATGTATTTACTTATCCAATTACCAAAACAGCAGGAGATCATTAAATTTTCTAGTTACCAGATGCAGCACGTTCAATATCTTAAATGTTACCAAGGCTCTTTCTGAGCTATTTTGATATTACATTTCATCTGCCCAAAAAACTTATAAAAGTGGAAGGCAAGCATCACAAACAGAGCATGAGTTTTCTTTGAACGCTGGTCCAGCAAGTACCTGTACAATACCAAACCTATACTAGGAACTCCCAAACTTCTAGGATTAAGGAAAAGCACCATGATGATAAGTTATTTAGGAACAGTGGTACTTGAAGGAGGCTGGAGATACACATTTTACCCAGCCAGACTTTTTACCATGCTCATTTCCTATCAGGTCAACCCCCATGTCCACAGAGGGTCAGGGCTCAGAGTAGAGAACATATAGGAAACAAACATCCTCTGGGGGATTGTAAACCTGTCTCCTAACCCCAGCATACTTCTTCTGATAACGAGTCACTTTCCTTCCTCAGAGTTTCTATCCAGTTAAACAAGGATGTTGACATCTGTTGCAAAAATGTATAGACCTGCTATGAACATCATCACAGCTCACCTTTACATGGATATCTCCTGGAAAAGACTAAACTTACAGGCAGGAATTGAGCGTTTGCTGTCTCTGTATTCCCAGAACCCAGGCAAAGAACCTTGTGCGTTATATGCTCTCAATAAATGCATGCAGAGTAAGTATCAAATCAGAGACTATTATGGAAAATTGGAAAATACAGAGCAAGCTCAATATTAACAAAATTTTAGAAGTCACAAAATAGATACTTATTTTATTCTCTTTTGAGAAATACATCAAATAAGTAAGATCTAGAGCTAAACCTTTTGAGTGATAGTGGCTTGGTCCTAACATTCTTTACTATTCGAGATCTCTAAATATTATCTCCTCACAGACCCTATACTCCAGCTAACTGGAGTAGCTTGCCATCCCCCAAATGTCTTGTGCTTTTCCTCTCTGAACCTTTGTTATGTTGTTTACTCTACGTGCACTGTCCTTCCTCCCTAATTGGACCTATTCCAACATAGACTTTCTTCAAGGCTCAGCTCAAATGCTCCTTCCTACACGGAACAAGGCTTTAGTGACAGGACCTAAATTAATCTCTTTCTCCTATTTCTAAAACAGAGTTAATCATATTTGGCCTCTTTTTGCATTGCCCTGCATATGGCCAATCTACATTTGCTGAACTAATATGCCTTTGTTTTACCTTAGGCGCTTCAGATAATATGGCTGTCAGAGTCTGCTAGTAAACTCAAGGTCAGGATTTAATCTGGAACGTAGGTACTGGCAATGCTAACCTTGTTCTTTGCTAAAATAGCACTCCTATACTTAGACCAGGTAAAGAATCCTAGCGCATCTAGCTCAAAGGATCAGCTGCAGTCTCACACTGAATTATCAATCTACTGTGTCCCTTAGATAATTTTACAACTGTGTATTTATGAGTTTCTTTCTCTAGTTAGGTTGAATTCTGAGGGCACATATGAGGTTTAACTGTCTATTTATGCTTAGGGTGTAATATACTGCTGGAAACAGCATCAATTCAATAAATGTTTGCTGAAAGACTGGTTTACTAAATGAGTGAATAGAGCCTCCCCACTTTTCAAAAACCAAGATCCTCCATCAATCCAAAGAAATGGAATCTGGATGAGCTAAAAACTCAGACTTCCTCTTTGCAGCCTCACTCCTTCAGCAGGCAGAGCCTATCAGTGACACATTTCAGATCATACCAATAGGTCCCTTGGCTCTGGATGCTTTCTAGTCCCTAGCCTCAGTCAGTCCTACTGCACAGATAACAGGGGCTGACAAGTTTGCATCAGTTGCCCTTTCAGAAGGGACAGATTTCCCCCTGTCTGTTTAAACTGTTGTTGGAATTGGCTAATTAGAAGGATTTAAAAAATCTTAATACTCTAAACAGAGAAAACTGGTTCTGAATTATTAAGCAACATTTTCAGTGCATTTGAATAACCTTAAGTGACTTAGCTGCCACCTGATCCTAAGCTCTGGCTCAGATAAATAAATGTGAAATATTGTCAAAGCCTCAGCTTATAGAAGCCTCCAGCTATAGTAAATAAAAGCTTAAATCCCTATAAACTGCCTAAGATGGAGATATTCTCATATAAAAGAAGAGAAGATGATTTTAAATAAAGCCAGTAAGACCAGGAAGTTAATGGTTTTGCTCCAGTCTTCAGAACAGAGTTGTCAACAGGGCAGGTATTATCAATATTGGGTCATTTAATCATAGAACAACATAGTATCAAAGATGAAGAAGTTTAACAAGAACCTATTTTAATCTCCTCATATTTCAGATGAAGAAAACAAAGACCCAGGAGAATGTAATTTGCTTGAAGTTATAACAACTGGCTGAAAGAATAAAAATTTTGCCGCAAGATGCCTGCTTCCTGTTTAGTCTTCTTCCTACTGTATCACATTATTCTAAGAATATTCTACTAGAGACGTCAGAATGAAAGGCTAACAACTAGCTGTTAAGATACCTCAAAGCTGGGTGTGGTGGCACACACCTGTAATCCCAGCAACTCAGGAGGCTGAGGCAGAAGGATTTTGAGTTCAAAGTCAGTTTCAGCAACTTAGCAAGGCACTAAGCAACTTAGTGAGACCCTGTCTCAAAATAAAAAATAAAAAGGGGCTAGGATGTGAATTAGTGGTAAAGCATCATTTTTACTGGTGACCAATCCCCAGTACAAAAATAAAATAAAATAAAATAACTGGATGGTTCACTTCTGTTGCTTGAGCTTTAAAGACTCCATGCTTTTTTCCACAGACCTGAGAGTTCTATTTTCATGGCCATGTACACAGAGGACAAGGAAAGGGAAGGGAGTGAGGGGGGATGGAAGGAAAGACACCAGAAATAAGTCAGGTGAATGTTAGGCCCCACAACTTGCCTAACCCTATGCCTTGAGAATATCATGAGTTACCCATGAGTTTCTGCCTGGTGTGTTTGAAATTGCAAAACAAAACAAAAAACAGTGGATGCATAAATGGCTTAATAATTTTTCTTATTTATTTGCTAGACAAATTAATTTTTTTGAGTGTTTCCTACATATAAGAAACATGTTAAATTTTGTAATACAGTGGTGAACAAGATATTATCTTTACCTTCAAAAAGTACAGAATCTAGGGCAGTATATAGGTGAGAAAATAGACCACTGCAATCCAGAATTCAGAATAGAGAAGGGCTATGATAGGGAAGCAGACACAATGGAAGCACAGGAAGGTAAAGTTCCTAGAGTGTCATCATCTCTTTTTTTCCTCCTGTTTTATTCCAATATACACAATTATGTCCTACAATCTTATAAATCATTTTACTGACCTTATAAATCTTATAAATCATTTTACATTTATTGTATTATATACAATAAATAAAAAAATGAGAGTTACTGTGTCAGACACTGAGCTAGGGAACAATCAGATGAATCAGATATACTCACAAATGACTTCAAACTTCAAATGCAATTTGTTGTTGCTTGAAAAAATGTTTATCTTGCTTTCATTTTGTGACTGGCTATGTAAACTTGAGCTAGCCATTTCTGCTTTTGGTGACTTTTGTTTTTTCTTAGCCTTGGGCAAGGTACATTTGTTCTTTGCATCTCAGTTTTTCATTTATAAAATAAGGGTCTTTTCTACCTCTCATAGTCTAAAAGCATGCGTGATTAAGGCTTATTAACATAAGGTTTTACAGAGGCCAACGAGAAGAAAAGTGAAATAAACTTGGAAACAGCCAAATAATCTTCAGATTTGGGATTTAGCCACAGACATTAAACCTAAGCTGTGTGGTCCAGATTCTAGGTGAAGAGAAGGATGTGGTTCCAGTGAACTGGGCTGGGGCTGGGGCTGGAGCTGGGGCTGGAGTTGGCATTGCAATGAGGCCACAGGGATCTGGCATGTTTGATGCATGTGCTAATGTACTGTGGAACTCCAGCATTGGTTTTGAAAATTACAAGGAGTGTCTAGAAAAGGTTAATCTGTGTATATACACGTTAGCAGTTGTTTGTGTTTACAATGGGTTTATTATACAGACTTTAAGTGAGCAAAGCGTGTCTGCAGAGGCACCTGGAATACTGAGTACAGAACTAATGATTTTTTTATTTATGGCTGGATGGAGTCAGATTGGATTGTATGTACAGCCTTCAAAAATTTATTTGATTTCTGATATAGCAATTTTGAATGGTATAGTGCTTTATAAACACCTTACAAAATTAAGTTCTGGGGCAGAGTAAATAATTTTGGAAAGGTTTAAATACATCAACATACCTACAGATAATCAGTAATAGTCACTCCATTTAATTTTCAGCATAATATGGGAAAAGGATTTGGGTTTTGAGAATCAAATACTGGTACTGATGTTGTGCAACCTAGAGAAATGTAAGTTCCCTAAGCTCTCATGTCCTTTATCTGTAAAATGGGAATAGTATCTGTCTTTTAGAAAATTAATGTATCTGAAATACTTGGAATATAATAGGTGTACAAAGCAATGGCTATACTCATTGTCATCACTTCCCACTATACCACTGGGTTTTTATAAAAAAAAAGGGGGGGGGGGAGTCATATTTTATAAAGGCTCTGAATTCTACTCAACGCCCCTTGAAATGGCTGTAATTACCTCACATTTTTTATACCTTTACTTTTTATTTGTTTTTATTTTTATGTGGTCCCAGGGATCAAACCCAGTGCTTCACATATGCTAGGCAAGCGCTCTACCACTGGGCCACAATCCTGGCCCCTAATTACCTAACATTTAAAAAATGTCTTTGTATATTCCTTTGATCTGTTCAGAGGGTTAGCAGACCCTTTTCTCTTCTTGCCATTAGCTTCACTGTAATATTTTAGATACATAGGGCATTTACTATGTGTGTTTTATGAATGTCACTTTGTTTTTACAATAGCCCTAAGTTTCATTATTCTTATATTACAGATAAGGAAACTGAGCTACATAGAGGCTAAGTAATTTACCTGAGGTCAAAGAGCTACGAAATGACAGAGCTGAGATTCAATCTGTGACTCCAGACTTTTAACCACTACCCTATACTGTCTTTACATTACTCATCTCCTTCAAATCTGATCCAGTTACTGTAAGGGACATTTTCTGGTGTTAAGCCAGCCTCATAGTTTCAATCTCTTTATCTTCTGCAAAGAAGCACTACCTAGACTTCCTGCTCCTCAGATTCAACAAATCCCAAAAAGTGAAACTCCCTTCCCACCTGACTGCCTTGATTTCTGCCTGTAATACTGCCATCTTCCTAGACTTTTAGGGTGGAAACTTTAAAATCACCTGACAACTGTTTTTTTCTTGTCCTCCTCCAATTCTGATATGGCTAGATAATTACCACATCCCACTGATCCTGTCTCCTCTTTATCCCCATTGCTGCTATCTTAGTAGTCTCCCATGGCTTGTTGTCTTGTTTACTGCAATTGTCCTATCCAGTCTCCCTTTCTAGGTTCTCTCTACTCTAGTCCTTCCTAATTAACATTATCAACAGTGTTGAGACAGTGGGGGAAAGGCAGAAATATGGAAATCAAAAGACCTACGTGGAGCCCCTCCTTCTATACCTTATTAGCTATGTCAATTTATATAAGCCATTTGTCAGTTTTTGATATGGGGCTAATATCTGTCTTTGATATAGGGGTTAATATCTACCCTATCTAGCTCTAGATTAGCACTAGAATTGGTTAAATGATGGCCAAACTTTGTTGTCTATTACTGGACATTCAGAAGTGAATATTCTTTGATAGAACAGAATAGTTCTTCATATACCTATTCACTACCCCATTTCCAATATCTTGTGCATAAAAGTATTAAAAAATTGTGAATTAATGCATAGAAAATTCTTTGTATCCTAAATTGCAATCACAGCAAACTGTAATTCCCCAAACATTATCATACTGGCTTATATTCATATGTTTCAGTTTGTATTTCTGCTGTGTGGGAAATGCCCATTTTTTTAAAAAAAATCTTATTTTGAAGTAATTATAAACTCATAGGGTACTGTAAAAATAGTACACTCTTACATACACTTTACCCAACTCCCCCAATAGTACCATCTTATATAGCTACAGGGTAATAACAAAGCCAGGAATTTGACACATATAATACTACATACTAGACTATAAATCTTACTCCCATTTTATGTTTTGTTTGTACTCATTTGAGTGTACATGTGAATAGTTACATGCAATTTTTTTTTTTTGGCAGTACTGGGGGTATTGTATCTAGGGCACTTTACCACTGAGCTATATCCTTAGCCCTATAAAAATTTGTATTGATTGTGATTGATTTTGGTACTGGGGATTGAATCTAGGGGCACTCTATCACTGAGCTACATTTCCAGACTTTATTCTGTTTTATTTAGACAGGGTCTTGCTAAGTTGCCAAGGCAACTTGAACTTGTGATCTTCCTGTCCCAGCCTCCCCAGTAGCTGGGATTAGAAGTGTGTGTGACTACATTTAGCTTATTACACACAATTTTGTCCCATGAATAGATTTATGTATCTACCACTACAATCAAGACACCAAATGAATCCAAGAAAGGTATGGTTATACCCCTCACAAAACCCTCTATCCTTAAATTCATGCAACTACTAATTTGTTCTCAGCTTTCCCCTATCCCCACAAAATGTTATAAAAATGAAATCAGACAGTATAATCTTTAAGACTGCCTTTTCTCACTCAGCATAATGCTCTTGATAACAAGTTGTTGTATATATCAAGAATTCATTTCTTTTTATTTCTGGGTAGTATTCTACTATTATTTAAAAAGACTTATTTTCTTCTTCCTTTTTTGATTAGTGCTGGATATTGAACCCAGGGCCTCAAACATGCTAAGCATGTGCTCTACATCAACTCTGGGACCTCTGCAGATTTGGAACACCCCTCTGTGGGCCTGAAATTGTGAAAACATCATAGATGCTGTCGGTACTGTCTCCATACAAATACCCATTGGAAGGGGTTTGTATTGATTGGATCATCTGAATTCAAGAAGCTGATTGGATTAAATATTTGATGCTGGGACTGGCTGCATCCCTAACATGTGATTCCAATCATAAGCTACAAATTGGGAAAGTCTTAATACAAGGAGTATGTCCTTTTGCCCATGCATAACAGATCAACTATGAACTCCCTTTGGGGGATGTCTCACTGCTGTTGACTTGTGCTCAACTTTCTAGATTAGCTGTATTTTATAATGTGGAATAATAAAGGCTTGACTTAATTCCCTCACCTTTCACCTGGGATACATACCTGGTATATACACCATAGTAAGAAAAATGCATTACAGTGTAGTTTTCCTTTGCATTTCTCTAATTGCTAGAGATATTGAACATTTTTTCATATATTTTTGACCATTCATACTTTTTCTCCTATGAAGTCCCTATTCAGTTCCTTAGTGCATTTATTGATAGGGTTATTATTATCATTTTTTTGGTATTAAGTCTTTGAGTTTTTTGTATACCCTAGAGATTAATGCTCTATTGCAGGTGCTGGTGGTAGAGATTTTCTCCCATTTTGTAGGCTCTCTGTTCATGTTCTTGATTGTTTCCTTTGCTGGGAAGAAGCCTTTTAGTTTGGTATTGTCCCATTTATTGATTCTTGATTTTACCTCTTGTGCTTTAGGAATCTTACTGAGGAAGTTAGTCCTAAGTCAACATGGTGGAGATTTGGGCCTACTTTTTCTTCTAGTAGGTGCAGAGTCTCTGATCTAATGCCTAGGTCCTTGATCCACTTTTAGTTGAGTTTTGTGCAGGGTGAGAGATAGAGGTTCAATTTCATTCTACTACATATGGATCTCCAGTTTTCCTAACACTATATGTTGAAAAGGCTATCTTTTCTCCAATGTATGTTTATGGCACTTTTGTCTAGTATGAGATAACTGTATTTATGTGGGTTTGTCTCTGTGTCTTCTGTTCTGTTCCATTGGTCTTCATGTCTGTTTTTGTGCCAATACCATGCTATTTTTGTTACTAGCTCTACAGTGTAAATAAAGGTCTGGTATTGTGATGCCTCCTGTTTCACTTTTCTTGGTAAGGATTGCTTTGGCTATTCTGGGTCTCTTATTTTTCCAATGAATGAATTTCATGACTGCTTTTCTATTTCTATGAAGAACATCATTGGAGTAACAGGAATGGCATTAAATCTGTAATTATCAAGAATACAAGTAACAATAATAATTTACTAGTGGAACTGTAAATTGGTACAAGCACTCTGGAAAGCAGTATGGAGATTTGTCAGAAAACTTGGAATAGAATCACCATTTGACCCAGTTTTCCCACTCCTAGGCATATACCCAAAGAATTTAAAATCAGCATACTTAGTGATGCAGCCCCATTAATGTTTACAGTAGCTCAATTCACAATAGCTAAACTATGGACCCAACCTAGGTGCCCTACAACCGATGAATGAATAAAGAAAATGTGGCGTATATACACAATGGAATATTATCAGCCATAAAGAAATCATGGCATTTGCTGGTAAATGGATGGAACTTGAGAATATCATGTTAAGTGAAATAAGCCAGTCCCCCTAAAAACTAAATACAGAACGTTCTCTCTGATATGTGAGTGCTAACTCACAACAAGGGGAGGGAAGAGAAGAAACTCATTGGCTAGACAAAGGGGAATGAAGGGAAGGGAGGGGAAATGGGAATAGGAAAGACAGTAGAATGAATTGGACATATCTTTCCTATCATTATATATGAAAAATTAATACATGACCAATGTAATGCCACATCAAATATAACTACAATTATGGGATCCTAAAAAAAAAAAGCTGCATTACATCAGCTACTCACTAGATAATTACTAGGCTGAAAGATGGAGGAAGTTATGTAAATTCATTTCAAAAACATTTTAAAATCCAGAATTTTGTCCTGACCAACTCCTGCTTTTCTGATTAAGTTAAATTAAATAAAAGGATTTTTTATAAAAATATTTTTGTCGGTCTTGTACATACATCCTTCAAGAAGAAAGGTCTGAGTGAGAGGAGGGGATGATTTTAAAAATATAGTTACAATTGCTAAATGAAACGCACTGACTTTGTAATAAGGGAGAGGAGAAAACAACAAAACCCTGGCATCAAGGGAGGTATTAGGGAAGAAAGAGGGCATTAATGATCTTTCCTTTTCAAAACTGTTCCTGGACACTTTTCCTCTTCCTGAAGGAAAACTCCCCATGCTGCCTTTCCAACCTGATATGAGTGCCTTGAATTCAAACTGATTGCTAGGTCTACAATTATACACAACAGTGGTGACTGAGAGACAGCAGGGGGCTTCCCTCACTCCTACACTTTATACACGGAACACCTCCAGAAGTCATCTATACTCACGAGGCAGATGAACTGGTGTCACGGACAAGAAAAACTGAACTGATTGCTTTAGGCAGTCAGTCTAAAACCAAAGGCTAAACTAAATCATTTGGACAGATGAGAGGCCCCACACTGGAGGCCATGTTAACTTACATTGCCTGACTAATGTATATCCTTCTTAGGGCCCCCTAACATTAGTAAACAGTAAATAGTTTCCAGGGGATTGTTTCCTGGGATTGTACTTGTGTGTATCCTGACTATCATGGTACCACTTAGAGTAGTACAAGGTAATTGGGTCAGCTTCAATTTAGTTAGAATTATGTTATATTTGAATTGGTGAATTAGGCCTAGTTAAAAAACAAAGGTTATACAGAAACCTAAGAAAGTCAAATGGCTTCCTAAAGCTAGACCTTTAAGATTAATGGGGTTTGTTTTAACTAGCCAGTTCAGGAACCATAAAACCATAACTGAAATCAATACTACGGGTGTTTTCACTGCATGCAGGATGCCACTACTAATAATTTTTTTCTATAAAGACATCTTGGTCAAGGGGCAGTCTATACAGATAAAGGTTAATACAATAGATATGACTGCTATTCTCGGAAAGGCCTACCTGCAAAGATGAAGTCTGGGAACTTGGGTTTCAGGAGGGTCCCCATTTTTTCTAGAACTGATAAAAGTGGTTCAGCCTGGTATGGTGAGGCACATCTATGATTTCAGTCACTTGGAGGCTGGAGGAAGGAGGACTGTAAGTTTGAGGCTATCCTTGGCAACTTAGTGAGATCCTACAGCAATCGGTATACGGGGTAAAAATGGGAGTTCATAACCCACTTGAATCAAATTGTGAAATATGATATATTAAGAACTTTGTAATGTTTTGAACGACCAACAATAAATTAAAAAAAAAATAAAACACAAAGGGCTCAGTAGTAAAAGTGCCCCTGGGTTCAATTACTAGTGGGAAAAAAAAGTGGTTCATTATGTCTAAATTGTGGAACTGATATGGTTTATGTGAACACATACTTTCCTTTTGGCTTTCTGGGACTCTGCCTTTTTTTGATATGTGCCAAGCAAAGATTACCTACATGGTCCTCAATAAAAACTTCAGTTATTGGAGCTTGGGCTGAGTGGTAGTGCACTTGCCTGGCATGTGTGAGGGCACTGGTTTCAATTCTCAGCACCACATATAGATAAATAAAATAAAGGTCTGTCATCATCAACAAAGATATATATATATATATATATATATATATATATATATATATATATATATATATAACAAACAAACAAATAAACAAACAAAAACCCCTCCACTTCCTATAAGTGTCCTTGATTGGCAACATTCCACACATGCTGTCTCAAGTTGTTGCTGGGGAAATTAAGTCAGAAGTCTTCCATGACTCCTCTAGATGACCCTTGGAAGGTCATTTTCAAGGATTTATTTTCCTTGGAATCTATTTCTGTCTAAATCTATCCCTATTTCCCCTAAGTTCTGCCTCATATATTTTTTCTCTTTGCTGATTTTGCTTTGCATCCTTTTGCTATAATAAATCATAACCATGAGTATAATTATATGTGGACTCCTATGAGTCTTCCTAGGAAATTATTGAACCTGGAGGCAGCTATGAAGATGTCTAATACATACTGGAATCCTGATTTTGTCACACACATATATGTGATCCTGGAAACACAGCTCAACAACTATTGGCCCCTCTTTTTATTTGTAAAACGGGGCTACTATCTATGCCTTTAGATTAAATAAGAGAATACTTTCTAACATATCTTTATTGGGACTGGCACAGACTAGAACATTAGTAATTACTAATTATCTGGTCTGACTGAGAGCTGGAACAGGCAGTAACAACCTAAGGGTCATCTAAAACGCTTTAGAAAATTTAAAGAAAACTTTCAAATTAGACATCTATACTTAAAAAGCTCAGACCCAACTCATCCTGAAACAAAGCAGAAAAGTTGGACCAATGCACTGAAAGACTTTCTGGTATTTGTCACATTTCCATGTAACCCCAGCTCAGAGAACTTTGCTTTGTAGAAACAGTTATGTGAAGAAAAGGGAGAATATAGTTCCTTAAAGGAAAGCTGGACTCAAAGCAAAATGGTGTGCTTTCATCCTCCACATAGTGCACCACCCAAGGGCAGGTCCAATGGTGAGCTGCACTATTCCTCCCCACCAGAGGTCTACACATTTTATAGCCTCATATGTCCTGAGTATCTACTGTATGTCACATCTGTGCTCTTGCATTATCTCATTTAATTCTTACAACCATCTCACAGGTGGCTAATATTATCTGCCTTCTAAGGACAGGTTCTGTGATGTGCCCAAGCCCTCCAGCCCCCCAAAACTGTTTCTTTATAGGATATAAGCGTGCCATCTCCCTGTGACTGCCAAGATTCAGAACACATTTTCTCTGCACTAAGCATAATATTAATAGTGGACTTTCTTCCAAGGAAGGGACTATTATAATACAAGTGACAGAGAGCAGGTCACCCATATATTAAGAATGAGGAATGTGTCTAAAAACTTATTTTTTAAAGGCTAGAGATAGGTCAAAGGCAGTGACTTGCTGGAGATGGATCAAAGCAGCTCAGCATTACCAACTCTAACAGCATGGCCCTCTGCCGTTTACCAAGTGTTTTCATTATCACTTTTGATCTTATCATCACAATCTATCTGTGAGGACACATGACACTATCCTCACTTGAAAGATGAAGTAACTAAAATATAGAAAGGAGAAATGATTTACTCGGTGTAACACAGCAAATAGGTGGAAGTGCCAGTGCATTAGAAAAAAGATCTGACTTCAAGTACAGAGGAGACATGAAAAGCTAAGGAACCACTTATCAAAATAGCACAGGGATAGTTTTACACAAAACCATTTCTCACTTCCACTGCCTGGCTGCATTTTTTATCATCTTGTTTTAAAACATCCTTGACTAGTTTTCTGGCTTCAGTCCTTCTCCATGTTAATCCATCTTTCTGGGTTGCTATTGAGATATAACAGAAAGGAGCAGCACCTTCATATTTAATTTCCAGCTCTGCCACTTCATTGCTATATAATCTTGGTTAAAACACTTATAATAAGTTTCAGCTTCCCTATCTGCAAAATGAGAAAACATTTGCCTGGTATAATGAGATTTTGACATAGCTTTGAAACCCACTTCTTTGAGCTTTTGTAAGGATCAAACCCATCTTATAGGGTTATTGTAAGAATTCAATTACATGATGCCTATAAAGAACCTAGCCTAGTTGCCTGACACACAGTTGGAACTCAATAAATGGTAGCATAATAATTATTTTAAGGCTGTTTGTTCACTTGATTCATTCATTCATTCATTCATTCATTCACTGAATAGATATTTACTGAGAATTTATTAGATGGCTGGTACTCTCCTAAGTGCCAGGAATATAGTAGTGAACAAAGACATTTCCTGACCTCAAAAACCTTTAAAGTAGGAGGGAGACAATAAACAACTAAATATCCATTCAAGTGGTGATCAGTTCAATGGAGAAAGAGAATACAGGGCAAGAGGTATAGTAGGGTTGTCAGTCTGGCAGGGTGGGAAAGGTAGAATATTATAGAGTTGAGGGAAGAAATACTGTTATTTTATATGGGTTGCTCAGAAAATGCCTCAATGAAAAAGTACTATTTGAGCAAGACCTGGAGGAAGTGGAGGACCTGAGCAATAAGGATATTCAAAGGAAGATTATTTCAGTAGAAGTAAGTACAAGATCCTGAAGAATGAACAGGTTTTATGGTGCTTCACAAACAGCAGGGATGCCAGGGTTGGCTGGAAGGATTGTGTATGAGAGATCAGAGAAATGCAAGGGAATTAGATCAAAGAAGGCCTTTTACTCTGAACTAGATGGGGAGCCACAATAGGGTTTAAGAAGTGGCACGATTTGCCTTACCATAAAATAAAATAAATTAATTAATGTTAAAAATATCTTTTAAAGTTTATTTATTTATTTAAATAAAGGGATTGTGTGGGAGTGCTGGGTGGAGGCAGAGAGGTCAGTTAAGACAAAATAATCTGGGCAAGAGATTATACTTGGTTTGGCGAGGGTTCAGTTGTAAAAGCAACTGGAAGTAGATTCTGAACAATTTTTGAAGATAAAACTAACAGATTTTGCTTACGAGTTGAATACAGACATGAGAGAAAGGAGAGTTAAGGATGACTCTGAAGTTTTTTGCCTAAACCAAAAGAAAGTTGCCATTTAATAAGACAAAGATTAAGGGAAGAGCACATTTTAGGAAGTAGGAAGCAGTTTAGTTTGACTATGTTTAATTTAAGATGGCTATAAGACATAAAGCGGAAAGGTTGAGTACCGTATCTCACTGCATTAATCACTACACCCTGTTTATTTATTCCAAAATTGGTTTATAACCTTTCATTGTGTAATTGTTGTATGGTATAATTCTGTTTGTCATGCTACTTAAAAGGTAAAAAAACAAAAAACAAAACAACAACAACAAAAAGGTAAACAGTGCAGCAATGTATTCACCAGTGACATATGGATGTGTCTTTGTCTTTTTGCACACTGAGTGCTATGAACCTAGAATTTACAGTGTACGTGTATTGTCAGTACATTTCTGAAAGCCAATTTGTGTGGTTTGTTTAGAACACTGCAGTACTAAAGATAAACACATCTTAAGTGACTGGTGCTGAGGATGCCATTTATATTAAGGACTAACGACGTCACCTAACAAAACCAATGACAGTGGCACAGACTTTGGACATAAGATTAAATTTTGTAAATCCACATTATGTGACACTGTATCAAATTTTCTGAAATGCAATATTTTGATTATAACGCACAAATTAATACAACTAATGTGTTAACTATGTGCTAAACTGTCAGGAAGAAATGATGTGTGTGGTTGAACTATTAATTTTTTTTTTGAGGGGCACCAGGGATTGAACTCAGAGGCACTCAACTACTGAGCCATATCCCCAGCCCTATTATGTATGAGCTGCTTAGTGCCTCACTTTTGCTGAGGCTGGCTTTGAACTTGTAATCTTCCTGCCTCAGCCTCCTGAGCTGCTGGAATTACAGGCATGCACCATTGTTCCTGGCTTGAACTATTGAATTTTTTAAAAAAATATTTAGTCTTAAGTTGGGGTGAACACAGTATCTTTATTTTACATTTATGTGGTGCTGAGGATTAAACTCGGTGCCTCGTGTGTGCTAGGCAAGCACTCTACTACTAAGCCACAACCCCAGCACCTTGAACTATTGAATTTTAATGAGTATTCTGTGTATTCTAATCTTGCACCAAAGATAGTTTAGTAATGAATAATTTCTAAGTAACACTGATACAATTTTAAAAAAGCTTCATATAATTCACACTTTACTTTTAAAATTTGGCATAAAATCTGCGATTCTGGAGGCTGAGGCAGGAGGATCATAAGTTCAAACCCAGCCTCAGTAACTTAGTGAGACCCTAAGCAATTTAGTGAGACCCTGTCTCTAATAATAATAAAAAAAAAGGTGGGGAATATGGCTTGGTGTTTAAGTAACCCTGGGTTCAATTTCTGGTACAAAAAAAAAATCTGCGATGATTAGGCAGTGAAATATGGTAGGTAATTGTATGAATATACATCCAGAGTTGAAAATTTAGGTTAGATATATACTGTTGGGAGTTGTAACTATATATATGACATTTAACAACACAAGACAGATGAAATCACCAATATAGGCAGAAAGAGATCAGAGGACTTTTACTGAGTACTTACTATGTGCCAGGTGAGGTAAATTTATAAGTTATGGAGTAATTTATGGGCAATTATTCTTGTTTTGATAATGACCATGTCATTCCCTTATTTAACGACTTTTCATAGGAAAAAAACCAAGCTCCTTTGCTGATATTCCAAGTTTTATACATTCTGTCCCCCATTCTCCCTTCTGCCTTTCTCAGAAATTTACTATCCAAATCCTGTGATTCAGCCAATCAGGTCTGCATTCCATCATTTTACCATATTTTGTGCTTTCCAACAGTAGCTTCTTTCCTCAAGCTGGTTCAGCTGTTGGAGAATGTTCTCCACTTATCAACTCTCCACATAACCTATCTATCTCAATGTTTTGTTCAACTTCTATTTCCTTTATAAAGTCTTTCTTGGTCATCCACTCCAGTAGGGATCTTGGCCAACTCTGGCTTTTATTGCTTTTATCTGACTACTTTTTGGATCTTGGCACAGTGAGGATAATTTGTAGAAGGGGCTAGAATATTCTCAAATGAAAGGTCCAGGCTTCATCCCTTAGCATTTAGCATAGTACCTGGCAAAATAAAAATTTGTTGGAGAAAAAGGGTGTGATATACAACTAAGTGTATAAGCTGTGATCCATGAGTAGAAATTACAAAAAGAAACAAATCAGAGATGACAAAATCTTTCCAAATATATTAATGCTGATTTTCATTTATACACTGCAAGTATTTTTCTAGATGATAATCCACTTCACTAATATTCCCTCCTCAATTCAGGAAGCTGATAGCATAAGGACTAACAGCACATTTCTGGAATAAGATTTATTATGTATGACACTGGGTAGGTTTTAATTAGCATCTTTTGTATCTAAGTTTCCTCATTTCAGAATGGGGATAGTATGAATATTTACCTTTGGAGTTGTTTCTAGGGGTAAATGTATACAGGGCACTTAGAATAATATAATATTCCAAATGCATGGTAAGCCCTCAATAAATATTATTTAACAATTCAATGATTTATTCTGAACATTTGGCTATTGGATAATAACGATCATCATTACTTTTCATATTTGAACAGAACCTCACTTTTATGCACATTGCTTTACTTAAGCAGTGCTATGATCCTGGGAGATAAGCAGAATTTATTGTTGCTATTTTGTGGAGAAGAAAATTGAGACTTAGAGGGTAGGTGTGCCTTGTTCAAGGCTGTATATCTACTAAATGATCTTGTGATTGTCAATGCCATGTTCTTCCTTTATACCTTGACTTCTCTCTATTCCATCTCCTTAATCATTCCAATAATGAATCAGTCTTACTTTAAAACTATGAATTTTCAGTTGATTCTGTATATCAGCCTGAAATCTTTCCAAATAATTAACTTTGATCTTCACTGTCCTTAGGGTATAGGAAAGGGGAGATGTTGGTCAAAGGATACACAGTTCCAGTTAGGACAAATAAATTTTAAAGATCTATTCCACAGTAAGGTGACCCTGGTTAGACAGGTACTGTATATTTCAGAACTGTCAGAAGAATAGAGTCTAAATAATAACACCAAAACAACAACAACAACAACAACACAACAACAACAGCATGCTATAGAGGTGAGGTGATGGATATATTAATCAGCCTTATTTAATTAGCTTGATTTAATCATTATTCTTTCCTTTCTTTTTTTCTGTGGTACTAGGGATCAAACCCAGAGCATTGTGCATGGTAGGCAAGTGCTTTCCCACTGAACTATATCCCCAGCTCCCCCCTTTTAAAAAAATTTCTAAAGTTGTGAGTGTACACAATACTTGATTTAAATTTATTTTTATGTGGTCCTGAGGATCAAACCAAGTGCCTCACACATGCAAGGCAAGTACTCTACCACTGAGCTGCAGCCCCAGCCCAATCCCTAGCCTTTTGATGTAATCTTTCTACAATGTATGTACATATCAAAAGATCATACCATACCCATAATGATATATAAAATTGACAATTAAATGTTGTTTCTTAAAAATTCCAACTTAAACTTTAGAAAATAATTTCTTAAACAAAATGAAAAATATACAAACTACCCTTGTTATAAAGTTTTTTTCCCTTTAGTTATATTGCCATCATGTCAAATTAGAGCTTCACTTATAGATCTACTAAGAATGCTGTATTACTATTATTATTATTATTTATTGGCACAGGGGATTGAACACAGGAGCACTTTGCCACTGAGCTACATCCCCAGCCTTTTCTTATTTTTGCTTTCGAGTCAGGGTCTAAGTTGCTTAGGGCCTTGCCAAATTGCCAAGGCTGGCCTAGAACTTGTGATCCTCCTATCTCAGCCTCTTGAGTCGCTAGGATTACACAAGTGTGCCACCTGCTTGACTGTAGCATTCTTTTAAATCTCTTGTTATTTAGTTTCTTTTGGATGTTGTAAATATTATGTAAACATTTTGCCAAATGACTTTAGCCTATAAACTCAAGTGTACTGTAGTCAAATAATACAGGATCATTTTTCCTCACAACAAAACTTTTGAAAACAAAACAACAGATAAAGATAACAAATACTGACAAGGTTGTGTAGAGAAGGGAACACTTGCACACTGTTGGTAGAAATGGAAATTAGTAAAGTCATTATGTAAAACTATATGGAAATTACTTAGAAAATTAAAAATACAAGTATCATATAAGATCCAGCAATTCCACTATTGAGTATAAAAGAAAATGGGATCAGTGTAAGTCATCTGCATTCCATGTTTATTGCAGCACTATTGGCAATAGCCAAGAAATGAAAGCATTGACTAATAAGTGTCCGTCAACTAACAGATGAAAAAAGAAAATGTACACAACAGAATATTGTTCAGCCATAAAAAAAAGAATGAACTCCTGTCATTTATGGTAATACAGGTAGAACTGGAGATCATTATGTTGAGTAAAATAAACCTGGTACAGAAAGATATAGAAGTTGAGAGAAGAATGGTGGTTACCAGAGTTCTGGAGAGAGTAAAGGGAGGGGGTTGGGGGAAAGGTTGATCAATCAGTGCTAAAGTTAGAATAGGAGCAAGAATTCTTGGTGTGCTATTGCACAGTAGGGTGTATATAAATGATAATGCACTGTTCATCTTAAAAAGCAAGAAGAAATGATTTTGAAAGTTTATACCATTAAAAAAATAGTCAATGTTTGAGGAGATATGTTTAACCTGATTTAAACATTACACAATATATATATTTATCAAAACATGACATGCCCATTAATACGTATAATTTTTGTTTTTATGTATCCATTAAATAAATTTGGAAAAATTAGAAAAAAGAAGAAAGAAAAGAAAGAAAATTGAGAGAGTGCTGAGCTGCAGACTTTAATTGAATATATGTTATCAAGCAAGTAATTTTACCTTAAGGCCTCACATTGTCCATCTGCTAAATGGTACTAATATCAGCTATCTTGCTACCTCCCAAAGATGACAGAAGAAGAGTGAGATAACTCTATGAATGTATTTTACACTTGAGAGAAATTTCACAGTTTTTTTCAGTAAATAAATATATTGCAGTCTAATGGTGGATGCATGTGGTGAAGAAATAATGGGAGGGAATGAGAAGAACTAAACAGGGAAAGGTGATGGTGTGAAATTGTGAAAGAGTACGTATGCCTTTATAAGGTGTTTGAACTTCTTTCTGTAAGCCATTATAATCACTGGAGGCTTTAAAGCAGGAGATAGATATAATCAAATCTGTATTTTAGAAAAATGACTCAAGAGACACTGGGGAGGACGGATTGGGTGGGATAGGCAAGGCTGGGGGTAGTGAGATGAATTAGAAAGCCATAAATCTAATCTGATCAGTGAATATTTGGGCTGCTGGTATGGGAGAGAGGAAAAGAACAGATTTGAGAAAGTTTAAAGTCAGAATCAATACTGTGACCAACTAGATATTAGTTGTATTCCACTCCACAAAGTTCTGGTTCTTTGGATAATTTAGGAATATTAGAAAATCTCATATAACCATCTATGGTGACATAAAACACCCGAGGGAAATGGAACAAGCTCATCAGATTTAACTTCAACATGTATTTTCCCAGTTAGAGGTTTAATTTGGAGAACAAAGGTTTTAAGATATAGGTAGTTCAACGGCATTAAAATTTTTCCTTTTAGCTTTTTTTGTGTGTGTGCTGGGGACTGAACCCAGGGCCTTATGCATGGCAGGTAAATGTTTTACCACTGAGCCACATTCCTAAGCCCCATAGCTCTGCTTTAAAAAAAAAAAAAATTCAAACTTCATCTAATATGAATTGAAAATCAATCCCATTGCAATATTAGAGGCATATGAAGGCTGCTGAGCTACAAAATATTTTAAAATATTGGTGCTTGGTGTTGCCATTTATTTCATTTACTAGGTGGTCTCTAATGTTGATTTTCTAATTCTTTTCGTTATATGACTGATTTTAAAGTAGAACTCTATAGTCTACTAGCAGATGTTTAAAAGGAGCCAACAATCTAAAAAACAATGGCCACGAGAAGAAAACTTGGGCTTTAGTGTCAGTTCAGCTATTATAATTAATCCTGTTTGTTTTTTTTTGAGGGGGGTAGTATAGAAGAGTGAAGCCATCGGTGTACTCTACCAAGGAGCTACAACCCCATCGCTTTTCTTTTTTTGAGACAGGGTCTTGCTAAGTTCTTACATCCTCTCTAAGTTGCTAAGGCTTATCTTGAACTTTACACCCTCCTGTTTCAGTCTCCAGAGTTGCTGAGATTACAGGTGTGTACTGCTATGCCTGTTTACTGCTGTGACTTAAGTGCCTAATTTTACCTTGTTTTGATCCCACATCTATAAAATGATAGCATTGGCTTTGATAATTTTGAAATCCTTTTCATAAATTCTTAATTTTAGGTTAAAGGCATTTGGATATTTTAAATACAAATATCCATCATTATTCTAGAATAAAGAATTCACTGTTGTCATTAAAAAAAACAAACAAAAAAACCTATCAGTCCTTCATAGTTATTCTCTCTACACACGATAATTTTAGCAGATACTATTCATTATGCGATAGAAACATGGTATTTTACATTCACTTATCTTACCACAACTCTCTGAGATTGATATAATAATTTATCTTTCAAAGATAAAGAGAAAAAATTCAGAAAATCTAAGTAAATTGTCCAATGTTTATATTGCAGGCATGTGAAAGAGTGAGGTTCAGATTCAATCTAACTAACAGTGAAATTCTCACTTCTAACTCTGCTATTCCATTTCCACTCACTGAATATCTCTCTCTCTGCAAGGCTCGTCACATTTGCTTCCTTTGTAATGCCTTCCCTTGTCATTGCAGAATTTGGTTCTTTGTCAAAACAAGGCTTTCTAGGAGAATTAATCTGCAATTAATAAGAAATAGTGAAAGGTTTTTCTCTACCTTTTAGGTAACTGGCTTAGACACAGATTTTGTATTTTATCAAGATGTCCTATATTTCATCTTGTCTTTAGCAGGTCTTTGATTATTTAAGAAAACTGAAAATTAAGGGTTTTTTTCTCTACAATTTTGTAACTTTCTGTATTTGTCTTTTGAAGTTTTTAAATTATCACTCTAGTTAAATAAATCACAATGATCTCACAGTGATCTGTTATCCTCTTTAATCAAGAGTTTTAGACCTTTGATTCTTTGGACAAACTGACCTAAATCAAATTCAAACTTATATCTTTTTGTCTTTGAACTAACTTCAGGACATGCCAGAGGGCCCTAGAATTAGTAAAAGAATCTGTAAAAGAGATTGTTCTCAGGCTTATTTGGTAAATTACTTTGATATGTTAATTATATGGGAAGCACTGTCAAATAAGAAATGATATTTACTCTTTGAGTTGTATTTATATGAATATATTATTATTGTGTCTTAAAACTGTATGAAATTCCTAGAAATCAGATATTTGAAAATGTTATATGCCCTAGAAATAACCAAATTTCCTTGTAAGTTGCATCATTATTACAAGGAATTCTCATCATATCTTTAACCACAGCCATTTTAAGTATTGTTGTTTGCAGTTAGTTGCTTCATTATGATTCTTTCTGAAAGCTTTTTGCAAGTGACAATAATCCTAAAGAACTATGTCTTTAAGGAGATTCACGGAAAGGACTCTGACCAATACAGGTTTATGACAACTTTAAGATTCTACCATTGGACTGGATAAGAATTTCCAGAACTTTAAAGAAGAAACTAATGGGTTTGTGAAAGTGCTAACCTACAAAATAGAAGAATTAATTACATGAGACTTAATGAATTGATGAAGAATTAATGGGGGTTTTACAGCCCGTTTTTTTATTTGCAACATTGCTGGTTCTTTTATTAATACTCAGTTTTCCAATTTAAAAAAATCTTTCTTTACTTTCCCTTGAGCTATTTGAAACTATAGCAATTTGGGACAAAGTATACTTTGTGAATGGGATTAAAATATTAATTTCCTCCTTACCTGATCCCTCCAGAATTCAGAAACAGTTTGTATTCTTATGGCAATGTAATTATTTATAAGTTCAACAATAATCTACTCTCTATATCAGGGTACAACTGGAAATACTGATTATATTACCAAGGCTTTGACTGGCACATTGTATTTGAGAGCGTGCAATGAATGAATCTACAGGCACAGTACACATTCTGAAGTTTGTCTTGGTTTGAATTCCTAGCCCCAAGAAATTTAAAAAACTTCAATCTGAGATTTCTTATCAAAAGTTCTAGCAAAGCAAACTTTAAAAAGTTTGTGTGGTCAGTACTATCCCCACATTCATGAAAATAATCAGGCCAAGTTTGCTGGGGACACAAATTGGTCTTACTTAGATTTTGTTTGGTAAAAACTGGGGTGACCATAGATAAAATTATGCTTTATAAGAAAAACCATAGTACATCTGCTTGTATAGTACATCTATATACCTATAAGCTATAGTACTCCCAATTGTAGCCCTGTTCACAGTTTGAATTCTTATTATCTACCTATAGAATGAACTGGATCCTGAATTCTAGTTTCTTCCAACATGTAGTTAATACTCTAAGAACAAGAACTTCTCTGTTCCTGAAGCTCTATAAGCTGAAGCTGGACAACTCTGCATAAATTTCAAGGAACATGTCTCATGCTTGTCGAGTGGGTCAAACAAAGAGTTTGTCAAATCACCTTCCTATGAACCAAAAACATTCTAACTGCTAAGCAGGATGAGAAATTGATGATTTCGTGCTGAGTACAGCTTTACCCAAGATGTTGGAATAAGACCTGCCATAATAAGACTGCTTATCTCAGTTTTTCCTTGCTTCTACCTACCTTTTTAACTTGGCATGATAAAACTGTAATTAGATTTCATAATTAATAACTTCTGTGGATAATCTGACAGTGTGTTGAATCTGTTATAGTAAACCCAACTTTTTACCTGATGTAAGGGATCCTTTGGTCCACCTAGTGGGTAACTTTAGCAACATTTCTAATGCAATTAATTTTTTTTTAAAGAGAGAGTGATAGAGGGAGAGAGAGAGAATTTTTAATATTTATTTTTTAGTTATCGGCGGACACAACATCGTTGTTTGTATGTGGTGCTGAGGATCGAACCCGGGCCGCACGCATGCCAGACGAGCGCACTACCGCTTGAGCCACATCCCCAGCCCCTAATTTTCTTGTTCCAGTTGTACTAGTGGTTTTTTTAATAGTCAGACTTCTAGACTCTCTTGTGTTTGCTCTGTATTTTAATTTAACTCAACCATGAGATGCTAGATAACAGAACTGTGACCTTCTAACTGAACGGGGAGCAATTTGTGATGTTGCTACCACTTATGGTTGGACATGGAAATTGGATAATGTAGACAGTTAAAAAAATGAATGATCAGGCTACTTGGTTAAAACAAACATTCTTCATCTGGCTTATTCTTTGATACATTCAATTTTAGATATTTTATTTCATGGGGACTCTTACTAGGGAGCATATTCTAAACTTTTGATATTATTCTCTTGATAGTCATAATAGTAGTCTCCCTGGTGTGCCATATCCTTTCTAAAGTTTAAAATGTTTGAATGTGGTCATCTGTCAAATATCAAATATCTCTTATAGGGTGGTATCACAAAAACTCAAAAGAAAGAAATGCATGGTTATGAGGACACTATTATCTACCAATGATATATTGAGACCCAAAATCCAAAGTGTTGGTAACTATGTTATTTGGTGGTACTCTCATACCACAAAGAGCTTACCCCAAAAGGGGGGTGCTGGTAGTGGTTAAAAGTTATAGGAAGTCACTGCTTTGGACTGGTCCTTTTACTAGATTCCAAAAGACCAGAACAAACCAAAATAGAGTCAGTCATAATGAATGTTCCATAATAAAATTAAAACTTTAAGGAATCAAAGAGATTCCAAAAAATATCATTTTCCCCCCCTGAAAACAGGAGAGTCCAGACTGAGTCAGCATAAGACTCCTCTGCCTTCACCCTTACAAAAAAGTAAGTACTTATCTTACCTGATTATTACCTAGTTCTCCCCCACCCAATAGTCTTTTTGTTTCCACCTTACAAAACCCACTGTTCTACTACTGGCCAGTGGGAGCTCACATTCTATTTTTTGAATAGAGGTTGCATGATTCATAATTCACAAAGTAAAGCCAATTAGATATATAGCTTAGATTGTTACAACTTTCTTTTGATAGCACACAGGCCAATGGTTCTGGAGCTAACCTGTTATTCCTCATCCTCTTTCTTAGTACTTTCCAGTCCTTCTATACATAGAAAAAACTTACTTTCCATTTGTAGTGGAGCTCCTCAGAGATGTGAAAAAGAGTAGACAAAAGAAGAAAAACAGAAGAGACAGGAAGAGGAAGAGTTGTGGAATACAGAAATAACAGAGGGAAAAGTGGAAAGAAGATGGAGTAGATAACAAAGGTGAAACATGATCTGAAAGAAGGGAAGGGGTTGGAAAGGAAGAAGGAAAGAAAAAGGAAGATAAGGTAGTGACACAGAAGAGGAAGATTGGAGGATACTGATAACCTCAGTCTAAGTAAGATGGGTGACAGGTTTTTCTGGGAAAGGCCTGTGTCTGGGTCACTATAGGTCCAGAGGGGAACCACAGTGACTAGTGGTGAGGTCAATGCCATTACTTAGCTTTTAGGACTCACTCCCAGGGCAATTCCCAAGTAAGGCAAATTGGCTATGGTTTTTAACATGTGCAAAAGTAGAGCTTAATGACCCAAGCTTGGGAAGTAAATACTACTTCTCCTGGTAACTGTTATTAACATAATGGAAATAAACAAACAAAAAACACCCCCAAACAAATAGCTCAATACTCCTAGCAACTTGACAATAGGCTTTCCTAGGGAAGGCCTGTGCCTGCTATTATTCTGGTTATCCCATAGTGCTCAGTTCAGTGAAGTATAATACCCAGCAGACACTTAGTAAATAGTTGGACAGCTGGGAAATCTTAACATAAAGTATTGTTTTGGTAAGGGGGGGGGGGTGCAGGGGGCACTGAAGAACATTTAATAAGTCCTCTGGTGAGACATCAGCCTCTCCTTGGTGGAGAAAAGGCTGAAGACACAATAAGACTCCTACAGTTAAGTCTTAGAGTATTTGTTATTAAAGAGGCAAGGTCTTAAGATGTGCTTTTTAACAGTCTTTACTTTGGCTGTAATTTAAGATGACTTTTACAAATTAGATCCTAATCCTTGCAGACACAGATGGCTGTTACAGAATAGCCTTGCAAAAACACTAGTCATTTGACTTGAAAGAGCATTCAAAGAAGGATGAAGAGCCATTAACTCTTACCCCACCTCTGGGTCTGAGAGGCCTAAAAATTCCTGGGTGGGCTTTCTGACTTTAGGACTGGAATCTGGGTGGGTCTAGGTCATTTGTTGTGATTTGGAACAGCCTCGGTCCTTCACTACGGAACTAGAGATTTAGGGGAGCCTGAGGTCACTAACATTTGACAATAGTTCCTGAATGCTTATATATGAGGTACCACAGCAGGAACTGCAGAGGATATAGATTTGTACATGATTTGGGCTGCCTCTGTAAATCATTACAGAACAACAGAACAAGCACTATGAGAGAGGAGTGCATAAACTACAATGGTATATTTGTGGGGAGCTTGGGAGAAGCCCATAGAAAGGTGACTTCTGAACTAGGCATTAAAAGATAAGTTCAAACAGGCCAGGGACATGGAGGCATGAGAATCTGTGTCATTAGTGAATAATGAGCAATCTCCTATCTCCTGCTGATAAAAATAAAAGAGGCAGGATATAAGAAAGGCACAAATGGAACAGACTGTAAATCTTTCAAAAAACATTCTAAGGGGTCTGTACTTATTCTAGGCTAGTAGGGGCTATTAAAAAGTTTTAAGCAAGAGAAGAAATTATCAGAGTTGGGTTTTTGAAAAAATAACTGTGGCAGATGATTTCAGGTAGACCAAGGACCATAAAATGGACTTGTGATTAGTTTTGGGAGACTCCTGATTTCTCTGACAGGTGGTTTGGTTTTTTTCTTTGGGCAACAAAGACAAACTTGATTTAAATTGGCCTTGGAATAGGGACCAAGGTAGAAATGGAGTCAGGAGTGAAAGAGATGCGAGGAGAAGAGAATGTTAGCCACACTGAATAGTTTTCTTCAGCAATGTAAAACAAAGGATCAGTGATGAAAAGCCAAATCAGGAGTAGATTTTCTCTAAGACTACATGATGGACTTTCTACTTAGGGCTTGTCCATAATGACATAACAGTCTGCATTGACAAAGTTGAAAAGTTGGTTACTAGAACTCAAAGTAGGAAAGTGGCAAATGCAAGAATCCTCTGCATTTCATTTTAGTTTAAAGTAGCCCCCAAAATACCCACCGTAATTGAACTTCTCCAGGGACCCCTACCATAATTAAGCTTCTTGTCAGCAAGGTTTTACAAAGAGTGTCAATGGGATTTCACAGGATTTTAGCTGAAAGCTCATTGTGGCTTGAAGATTCCTTTTTTTTTTTTTTTTTTTTTTTTTTTGTGAATGCCAGGTTTGCATACAAAAGGTGTGATAGACTCTATCTCAACAGTTTGCTGTGTAAAAGTTACTGATTCTGTTTTCCATGGTAAAAATTTGTGAAACCTCTGTCGGAGCTAAGAATGTGGAACAAAAAGTAACTATTATGAACCCACCCACTGTCGTGTTACCATCTCACTGAGTACAAATCTAAAACAATTTCCAGACCTGGGGTCCAAAAGATTTTTGAGACATTAGTCCCTCTGGTCAGCTGCAGCTTAAATAAACCTGCTGCCTGAAAATTCCTTGGATGTCCAGCCTCATCTATCCTACATCAAGTTCTCCCGCTTCTTTTCAAAAGCAACTTTTTAGTCTACATTTTTTTTACCATGTAAGAAGAGGTTGTTAACACTGAAGAGAAAATCTATCTTTTAAAAAAAATTTTCTCCCCCACCCATCTATAATCAGATTTAATTTTGTTTCAAATTAATTTTAAAGACCAGGAAGGTCCTTATTTCTTTCACTTTACTTCTTTTACTACCTTCATTTTACAGATAAGGCCTAGAAGGGGAGTGACTTAAAACCAATGAATAGGAAGGATTCATTTAGGTCTTAAGTTAGTCAGCTCTCCAAGATGAGATGTTCATTGCAGAATATAAAGTAAAGAGAAACAGGCTGATCTTGAACCCCCTGATAATGGCTCTTTTCTAAATATTCAGACACTGAGGGGCTGAGGTTGTGGCTCAGTGGTAGAGTTGCTTGTCTAACATGTGTGGGGCCCTGGGTTCAATCCTCAGCACCACATAAAAACAAATAAAGGTATTGTGCCCAACTACAACTAAAATAAGTAAATAAATAAACAAATACTCAGTTACTGAGAGTTCAATTTCAGTGACAGAATTTAACCCATTTTGCCCCATTGTTCCAGATGTAGAACTACAAAAGAATTAGATAATTATATTATGATGGAATAATTATAATATTAACAGATGTAATCATATATAAAAGCTCTAAATTATGATTCAAACACTTTAAAAAAAATTTTTTAGAGCTGTAGATGGACAGAATGCCTTTATTTTATTTGTTATGTGGTGCTGAGGATGGAACCCAGTGCCTCACATGTGTTAGGCAAGCACTCTGCAACTAAGCAACAACCCTAGCCCTACAAACTATTTTAATGCAACTGTGTCAATATTCTCAGAATTGAAAATTTGGGACTTAATAGGTTAAGGTAGTTTCTTACCTGACTGTGTGGTAAGAGCATGTGCATTCCTTATCTTGTGCATGTTTGTGTGCTTTATATATGAATAAGGGGGAAAAGGCTCAGAGTAGTAGGAAGGGCACTGAGAAAAGGACCAATGGCTACAACCACCTGGAGTCCACAATACGCTCCTGGACTCAGATGTAAGCAGAATACTCATTCCACCCAAAGGGGATTTATGGCTGGCTGACAGAGTTATACATATACCACTCATTTCTGATTCTGTCCTGCAAATCTGATAGTCAATATGAGGGACCTGGATAAGTCTTAACCAAATACTTAGTTTTGGTATGTTAGATGAAGTCCAGGTTACTAGACTTAGATGATAATGGAATCACAGAACATTAAACTATGTCTTATAGTTGAGCTAGTCCAATTCCATGTAAAGCAGAAACACTGGGAATGGATCTCTCTCCATAAATACATATCTGTATTGTGGAAAAGAGAACCAATTGTTATCTCCAAAGATAGAAAAACTTCTTTACAACACAAGATATTCCTTTCTTAGAAAGTGCCCAAATGTATCTCCTTGTAACTTTCAACATATTGATCCCAGTTCTACCCTAAAGCCTGAAAAAGTAAGATACCTCTTTTATATGGCAAGCCTTCAAGTAGTTGAAGTAGTTGAAGACAACAACAATGTCTTCCATGCCCTTTCCTTCTCTAGAGGATATATTCCTCAGATGACATGATTTTCAGTTCTTTCTGCTTTCTACCAGCCCTGCTCTGCATTCTGGAAGCTTCATTTTGTCCACTGTTTCATATTTTAAGGTTTTCTTGAATCTTATTATTCATTATCCACAAATCAGAGAAAGTTTTTGTATAGGATGTCGATATATATAGTAAGTAATAAAGAACTAAATAAAGAGTCTCTTGGTTTCCACCAGGGAGATAGCAATCAACATTTTCTGGACATAACCATTTATTCAGTAATGAATACATCTAACTGTAGATCTCTCTCTACCTTGTCCATGAATACTATGAAACATTACCAAATACTTTTGTTGAAATACAGATACACAGTAAATATGGTCATCATACTTGTCTTTCCAGGCTAGTAAACCTGTCAAAGTAAAACTATGGTGCATGCTTGTAATCCTAGTGAATTGGGAGGCTCAACCATGAGAATTGCAAGTTTGAGGTCAGCCTCATCACCTTAGTGAGATCGCATTTCAAAATAAAAAACAAAAAGGACTGTAGATGTAGCTCAGTGGTAAAGCCCCCTCAGTTCAATCTCTAGTACTGCAAACAAAACAAAAATCCCTCAAATCACAAAATACTCTTTGAACCAAAACTTTGATCCTGATCGAACAATTAGGCTGTTAAGCACACAATTTTTAGGTATACTCTGAGGCAAAAAATAAAAGAAAAGCCTATATGAATGGTGGAATAGGGGAAAAAGCTAGATAGTAAAGAAAAGAATTTCTTACATGGGTTCCTGGCTATATGTTTGCTGGCCTGGTAAGCCTTACCTTCTTCAAAAGATGAGGAGAGAATGATGTGCAGAACAAAGAGACTTTGGGTGTCTTTTAGAAGACTACCATTTGATCTTTTTTTTGGACTACTTTTCCTAGCCACAATGATGGGATCTCCTATGTGGACACACTGCCTATGATGAGAAAGGCAACTTACATCTCTCCTAGGAAAGGTGCTCAGTAACTTGAATTCATCCCATGGAAATCCTTTAGAAGCAACGAAATCAAAGACAATCTGGAGCTTATTGCTGGCCAGGAAACGCCGCTCTAGGAACTCGCCACTGGGTGTACGGATCCGCAGTTTGCTCACAGGCTCAGCATTTTCTTCCTTTGGTTCTGGAGGCAGGGCTTGCTCTAAGGAGAGTCTGATGGCCTAAGTAGAGAAAAAAAAAAACAGGTGTTAAAATGTAAGATAGATGGGCTGTAGGGAGTGGGAGAGACTAGAACACAGCTGCTACTTTCCAGGAACTCATCAAAAAGTTACTGCTCCATTTATTAAGCAACACTAATGCTTGAACAATAAAATCAGGTGTTTTTAAATTTTCTTAATATTAATAAAGACAATTCATTAAACTATATCCCGCCTTGAAGACATGTTTTATTAAACCAATAGGTAACTACTTCAAAAACAAGGGCTTTCCCCCTCCCCACCTCTAAACTGAAGAACTCAGACATTTGTGATTGAGGAAACAGATATCAAATACCCAGATGCTTTTTAGGGTATAAATGAGGGTATTAGAAGCATTCACAAAAGACACACATGTGCATGCACACACACATTCATATTTAAGAAAACTCATTGGCTAATTAGAAACAATCAAAGAATCAACAAAATATTGGAATGTGTGTGTGTGTGTGTGTGTGCACGTGTGCACGGGCGTGCACGCACACACATACACACACACACACACACACACACACACACACATTTTTTTGGTACCAGGGAACGGACCCAGAGGAGCTTTACCATGGAACTACATTCCCAGCCCTTTTTATTATTTTATTTTATTTTAAAGAGAGAGACAGAGAGAGAGAGAAATTTTAATATTTATTTATTTTTTAGTTTTCAGTGGACACAACATCTTTTGTTTGTATGTGGTGCTGAGGATTGAACTCGGGCCGCACGCATGCCAGGCGAGCACGCTACCGCTTGAGCCACATCCCCAGCCCCCTTTTATTTTATTATTTATTTTGAAACAGGGTCTAAGTGCCTCACTGGCCTCAAACTTGTGATCGTGCCTCAGCCTCCCAAATTGCTGAGATTACATATGTTGTGTCATAGTGCCCAGCCTGGATAATGTGTTAATGACAAAATTGAATGGAAAGATTCTGTTTGGAGTGATGAATTATACTTAAAAGTGGCAAATTTCTCTATATGTTCTGCCACAGGGAAAGTTTAAAAACAAAGTGGAATAAAAAGAGATTCATATATCAGGTTTATTGGAGGTAGGAAACCACAGCCCTCTTTCCACTTCTACCATTAATTTGATAAGGGGTCTGGACCTATAGATAAACTAATCCCTTTACTTTATGGAAGACAAAACAGACTCAAACATGTAGGATAAACTGTTGAGATCTCATGGTTAGAATTGGCCTTGAATCCATGTTTCCTAGTTCTCAATCTAGAGTATTGTATTTTCTTTTTTCTTTTTCCATATTCACGATATTCCACCAGAAGATCAGAAGAACTCTTAGGTACCCGCCCAAACTGGAATTTGTAGCAGAAATTCACAAAAAACTTTTAATGTCCCTAGCGCCATGAAGTTTCCTTAGATAAGTAAGCCTGGTAATCATGTTCTGCTTCACAGCTACATTCTGTTCTTTCTTGGATAGTTTAACATTTGTATTACCAAATAATCATTAATAGAAGGAATTCCTCCCCCTCAATTAAACTACAACTATCATAATCACAAGATGTGTGAGAAACTGGGACTTATAGTATTTAAAATCTCAACAGCCATTTTCAAATGTGATGTCACCCTTACAGCTGGGGAGAAACACTGACCTTTTTCTTAAACATCTAAAAAATGAAGTATAAATCAAAACTGTAGAATATACAGAAAACAATGATTGTTGAAACACTTCATGCTAGGCTCTGTGGGATTCATCTGAAGCAGTCCTCAGAGGAAATTTATAGCCTTAAAATTCGTGGTGGTTGGGGCTGAGGTTGTGGCTCAGTGGTAGAGCGCTCGCCTAGCACACATGAGGCACTGGGTTCGATCCTTAGCACCACACAGAAATGAAATAAAGATTGTGTGTCCACCTACAACTAAAAAATAAATATTAAAAAAAAATTTGTGGTGGTGCCTGTCTGGAATCTCAGTGGCTTGGGAAGCTGAGACAGGAGGATCGAGAGTTCAAAGACAGCCTTGCCAAGGTGCTAAGCAACTCAGTAAGACCCAGTCTCTAAATAAAATACAAAATAGGGCTGGGAATGTGGCTTAGTGATTGAGTGCCCCTGAGTTCAATCCCCACAACAACAACAACAACAACAACAAATTCATATTGAAAATGAGAAAATAAGCTGGGCATGAGTAGTATATGCCTGCAGTCCCAGCCATGGAGGGAGGCTGAGGAAGCAGGATCACTTCAGCCCAGGTGGTCAAGACCAGCCTGGGCAACACAGTGAGATCCTACCTCAAAAAACAAAACAAAACAAAACAAAACAAAACAAAACAAAACAAAACAAAAAACAAAAAAACCAAACAAAAAAAAAAAACCCCACAAATAAGGGGCTGGGGATGTGGCTCAAGAGGTATCACGCTCGCCTGGCATGCGTGCGGCTGGGGTTCGATCCTCAGCACCACATACAAACAAAGGTGTTGTGTCCCCCGAAACTAAAAAATAAATATTAAAAAATTCTCTCTCTCTCTCTCTTTAAAACACACACACAAACACACACACACACACACACAAATAAAAAGTTAAAAAAAAAGTAAATTAAGAATTAGACTAAAAGGTTGGGAAAAGTTCCTCCAAAAATAAACAAGTGGCTAAGTACCCCTGAGTTCAGCCCCTAGCATCAAATTGTACAAATGAATGAATGAATAAATAAATAAATAAACAAGTGGAAGGAAAATTTAGAATAATTATAAAAGTATAAAGGAATGAGTTAGAAAAAAAACTAGTCAGTAAATAAATTGGTTCTTTGGAGAAAATAAATATATGCAAATACAAAGAAATGAAAAAAATGTAATGCATAGAAAGTGGAAGAAGCAGGATGGATAAGGATACATAGTTTCCTGAATATGTCATTTTATATTTTTTTACTTATATAGATGTATTTTCTGTTAAAACATCTAAAATAACCAACAGAAAAACAGTTTGCACAGATATGAGTATGATAAGAAATTATTTAATTTCTGTATCACTTAATTTGGCTGATTCTAATATTAAAATATTTTCTTAAAAAGCAGTAAAAACTTCTGCAATGTGCAGAGAAAGCTAATCTCTTCCATGCTTCAGAGGTCATTTTCCTACTAATAGGCACTAATACCACTGACCTTAGAGGGGATTACAGAGATGGGAATTATAAACATGATATATGTAAAATTCTTAGCGCAGTATCTGTTATGGTTTGGTATGTGGGCCCCCCAAAGCTCCTTTGTCAATGCAGGAATTTCCAGAGGTGAAATGATTAGATTATGAGAGCTGTAACCTAATCAGCCCATTCTAGTTTGAAAGGACTACTGGGGTAGCTGGAGGAGTAGGTCACTTCAGCCCAGGCATTCAAAACCAGTCCCTGCAACATAGCAAGACCCCACTTCAAATAAATAAATAAATAAAACCAAAAAGTTAAAAAAGGAAAGAAAAAGAAGTAAATTAAGAGTTAGACCAAAAAGGCTGGGAAAAATTCTTCCCCAAAAAAACAAGTAGAAGAAAAATTGAGAACAAAGTCATTATAAAAGCATATCCTGAGTTAGAAAAAAAGAGAAATTTCGTATTTGAGAAAACATATTTATTAATTAGAAATAACTGAAGAATCTGCAAAATACTGGAATAAAAATATATAAATATGAATGTATATGTATTGGAGATTAAACCCATGTGTAGGGGATTGATGGGGGGTGTTCTGTGAAGGATTGTATTAGGTCTCTCTGGCTTCTCCCTGATTCCACCCTCACTCTCAGCTTCCTGGCTAGCATAAGCTAAGCAGCTTTTCTCCACTGAGCCCTTTTGCCATGAAGTTTTATCTCACCTCAGGCCCATTCCAATGGAACCAGCAGACCATAGACTGAAACCCTGAAACCATCAGCCAAAATAGACTTTTGCTTTTCTAAGTTGTTCTTGCCAGATATTTTGCTCACAGTAACGAAAAGTTGACTAACAGCATTTGACACAACAGGCTTTAATGAATGGTTGTTTATTATTATGAGATAAGATATATACAGAATATCACACCAGGAAGGGGCTACACTGGCCAAACAGTCCTATTCTCTCTCTCTCTCTCTCTCTCTTTTTTAATGGGGATAATTGAAGCCCAGAAGATTAAGAAATATAATTTAAAAATTAAAAGGACAGTTAGTTAAACCAGTCATTTCTGCCATTTTTTTTGTTTGATAGTATGAAAGGAAATTTATCTAATATTGGTATTTTGAGTAACAATGAGTTTCAAGTGAGTATTTCAAATATTAATCTACTTAAGTAACACTGTCATATATTAATAACCAAATTTTGATATATATACATGCATATATACTAAATATACATATATATGAATATATACATAAATGTGTATATATTAAAATTAAATGTCAGTTGTAACATGTCTACTATAGCATTCACTATATTACAGTATTCTTGTCTAATGTTTAGCTTTCCCATTGACCTGCAGCTCTGTTATGGCATGGGATTATGTCTTCTTATTTTAAGAAGCACATAGCATAGCACAAAGTAAGTGTTTAGTATATATTTGGTAATGGAGGGAATAATTAACATGCTAACTCAAATAAGGCATGTAAAACTGCTTTGTATGGTGACAGGCACATGACAGGTGTTTGTTTAATAAATGTGTAAAGAATCTGAAATCTCATGGCTTCTACTTCTAGTAACAAAGAAGTCAACATCCTGATTCTCTTTTTTCTGATGTCTGACTCCTTCTAGCATCAATAGCATTAACATATGTGTCCCTAAGGGTGAACCATGAGTCTCTCATAGGAGGATTAGTCATATACATTTTCTATACTATTAGTGGGGTCATCTATCAGTACCACTACTGTTTCTTTGAGATTAAAAATAATTTTTCCTGCTTATAAGAGTAATATATATTCACTGAAAAACATAGATTAAATGGGGAAAACATTAAAAGTAACCTAGATTTTCTAAAGTCACCATCAATAAGTAATCATTCTCATCATTTAAGTATTTATACCCATTAACTTAAACAATAATTTTAACCATTTTTAAGTGTACAATTCAGTGACACTAAGTACATTCATGCAACCATCACCACTACTTCCAAATGAATGTACTTTTTTTCACCCCATCATTGCAGTACTGGAATTGAACCCAGGGCCCTACATATGCTAGGCAAGTGTTCTAACACTGAGCTACTTCCCCAGCTCTTTCTATTTTATCTTGAGATAGTATCTTACTCAATTGCCATGCTGCCCTCAAACTTGCAATCCTCCTGTCTTGGGCTCCCTAATAGCTTGGATAACAGTGCACCACTGCATCCAGCACCATTCATTCTTTTTTTTAACTTTTTATAAAATTTAAATGTATGTATTTTTGACCTTTTGCAAAATTTAAATCAATATTAATCTTTTTATTATTTTGTTCAAAGGTACATATTTTGTAATTGTTTTAAAATTTTATTAAAGTATAACATATTTGAGAAAAAGTCCCCAAATCTTAAGTGTAGAACTTGAAAAAATTTCAGAAAGTCCCCATACCTGTAAAACTAGCACTGTGATCAAGTATCTCAAAAACATGCCTCCTTTCTGGGTGCTAAATCTCCTCAAAGTCAATCACTATCCTAACTTTTAACAGTGAGGTTTTAAAAAACCCTAGTTCAATCCAATGGTATGTTTAGGAACATAGGCTTTAAGGTATGAAAGAACAGAACCAAAATACTAGCCACTAGACAAATGACAGTCTGTATGACCTTTGGTTTCCTCATATAAGAAACAAGGTCAATAACAACTTTCTTACAAAGTCCTATAAAATAGAGTAATAATTAAAAACACAAAGTGCTGACACATGGTCAGCATTCAGTGACAAATACTCAGTATCAACCTCATGCTGTATGCAACATTAACAACAACAAAGCACAGTGGTTGGTCTTGTTGCCATTATGATTATTACTTTGTACCTACTTTAAACCAGAACTTAATTTGGTATTTCCTGATTTCCCCTCCTGCCCTCCCTTTAATCCACCTGTCTGCTTGCTTTCTATTTTGACATTTCCCTACACAATATTAACAACAGATGCTACATTATTGTCTGAATTCAACCAATTATACTACAGAAGAATAAACAACAGTAGCTCATTACTCCATTCACAGGGCAGACAATATCTGCTCCTCAGTTTACGCAGTCTCCAGGGCTTTTCCCCAGAATGAAAAACAGACCTTGGATATCCCACACTATATGGAAAACAATGAAGATTTATTAGGTAAGTTAGCAACCTTGATATCTGAATACCCATCAGTTTTACTGGCAAAAAGAATAAAAATACACCAGTGGTCCAGTTCCAAACACTGGCTAAAAGGCCTCATGTAAGCAAACACTGTTGTAAAATAATGACATAAAGGACACATACACTCAAACAACAAAGTAAACATCATTGTTAAACTTCAATTTGGTTTGCTCAACAAATATAGTTTTTTATTTGTATTATTTTAGGTTTGTGATAAAATAAGGAAAATCTGCTATAAGAAAATATGAATTGATGTTACACTTACTTGTTTCTACACAATTTCATTTTTTAAAAAGAAAAGATAATGTATACTTACACCAATCTCTTACAATAAGAATCAAAGATTGGCTTGATTTACTTACACATAAACATGTATAAACACACACACACACACACACACACACACACACACACACACACACTATTCTCTTTGCTTCTACAGCTACATACCAAATAACAGTTTATAGCCCAGTTTCTCTAGGGTTAAATAGGCTAAAACTAACATTCATTAATTCCATGAATTCTTAGTGAGGACTTTCCTTGAGTTAGGCATTATTCTAGATGATGGGAAAATAGCAGTGAATGAAATAGATAAAAAAAATTCTGCTTAAATGGAGTTTATATTCTAGTAGGATGGGGAGAAAGACAACAAAAACACATACGGGAAAGACTCATTACAGTGATGAGTACTATGGGGGGGAGAGCAGAGAACGCTGGGAGAAGAGAGGTGGGTACACTTTTTAAATACTGTAAATCTCAGTAAGTAAAAAGACCTAAAGAGCCACATGGACATTTAGACCTAGAAGTGTAATAATAAGCAGGAATCACAAGTGCCAAAGCCTTGGTCCTGTTCCTAAATTGTTTGAAAAACAGCAGGACAGTCAATGTGGCTGGAATGGAATGAGTGAGGGGAGAGGAAGAGCGGTTGAAGTTAAAGAGGAAATACAGGAGTGGTTAGATTTTTATACGGCCCTGAGAAGGCTGCTCAATGATTTTTTTTTTCCATTGTAAAATTAGGGTATAATTTACATATAGTTATTCTACAAGTCACATCCTCAGTCCTTTAAAAGCAACAACATTTTCTTAAGAGACAGGGTCTCACAAAGTTGTCTTGCTAAATTACTGAAGCTAGCTTTGAGCTCATTATCCTTCTGCCTTAGTCTTTCAAACTGCTGGGATTAGAGGCTTGCCCCATAGTGTCTGGCTAACATAGTATCTTTTCTGATAGTTACATTATATTTAGACAGTAAAAAACATTCCAAGGGCTTGACTGACTTATACATAACATAATGTGAGTTAAATAAATATCCACAGCAGTTGATTTAATGTTTGCATGTAGAATAAGATTGATAAATATCTGCTGAACGCTCACTGAATCAAAGAACTGAGAGTCAAAATTTTAGCTGAAACTTTCTTTACTTGCCAAAAATTTGGTGGCAAAAAAAAAAAAAGTATTCAGGAAGGATTTCTTGGATGCTCTGTAGTTCATACATCTCACTACTTACTGTAAATTCCATTTCTTAAACTGGCCTACCATACATATATATCATTTGGGCCTTTACAAAGATGATTTTACTAAATTGTGCTCTGGCCTTATGATTTTATATTTTAAAAGGTATAAGCAGCTGTCAGACAGACTTGTTATTATAGCTATGGCTGGCAATACTATTCAAAGATCCTGAACAGACACCAAGAAGAAACATTGCTTAGTGCTAGAAAAATCAAGAGATCTTCTGAGTTATCACACTTTAATATTACACACAAAGTAAAACTTCTCAACTATCATATTTTCCTTTGTGTTGGCCCAAGAGAAGTACAGAACAAATTTTGTGGCTAATATTGAATAAATGTACAGACTCTGTTATATGCATCTGGGGCCTGGGTTGGATTATCTATTGTCAACATTTAGTCTTACCATTCACTTTCACTTCCTTTAACTTCCTTTTAGCTTTTCTTTACCCTCACTTCTATATCTATTCTTCCCTTTTAAATCCCTTTGAATTGCATATATTTATATTTGTTACTTGAAACTGATTTTGGAAGGAATTAAAGTAAATATATAAATGAGTAAAAGAGAGAAGATTTTTGCTGTAATTTCTTTGTTTTTCCTTTGAATTGCTTTAGAGCTTTTCCCTTATGGCTAAGAACCAGATCAAGAAAGCTTTCTACATTTTACTAACTACAATCCAAAAGTTACCATACAGCAAAATGAGGCTGATCACTTAGTAATTTCCCTGGGACTACAGTGCTTTGACTATTCAATACTTCATTTTTCTAAAGGCCTTTGAAATACTGGAGATAATAAAAATAATAAAACCACTCTTGTTTCTCAATGTAATTATATGGATTAGGATTTCCAGTTAGAAGGGAGGCAATGTTACTGTGAAAAGTCAGGTGACCTGGCTTCTGATCCAGATTATGTGTTTGACCAGTTTGGTAATGACAGTCGAACCATATAATCTTTCTGAGTCTCATTTTTCTCAGAGGTTGCCCAATACCAGCTATTCCCTGGTACTGTAGTTTTACAGTAGACTAGTGTGCTGAAATATATTAACTGATATTCCATGAAAAAAAAAGGATCAAATAAATTTGGATAGACTGAACAAAATTAAGACCAACAGTTTCTTTTTTTAAAAAAATATATTTTTTTCTAGTTGTGGATGGACCTTTATTTTATTTATTTATATGTGGTGCTGAGAGTAGAACTCAGTTCCTTATACATGCTAGGCAAGTGCTCTACCACTGAGCTATAACCCCAGTCCTCAAAAGTTTCTTTCTTTCTTTTTTTTTAGAGAGAGAGAGAGAGAGAGAGAGAGAGAGAGAGGGAGGGAGGGAGGGAGGGAGGGAGGGGGAGAGAGAAAAGAGAATTTTAATATTTTTATTTTTTAGTTTTCGGCAGACACAACATCTTTGTTTGTATGTGGTGCTGAGGATTGAACCCGGGCTGCATGCATGCCAGGCGAGCACGCTACAGCTTGAGCCACATCCCCAGCCCCTCAAAAGTTTCTTAACGACAGGACTTACAACAGCATTTAATTGTGACTCTTGAGTGAGGGATGGCAGAGTATACAGTATTATTCAAACTTGCACTGGATTTTGGAGCATTTTAGATTTTCAGGTTAGGGATGTTCAACCCATACAGAGTTTATGTAAGTCCATCAGAAGAAAGTATATATGTTACCAGGCTCTAAATTCAGAATGTAAAGTTAACTGTGTACTCTTGACATTTTAACCAGTTAGTATACTTGAAGATATACTAGTAAGAGAGAGTGAGCATGTGTGAAACAGAGCACAAAGGAGCAGGAATCCTATTTTTAACCTATATTTCCTGGAATACAGCCTAAAAGGATAATGACCAATCTCTCCCTTATCTAAAGTTGCATGAAACTCTACATATAT
The DNA here is from genome assembly GCF_964194105.1 of Spermophilus citellus. NCBI lineage: Eukaryota > Metazoa > Chordata > Mammalia > Rodentia > Sciuridae > Spermophilus > Spermophilus citellus. Next base: position 100,054,906 of record NC_138191.1, on the reverse strand, counting down.
AACTCCTACAGACACATATTATGATTTATGGCCTTGGACTGAAAATGTAGTGTGAGAAAGAGCTTGAGTTGTAGTCATAAAGACCTAGGTGTCTACATGTGTAATTCAATGAGCTTCAGTTTTCTCATTTTTTGGGAGAATTTCTAACTTTGTATTTGTTTTAATGGTTAATGAGTAACTGTATGCAAAGCAGCTTGCAGAGTTTGATACACAAAACAGGCTCAACAAAATATTTTTAGCAATCAGAGCACAGAAACTAGGGTTTGTAGGCATGGCATCTTGTACACATGTGTTAAGTATTAAATAAGTTTTCATTTCCAAACAGTGACATTTCATCATCTTTTAAGACCAGGCTCAAATTACTCCTTCCATTTGTTGTCTGATTATCAAAGCTGTAAAGGATTTTTCTTATGCCCTTGAAATCACCAGGTATTTTGCTTTCGCATATCCTGTATCATTTAGCATACTTTCTCCTTGATTTGCTGTTACTTGTAGACATGTTGTATCTTCTGTACAAGAATATAATCTGCCTTTTTTTTTGTATTGGGGATTGACCGAACCCAGGGGCTCTTTATCACTGAGCCACATCCCCAGCCCTTTTTATTTTGAGATAGGGGTTCACTAAATTGCTGAGCCTGGTTTTGAACTTGTGATCTTTCTGCTTCAGCCTCCCAAGTTACTGGGATTACAGGCATGTGCTACTGTGCTTAGCTTGTAATCTGGTTTTGTAGGTAGAAAACATTTTATTATCCTGTTCAAAAAAAAGGTGAGGGCTGGGGATGTGACTCAAGTGGTAGTGCACTCGCCTGGCATACGCGGGGTGCTGGGTTCTATCCTCAGCACCACACAAAAAATAAAAATAAAGATGTTGTGTCCACCGAAAACTAAAAAATAAATATTAAAAAATTGTCTCTTTCTCTCTCTCTTCCAAAAAAAAAAGTGAGATAGGTAAAAAAAAGAATAAATGAAGGATGTAGCATCCTTTGACCAAAATGATGACTAATGGGATTTTCCTCAGCCCCAGTTAGGGATCTCCCAATTTTTTCCATAATTGATTTGATGGCTTCCTCTTTTTATAAATGAATCTTGCTATTAATCCCATGTCCAGAAAAAAATATTAAAAATCCCTTTCTGTAAAGCTATTTTAAGGTCATTTGACACCCTTCTTTTTGTTCTGACTGCACTTGGGTCTAAATCTATCATAACTTTTACTAATAGTACTATAATTCTTTTTATAAGACTATGAACTCCTGAAGGGCAGAACCCATGTCTGCATCACTATCCTCTAAGTATTGAGTATTCAAAAAATGTTTCCAAAACAAGTGAATATAAAATTCTCTACACTGATGCAGAAGACATAAACTCAGAGTAAAAAAAAATATCAGCCAAGCACATCTGCAAGATGCTGCATAAGTAACTCGCAATATCTTTTGATAGGTAACGTCAAATACAGGGAAGGAAAAAAAATACAGTCTTTATGTTATTGGAGTGAGACAGCATCCAGGAAGGATGGGAAGCATCTGTTAGGTAACAAAAGGGAAACAGAATCGAAGATAATAGAAAACCATAAATCTAGTATGTGAACAGATATAAAGATCAGGAATAAAGAAAGGTCTTTCATTCTAAAATGAGTCTGAAAAGGCAAAAAGAAATAAGTTGTAAGAAATATTAACAGCCTTAGTATCAAATACAGTAATACAACCCAGCTTTGAATAATTTTTCTTAAAATTATGCCGCACCTCACGTTCCTCTTCTTGCTCTTTGCGAATCTGCTCCAAACGAAACTGTTCTGCCATCTCTCTCTCATGAGCTTCCCTCTGTTGATAAAATAGATGGGGAGCAAGCATGTAATATATGTATATAAATATATAAATATTACATTCTTTTTTTTTAAAGAGAGTGAGAGAGGAGAGAGAGAATTTTTAATATATATATATATATATATATATATATATATTTTTTTTTTTTTTTAGTTCTCAGCGGACACAACATCTTTGTTGGTATGTGGTGCTGAGGATCGAACCCGGGCTGCACGCATGCCAGGCGAGCGCGCTACCGCTTGAGCCACATCCCCAGCCCCTACATTCTTTTTTTAATAAATAAAATTTTATTTATTGGAGATTGAACCCAGGGCCTCATACAAGCTAGGCAAGTGCTCTACCATTAAACTACATCTATAGCCCTTTCTGATTTTTATTTTGAGTCATGGTCTCATTAAATTGCCCAAGCTAGCCTTGAATTTATAATCCTCTTGACTCATCCTCCAGACTATCTGGGATTACAGGCATGCTTCACTGTGCCTGGCTAATAAATACTTGTTTACCTTAAACAAGGAAAAAACCAAAACCAAAGCGAAACTCAAAGGCCTTATTTAACAAAATTCAGAGGTACACAGTGGTAATAGCAGTGCTTCTCTCCAGAATAAGAACAGATATAAAAGATTCCTACTGTAATGCTTTGAGCACTTTGGGTAATGTGTCATTCAAGAACCTTCCTTCCTCTCTTTTATCTTCCTTTATGGCCTTTTCTGATCTCTCTCCTGTCCCCAGATCTTTCTTTTTTTCTACATTTTTAAAAAAAATTGGTGCATTATAGTTATACATAATGATGGGATTTGTTGTTACCTATTTGTACATGTACACAGTGTAATGATATAATTTGGCCAATATCACTCCTCGCAACCCATCTCTCACCTCTGGGTCCCTTTCTTCTACTGATCTCTCTTTGATTTTCATGAGCTCTGTCTCTACCTTTCTTTTCCTTTTTCCTCTTTAGCTTCCACATATGAGAGAAAACATGCAACCCTTGACTTTCTGAGTTTGTCCCCAAATCTTGAACTCTAGTCATATCAGCCTTTATTCATTGTGTATGCTTTCTGGGTACTAGCTTATATTATTTCTTCTTTCCCTGTATAGTTACTTGTATCACTTCTATGAAATATTCCAGAGAACATTCCCATTTTCTGGTTATCCAAAAAGGTTGGGAAAATTTTTCCAATGAAACTCCTGCTCCATGAACTCTCTCAAAACTCAGTGCTTCTCTTATGGCACTTAGGATCCTTGTTTCATGTTACAGCTACTAGTGTTATTGACTTAATCTAATCAACCACATTTATCAGTATTTCTTTGAGGGCAGAAACTATGGCTTATACATTTTCCACTCCATTTTCAAAACCCAATACAGTAGCAGGTCCTGAAGAAGAAAATCAAATTTTTGATTTTTTTTCTAAGATTAAACAAATCAATGTCATTAACAGTGACTACACATTAGAATCACCTAGAGTTATTTTTTTTTTTTAACTGTTAGGCTGTATGACAGACCAATAAATAATAAATAAAATACTGTAGGCTCATTCTTATTTTTATGATTCTGACAAACTTTATTTTGTCTAAATGAACCATGCTTTAAGGATTATGGATAGAATTATGTTTTCTCTTTATTAAATCTAGCTCTCCCTATTGCAAATCCAATATTTTGGCGGTTCAAAGTAATAAAAGGGCTGATATTCAGATAATCAAAGACCAGGAGTATATCTATATTTCAGAAGTACCTTGACAAAACCTACCTTTGCTCTGTCAGCCTCAAGTGAAAGGCGATAGGCCTCATCTTGCTCTCTCTTCACATTTTCTCTGGCTTCACGTTCATCCTTAAAAGAAAGAAAAAAGAGTCAACTGAGTTTTTATATTTTTTTAAAGGAAAAAACTGATGTTAACCCCTTTGTATTATTTCTGCATGAATTTATTATTAAATAAGGAATGTTTTAGGTGTACCAGACATAAAAAAACAAACAATGAGTAATATGGTAATAAATAGTAAAGATGTTTAAATTCTAGCTCCGCTACTTATAAACTGTGTGTGTAACTTATTTAACCTTTCTAGATCTCTCTATTCTTTAATTGTAAAATAGACATAATATTTGTCTTCTAGGGTTATTGTGAGAATTAAATGCAACAATATGAAACTGTCTAACAAAGCATCTGGCACTAGTTCATTTGCATAATTATTAGTTCCTTTTTGCCCTTATTTTGATTTTTTTCTAAGATTAATTTAGAGACTGTTCATCAGTGGGACTAAGGACTGGGAAGAATGAAAGTAAAATATGCTTGTTATGTTAACCTCATTCGACACCTCAGCAGTAAAACTTCGCTCATCAAGTAAGTATTTTACCACTACATTTATATTCATGAAGTGCAAGTAACAGAAGTTACCTAAGTTCGAAAATCTTGTTCAATATTTTAGCTTCTGAAGTGAGTATACCATCTGCCTATATTTAAATCATGATTTCATATGAAATTAAAATTTAATTCACTAACAGAATTTCTCATTTGCAAAGCTCAGCAGTGTGGCCAATAATATACTTGTACTCAAACTTAATAAATACCCACACCTGTCCACATTAGTGTTGGTTCCCTTTAGTCATTTGTGTATTAGCTTGAACCATGTAAAGTCATCAATATTTGAATATTTTTGACCTATAAAACTGGAAATTTGTCGGGCACAATGGCACTTCGGAGACTAAGGCAGGCAGAGGATAAGTTCTAGTCCAGTCTAGGCAATCTTGTGAGGCCCTGTCTCAAAATAAAAGCTCTGTTAAGAATTGTAATATTTCACTGATTCTCAGTCTTTCAAACAAAAAAACCAGGAAGAATTAGATGTTGCTAACCTGAAGCTGAGTGTTATACTATGTATGATGAAAGGGTATAAGGATATATTGGGGAAATTATATTTGGTAATAAAATATCCAGAACCATGTTTAACCTTAGAGATCACTCAGGCTACAAAGCAGTCAGAACAATTTATATGTCAAATAATATACATGAATAAAAATGATTTAGCACTTAGTATTTACATTTTAAAGTTGTAGGAGCATTTTTCTTTAATTACATTTCACTAATTTCAACTGATTATCTTTCATTTGGGTCTATTAACCAAGGTTTTACTATGACTAGATACAATCAAACTGCTAAGGAATATTTTTGTTTTTCTGTGTTTATCTGTATTTGCCTAATGCATTACTCTATGAACTCATTTCCCTACCCCAAACACAATTTATATAGAGTGGCTCCTTAATAGTTCACTTGATCATTGCTGATCTATATTTGATAATTATTTTCAGGTAATAGAAGAGAGAAGACTAGCAGACCTGTGTTTTGAGTTCTAGCCCTGTCAGTAGCAAGCTATGTGTTTTAGGGTAAATATTGTCTTTCTTTTTAGACATCTATTAAAATAAAGAATTGAACTTCTAAGGATCCTCTGCCTTTATGGATAATGCATCTTTTCAAATTAATCTATCTCTAGAATACAATCAACAAATTATGAAAGTAATCTTACCTTTCTATATTTAAATGGGGAAATATTTAAGATGTTTAAAATTTTAATTTGACTTTACTTTCCTGACCTAAGACTTTTCAAATTGGTTTAGGTTTATCTCAGAACACATTTTCTGCTTTTCCTTTAAAGCATTTATCACAATTGCAATTAATTATCATATAATTATTTATTTAAGGTGTGTTTTTCCCATGATACTGTAACCTCCACAAATAGAAATCATCTATATTATATACCTCTGTATTCCACACACAGATTGAATCAAGCTACATACCCACCTACCTTTTTGGTGCTGGGGACTAAACCCAGGGCCTAGAGCATGATAAAATACAACAGTAACCTCCACAAATAGAAATCATCTATATTATATACCTCTGTATTCCACACACAGATTGAATCAAGCTACATACCCACCTACCTTTTTGGTGCAGGGGACTAAACCCAGGGCCTAGAGCATGCTAAAATACATACTCTGCCAGTAAGCTATAGCCTATCCCCAAGTGTAACAATGAATAAATGAATCATCTTTCCAGGCATAAAATATCAATTGTTTGCAGTAAAAATTAAGGAGGAAAAAGATTCAGCTCATCCATAAAGTGGCCCCATCTGAGTCAATGCAATTGACTGGCTAGGCAGGAATGACTTGTTATGATACTATGTACATACAACAAAGGGATAAGCTATCACAGCTGGAAGCCATTTAAGCACAAATACAGTTTATAATACAAGCATTCTAAGTAAACAGCTTTGTTTTAAAACAGACTGTTGCAGATATTAAAGGCTGTTAAATAAAAGATCTCTGCCCCAGAATGTGGCACCGGTTGTGAGAGGGCTTCCTGGCCAATTAACTTCCTTCCTGCCTACACTTCTTTTCTCCCTTCCTCTTCCCTTCCCTCTCAACAAATCCTTCTTGGACATGCCACCCCAGTCACCCTTGTTATAAAGTCTACTGATCTATTGTTAAGTGTTCAGATTTTATGTTATTTTAAATACTACAACTACTTTGGAAATCAGTCTGGCAGTTTCTTAAAAAAGTTAACAACATATCTAGTCATTTCGGTATTAATTAGTTACCCAAGACAAATGAGTACACATGTTCATACAAAAATATGTACACAAGAGATAAAACCTAGGAAATAGTCCAATTATTCATTGTGAAAGTTATCAGAATAAAAATAGATTTGCTTGTAAAAACAAAACAATAAATAAATAAAAGCTGTGAGGTTATGAAGGAAGAGTTTCTCACACAATTGCCTATTAGTAACTACCAGAACCATATTAGTAATGCATTATTAATGCCAGAACCACAACCCTGCATAAAAGCGAATACAATTTTATTTAAAAAAATACTTTTGCAAGGATATCTGACCAGCTACTGTCTGTCAACCTCAGACGGGCATCCTCATTTTTGGCTAAGAAATTTCTCCTTGACCTAACCTTTTTGAATATGCTGAAAGGTTACTATGGCATATTTATTTTCACTGCAATGCTATTCCCCAATAAAAATTAATAAATTTTCAGAGAATCTCTTTCTGATTTACTTAATTGATACCATCAACAGGTGAACATTTAAAAAATCCCTGAGTATATAAATATAAAAACTAATATTTTTAGGTTACTGGGGATTGAATTCGAGGGTGATTTATCACTGAGCCACATCCCCAGCTCTTTATTTTTTGAGAAAAAGTCTCACTAAACTACCAAGGTTGGCCTTGAACTTGTGATTTTCCTGCCTCAGTCTCCCAAGAGGTTGTACTGTATCTGGCAAAAATATGAACACTACTGAAAGCAACATTAGGGGCTTTTGTCAAACTATTCCTTGTTCAGAGCAGATAGACACTGGAACCTCTGTCATAATACTATATAACAATTCCTCTTAATATGATTTCAGCGAATGGTAAGCCCTTTATTAGCTGCATTTACATACATTTTAAGCCAATTATAATCGGGTATGGTGTCCTCTAAATCCATTGAGTTAGAGACTGAAAGGAAGAGGCAAGATCAGAAATGAGAGACTTAGGTTCGAAGGTAGTCAACACAAAGCAGAATCAAGACCCAAGACAACAGCACTGAAATGCAGGGGTAAATCAATCTGCTCAACTTCATTCAAAAAACAGTGAAAACAGAGACAGAGAATAAACAACTAAGAACCGAAGCTACTGATTCTTAGCTTTGCCCTTTTCATTTTCTTAAATGAAGATGATGATGATGATGGTGGACATGGTTGCTATGGTCATGTAGCTGTGTCTCAGAGGTAGTGCACTTGCCTAGCATGTATGGGGCACTGGGTTCGATTCTCAGCACCATAACTAAATAAATAAATAATAAAGGTCTATCAACAACTAAAAAAATATTAAAAAAAAAAAAGATCAGGGCTGGGGATGTGGCTCCAACGTTAGCGTGCTCGCCTGGCTTGCATGCGGCCCAGGTTCGATTCTCAGCACCACATACAAACAAAGATGTTGTGTCCGCTGAAAAACTAAGAAATAAATATTAAAATTCTCTCTCTCTCTCTGTCTCTTAAAAAAAAAAGTAGACTGACAATCTTTCCATTGCATAATAGAAAAGTAAGGATTTTGGCATTCAGAGTGAATTACACAGAATCTGCCATGTCTATTTCAATGGTTGGTTGATGGGAACTGAGATCAGGCAGTAGTCTCATAAGTACAAATTTTAATCATCATCATCAGCTATTGGGAGGCCAGACTTGCCTTATATGTTGGCAGCCTGGTTTTAAGATCCAGCTTCTTTAACAATGAATAAAGTACTAAATTGGAATACTATATCTTATTCAAGCTTTCTTGTGTGCATATATATGTGTGTTATGAACTAATCAGAAAGACAGATATGACACTGCAATTTGAGCTATTTGGCTATTTTTTCAATGTTTTTTTTTTAAAAGGCATTTATGCAAAATTTAAAAATGCAAAAGTTTAATTATTCTTAAAGGCAATACTATTAATATAGTTAGGTGGTAGTTGATCAAAATTATGAATACCTTGAACGCCACTGAGTTGTATGCTTTACAACAGTTAACCATACATTATGTGAATTCCACTTGCATTAAAAAAATTCCTAAAACCAAAACAAACAAACAAACAAAGCAAAACTGTGGTATGTACATATTGTGGAATAATGCTCAGCAATGAAAAGGAATAAGTCAGTGATAAATGCAACAATGGGGATGGATCTCAAAACAATTATGCTGAACACAAGTTTAGATCTTGAATGTCTCCCGAAGGCTTGGTTCCACAAGGCAGGATTGTTCAGAGGCGGAGCTTTGGGGAAGGGATTGGATAATGAGGTATTATGGTTGGGCTATGATGTGCTCCCCAAAGCTCCTGTGTTAAGAGCCCCCCCCCTTTTTTTCTTTTGCGTGCTGGGGACTAGAACCCAGTGCCTTGTGCAAGCGAGGCGAGCACTCTACCAACTGAGCTATATGCCCAGCCTGAGCTCCTGTGTTAATACAGATATGTTTGAAGGTAAAAAGACTAAACTGTAAAAGCTGCAATCTAATCAATCAATACTAGTTTGAATGGACTGATTGGGTGGTAAATGTAGGCAGGTGGGGCATGGCTAGAGAAGGTGGGTCAATGGGGGCTTGTCCTGGAAGGGTTCTTCCCTGAGATCCCTTACCTCATCTCTCTCTCTGCTTCCTGGCCAATATGAGGTGAGCTGCTTTTTTCCAACCTGCTTTTCAGTCATGATGTTCGCCTCACTTGGGCCCAGAGTAATAGACTTTGTTGTCTATGGACTGAGACCTCTGAAACTGTGACCCCAACTAAACTTTTTCTTCTCTAAGTTGTTTTGGTCAGGTATTTTGGTCACAGCCATGAAAAGCTGACTAAAACATGAAGACTCTGATCTTATCAATGGATTAATCCACTGATGGGTTCATAGTGAAATAGACTGTTAGGAGGTTGTAGAAACTGTAGGAGGTAAGACCTAGTTGAAGGGAGGAGGTCCTAGGGGGTGTGCCATGGGGAATATATCTTGTCCCAGCCTCTTCCTCTTTCTCTTTGCTTTCTGGCTGTCATAAAGTGAGCAACCTCCTTTGTTACTCGCTCCTCCTGCCATGATATTATTTATAGCTTTCTTCAGGTCCAAAACAATGGAGCCAGCTGACAATGGATGTTTCTTTGAAACCATGAGCCAAAATAAATCTTTCCCCTTTTAAGTTGTTCTTTCTCAAGCATTTTGTCATGGCAATAGAGAGCTAACACAGAATGATTTAATCTTTTATAATATTCCAGAAAATGCAAACAAATCTATACTGACAGAAAGATCACAGGTACCTGACATTTGAGTTGGCAGAGGCAAGAGAGAGGGATTAAAAAGATGCATAAAGAAGCTTTGGGTGTGATGTATAGTTTACCATTTGGAATGTAGTAAGGGTTTCGTAGCTATATAGATATGTCAAAACTTGTCAAATTACACATTTTATAAGTATAGTTTACTGTTTCTCAATTATACACAATATAGCTTTAGAATAATATTTCAGAATAATAAGAATAATACTGCAAAAATTAATGAATGAATTCAAATGAATGGATAAAGGAGAAGGGAAAATTAATAAAACATCATTAATATGAAGAAATTACCTGAATTTGAACACAGAAAGATAAAGAAATAAAATATGGTAGAGAATTTAAGAGATATGGAGGATAGAAATAATAAGCATCTGCCAGGAATTCTAGGAGAGAATATATAGAATGAAGCTATACTTAGAGATAATATTTTTTACTTTTCCAGTATAGAGGAAAGATAAGAATAAAAGAACCATTTAAAATAATAACTCCTAGGACATGTAGCATTAAAGTTAATTTAGAGCTTCTGAGAAATGCAGAGTCTTGAATCCCACTCCAGAATAACTGAATCAGAACATGAATTTCAACCAGACCTCCTACAGCTGTTAAATTTTGAAAAGCACTACCTAAGAAGACCATAGCAATCTGCTGAACAATCAGTCTTACAGACAGCAAGAATATTTTTTATTAAAAGTAATGTATCTAATATTGCTTAGGTTAAAAGAGATTGGAATGTTATTTTGACTTTTAGGAAAACCACGCATGAAGGAAGGTAACCCACATTCATGGAAAAAAGTGTTAAATACCAGGACTGGGCTCTAATCCTTTAGGATCTAGGTCAGAGTTTGGGAGATAAAACCTGTGCTTTTGAACAGTCCCACAACAAGTTTCCAAACAGAAATGTAAATTCTTCACAAAGGAACATGTCCACTCAGAGCATACATTCTGACAAACATAATAAGAGAAATAGTCAAACATATATTTCAACTCTAATATGATAGCTCTGTTATATAATAAATCTAGCTAACTGCTCTGGAAAATTTTGGTGTATGCACATATGTGCAACAGGGAGATGATATAATAATTTCTGATAAAATCTGAAGAGTATATTCTGTGGCCACTTAAATGAGTCAGGATTCCTTTCTGAAAACAAATGACACAGGAGAAAGGTTACTTTCAATTTTGGGTCAGCGAACTATGGTCTTTGGGCCAAAGTCAGCCTGTGGCCTGTTTTTGTAAATAAAGTTATATTGGCTATGGCCATGCCTGGTTGTGCCCATTCATTTATATATTATCTATGGCTACTTTTAAGTTATCATGGGAGAATTGAGTAGCTGTGATAGGAAGGAGATAGCCCCAATGCCAATAATATTTACTATTTAGTTCTTTATAAAAAAAGTTTGGTGATCCTTTAAAACCATTATAAAAACTGGTTTCAGCCTTTTAAACTTTCAATTTGCAGTAGGCAGGGAATAAAATCCTGATAGGATTTAAATTTTATAAAGGTCTAGGGAGAATTTTAGGAAAAGGAAAGGTCAAAAGGAAAAGGCAACTAATTTGTCTTTACCAAAAAATCAGAAGCTATAACTTAGCTCTGACATTATTATGAAAAATTTAAAGTTTCACAGTAGCATATTACAAATTTTGCATGGGTTAACAGTAACAAATCTTGAAAGGGATTTCACGGTATAGATAGAAATAATTTGATCAAACACGAAAGCAAGAGAAAAATGGACAGGTGTTTAGGTATGTAGGAGAGATTAGGGAATTATTTTCCATTTGGAGGCTTAGATATGTTCTTAGATATATGTTCTTAGGCTTTGTTCTGAACCAGTTTGTATTCTGGCTTAGTTTCAGGTAATGAATTGAACATACCTACTGTGAGCAATGTACTGGGCCAAGTATGATGGGAAAGAGAAAAATTTTAAATTAGATCTTACTTTAAAAAGAAGTATTTATATTACATTTTATCTAAAAGAAAAGAACAAGGTTTTTATTTCCTTATTTTCATGAAGATTTTAATATTACTTATCAAATTCCTGTCATTGAAACCTCAGTTATCAGTAAAAGAATTATCCCTCTAAAATAAAATCACACAACACTATTTTCTGTTTCTCAATGATCTCCCCACATCATCAGGATAAAGTCTAAAACTTTCTAACATAGCCATACTTCATCAGTTTAACTGTCCACTTTTCCCTTCCACACACCAAACAACAAACCCTTTCAGAGCTCCCAGAAGAGACTAGACTTCTGCACAAATCTCTGCCTTTTACATCCTTTATCCTTGGCTTGGAACACTTTCCATCTTTTCTCTTTCAGGAAAAAAAAAATCACACTTATCTTTCAGGCCTAACTTAAGAGTCAGTTCTAGGTATTCAGAGGCAAGACTTTTTCTACCATACCTGTGTTGAATGGTTTCAGTCCTGTGTACCATTCACATCGTATTGTTGTAATGATATATTTACACATTTCCTTCTCATTATACTGTGAGCATATATATAGAGGGTAAAAAAAAGTGTTTTGGTAACCTGAGTTTTTAGCATAAGTTAACATATGGTTGGCATGTGGTGGATAATAATAGTAAACATTTAGCAAATGTTTGTTATTGCCACTCTTTGGCAATTGCTAGAAACCTTGAGAAATGATAACAGGTAGGAATGAAAATGAGGAAACACCTTTCTTAAGGAAAATTATTCTCCTGTGAAGGGTGACTGGTTACACCAGGACTACATTTGTAACATGATCTGCATGAATGCCAAGTTTATTTTCAGGGGGAATCTTGATGCTGATTACTAGACACAGTGCTTATCACACAGTAGGTATTCAACAAATGTGGACTGAAGTCAAGTAGGAGGATAATTATGTGACTTCCTAAGTCACTAAAATAGATAAGCAAGTCTCTGCCAATTTTATAGATTCAGTGATTTCAGGAAGAAAAAGTAAAATAGCTAAAATATTTTATAATTTAAAGTTGAGTTTTCAAAACCTGCCCCCAAGGCCAACTTGATAATTATGTTTTCTAAGTTAAGTACCTGATTGGTGTACTTACTTAGAGAAAACAGAGATTTTAGTAATTAAACTATAATTTATAAGTGGACTAATTAATTAGGCACAAGCAAGACTAAAAATTTAGTTTAATTTCTTCTTTAGTGTTTGGGTGTTTCTTTTTTCTCTTCCAAGTTATAGTCTAATTGGGGTAGAATTAGAGTTCAGATAATTCAGAACTTACTTCTGAAAATTTCTCAGATCATAGGGCATTCTAATAATCTTACAAAACAGAATATTTAAATAATGTCTGATATTTTCAAAGTATCAGAATTAGATATTTCTTCAAAGAAGACATAAAAATAGCCAAGAAATACATAAAAATGTGTTTGTTCATCATCATTAGTTGTTAGGGAAATGACCTTACACCTATTGTGCAAAAATTAATAAAGATAAAATAATTTTAAAAAAATGGGTAAGTAGCAAGTGTTGGTAGAAAATATCTTTCAGTGCAGGATGGGATATAAAGTGATGAATCCATCTTGGCACACAGTATTGTGGTTCCTCGAGAAATTTAATATAGAAGTCATTAAATAATGCTAGTGCTCAAAAACAGTGAAATAAGGCTTATGGCAAAACCCCCACTGAATATTCTATCTGGTTACTACCTATCATATTAAAGATTGCTAAAATGTTAGACTAACTGGTTTATTTTTAAAACTCCACTTAGCGATAGTTTTAAACAGAAAAATTTCAAAATAATCCTCTGTAGAACTATGAAAATAGAGAGATGAATTCACAAGTAGCAAGTAACTTCCCAAGTCCTTACTGTGATCATTTTGCTTTGCTAGAATGTCTCTGGAATTTCCGGTGGAGATGTTTAGAAAAGATTCTTTTTCATCTCAATAGAAGTGGTATGTGGGAGTAAGTTGAAAAGCTGGATTTAGGACTGGTTTGCTAATTTATTTAGTGGCAGGATTTTAAATGATGGATTGCTGTCTCAATGTCTAGAGGAAACTGGCTAACTTGTGAGAGTTTATGTTAAGGCTAAGCCAACCCAGAGACAATCTACATATCTGCCTGGTAACCTGTGAAGGAACCCACATATTTTAAGCATGATGCCTCATCTCTCAGACTAAAGTATTTATCTCGTTAAAGGTACCACAACTTCCAGTCCCTGCTGCTAAAATTCATTCAATTACACATTTATAAAACAATTACTGCACATCTATTTGATGTTAGGCCTTGGATTGGGAATTAGAGACAATAAGAAGAGTAAGATATTTTCATTTTCTCATTATAAGACATAGTTGTTTTAGCTTAAAAATGAAGGAAACATACATCTGGGTTAGTCAATTTACATACTCTGTTTCTTTTCATCTCCACAATAGCATAATAGGGTATTATTATTTCCAAATGACAAAAAGGGTAAACTGAAATTTGAACTGGCTATGTAACCTGCCTATGGTATATATAAGGAACAAAATTATACTTAGTTCTAACTGTTTCTAATGCTCATGTTCTTTCCACTAAACCAGTCGTTCTCAAATTATTCCTATATGTCATTTGATATATAGGAAACTTGTGAAAAAGGACTCTCTGAACCACCAGTGGAAATTCTGAATCTGTATTTTTAACAAAGGTGGGCTCACTGGACTACACTTTGAAAAGCACTGTACTTCCAAAAGCAAACAAAACAGATAAATTATAACAAAATAAATATTATTAATATTATATATTAATATATGAACAAAGTGTGAGCAAATGGCATAGCCACCAAAATTAGTTTCATTAATCACAAATTAATCATGTCAGTTTTTTGTCTAAAAGAAGTGAATGTTCGCTATTCGCAGTTTAAAGTTCAAACTCTATAGCAAAACATAGATTTGTTCCCTAGTGCACATCTTCAGCCTCATTTCTTCATTCTATAAACAGCTTCTTGCCTTATTAAATGACTTCTCCTTTCCCACATGTCCAACGCCATGACAACCTCTATGCTATATCTTATTTCTAAATTTTTGCCTCATCCTTTTCCCTCAACCCAAAATTATTACTTCCTATTCATTCTTCCAAATTCAGCTTATATTATTATTACTACAGAAAATACTTCCTGAGTACTTAGTATAACTCAGGTACCAGTCTAAGCACTTGATATGTACTAACTAATTCAATCTTCTCCATAACCTATCAAGTAACTTTGACTTAAGTAAATAACTGAGGCACAACAAGATTAAGTGATTTTTCTCAAGTTTATCATGAGACAGTAAGCTACTTTCCGTACTTACCCAGGACCTAATTCAAACTATCTCTTCAGATTCTTCTATCCTGCTTGGGTCTCCTACTCTTTTAACTTCCTTCCATTCCACTTGTATACGGACTATGTCTATCCATTTTGAATGTAATTGTTCCCTAATTGCTTCAGAAACTGAGGTTTCATTTATAAAGTGGCAAGCTCCCTGAGGGTAGAAACTGTGTCACTCTTTGTAATTGGCCTGGGATTATCAAAAGTCAGTCACTCAAAGAATTCTTGGACTGAAATACAGAGCAAGTATTTACCAGCTAACCTATGTTCAGTGATTAAAGAGAAAGCACATGAATTGGTAATAGGTAGTTCTTCCAAAATGAAGAATAAGGTAGTGAATGGGCAGGCGTTGTTAGTGCCTTTCTTTATAGAAGTATGCCATTTTGTACAGCAAATGTGAAGAGGCCCTAAAGCACATGATAGTTTGTTCTCCATGGTTGGCTGGTCCTCTCTTTCAAAAGTGAAATCCTATAGTTCAGTCTCCTAGTAAATAGTAATTAGCTAACCCACGGGTATACATTCAAATTGATTACTGGATTACAAACTTGCATAGAAAGTTTCACCCTCTTACCAGGTAGAGAAGTTTACAAAAACTCTGGGTGGGTTGCAAAGCTGAATATTTCTATTGCTTTACATGAATAAACTAGTTCAGGATTACAAAGTACATGCTCTTTGTCTCAGTTACACCTGGAATCTTTGCAGTGAAGAGAATACCTAGGTTGTATTCTTTATAATTTACATGTAGTTATTCTAATCTCTCTTTTCCTTAGGACAAATCCTTAATAATTGCTAAAGTAGTGTAATCAAACATATAAACACATAAGTTATAAAAACATTATGAATAGGTGAAAATGAGAATTTAGGAAGCATTTTTCTAGCAAAAGTATAAGATTTTTTTTCAAAAGAAAATGTTGTTTAAAAACAAAATGATAGAATTCAAAATCATTTGAAAATTTTCTCCTCTCAACATATATTTTATTTAATCATCTACTAGATGTGCAATTATAAGAAAAAAAATTTTTTTAAGAGAAAGTAACACTAAAAAGAGAAAAAAAAAATAACAACAGTGGGCAGCTGAGAATTCCCAAACGCAAATCTTTTAGAACAGTTTTCTTTAGTCTGCTATAATTTTCTTTAGAGATGTTTTCCTATATATACCCAGAAAAAAGAAAGAACCCCCCCCCCAAAACATTGAGAAACACTCCTTTGTAGTAACTAACTTTGGTGTGCTCTGTGCTAAGAATAGCCTGCAAAGATGAATAATAGGAAATGGGAGGTATATATGGCTGTTGTTGAAGAAATATCTAATAAGAAATAAGAATCTTTTTGCTTAACAAGTAGCCCTCATTTAATTATGATTTGTGTCTCTTTGGGTTGATAGTAGAGTCCTCCAATTTAGCCATCTGCTGGAAATGGACCCTTATTTCTTCTAAATACACTTCTCCACATGTCACCTGCCACATGTTGCTAGTCTTTTTGAGTTTCAGGTTAAAAGAATTTTCCCTGGTGCAGCCTTTCTAACCAATGCAGTATATCTATATCCATCATGGAAATTATGATATTATACTGGAATTCTTTGCACATCACTGATCATCTAAAGGACTGTGTCATCCATATATTTACCAGTATTGAGCGTAATGTAGGCATATAGCAAGTCCCTAAAAAAGAATAGGTTTAGTGGTCAAAACAAATTAATGATGGTGTACCTGCTGAATACCTGTGTATAATCCTTTAAGACTAGAATGCTTTTTCTATAAGTCTTCTTTGTCAATTCTGTACCTTATACTTATTGCCATTGCTATGTTTGGATACTAAATTGCAAATACCTGTTTACCGGAATGATAATTAATTAGATGGGGTAACTGGAGTCAAGGGAAATTTCCAACTGAATGAAAAGTGCCAGAGAATTCTTAAGTTCATGAGAGGCATAAAGATCAGAGAAAAGTTTGAAGACATAAAAGTGACAGTAGAAATTCTCATGAATGACAAATCTCGTTCTGGTATTTTCTTTTTTTCTGTACAAATTCTTGGCTTTCTATAAGCTGGCTCAACATAATTTCAACTTATTTATTTTACTCAGGCTTTCCCCTAATTTTTAATGTTCTCCTTTTTCCTTTGCACATGTATATTTTACTGTCCTTTCTGGAACCAGATCAAATCTCACCTCTTTAGAGAGGGCCTTCCTAATGAGAAAGATTGATCCTTTTGAATTCTTCTAGATAAATAAACTGTTGCTAGAAATATTTTCATAAGGATATGCTTTGGCTCTCCATCCTGAGATGGCAAGTTCCTTAAAGAATAGGACTGTCGGGGATGTGGCTCAAGCGGTAGCCTGGTGCTCGCCTGGCATGCGCAGGGTGCTGGGTTCGATCCTCAGCACCACATACAAATAAAGATGTTGTGTCACTAAGAACAGAACAGGAAGGAAGAGCATGAGGAAAAGACTACAGTAAACAAAGACGAATGGGGGGAGAGAAACGGAGAGAGAAGGGAAAGCACATGGAAATAGTAGGAGACCTTCAATGATACATAAAATTATAAGAGGTTATGAGGGGCAAGTGGGAGGGAAAAAAAAGAGAGAGAATTGAACAACAGCAGGGGAGGTAGAGAGGGAAGATGGGGGGGAGGGGAGGGGAGGGGGGATAGTAGGGGATAGGAAAGGTAGCAGAATACAACAGTCACTAATATGGCATTATGTAAAAATGTGAATATGTAACAGATGTGATTCTGCAATCTGTATTTGGGGTGAAAATGGGAGTTCAAAACACAATTTGAGTCAAATGTATGAAAGATGATATATCATGAGCTATGTAATGCTTTAAATAATCAATAAAAAAATGTAAAAAAAAAAAAGATGTTGTGTCCACCAAAAACTGAAAAATAAATATTAAAAAAAGAATAGGACTGTCCCTCATAATCGTTTAGATAAAACTTGTATATATTCATCATGTACACGTTTTGATGTATACACTGAAGAGTAGCTCTATGGAGCCAAATAACATGCATAACTTCACATATTTATCATTTTTTTTTTGTGGCAAGACCCCACATTATTCTTAACCTCCCCAGAAATAGTGAGCAGTAGTCCCTCAATTTGGTAGCAAAAATATTCAAGGCACAGATAGACTATACATGAAAAATTAATTACAGCCTTCAAATTCCTTCTTGTAAACATGGCCACATATAAGGCCCCAGGGGAAAGAAAAAATTCATGAGGGGCATCGATGTCTCAAAAGTTAGGGATTTAGGTTAGTGTGTAATAGTAAGAACAATTTCTCATGATTCTTTTAAAAGGATTTATGAAGACAGAATATTTTCATTAATTAATAATTCCTTTAGATGACTGCCAGGTTTATGATATTGGGAAGGTCTCAACAGCCACTTGAGAAGACTTTAGAAGTAGGTGTTCATTTTTATTTGGAGAACATTAAGAAACTACTTTAAAAACAATAGTACATTACACACACACACACACACACACACACACACACACACACACACACACACAATATACTACTCCAAAAGCCAGTTACTATTTCCTAACTAGAAAAGTAAATATACTTTGTTCGACCTTATTGCTTTTGAAAAAAAAAAAGTGGACAGGTTGGGCTAGTTATTTAACAACGAATGCTTTTATAGTAATAAATGGTGACAGTCTATATCAAAAAAGAATGCATTACTGAGATATCATCAATTGTGTTCTATCATTACATGGCAGCTCCACCTAGTTTAAGCTTGTCAAAAAGTGTTACTGTAATCCATGAAGAAGTCTCCACCTCAGGCAAAAGAAGTAAAATTGTGGAGGGTTGGCTCTGAACAGGTGTGCTGAATTGTAATGCCAATGTTAAGTCTCAAATCTCTTTACATTAGTTTCATCTGTGACAATCATTAACTTCTATTCTGAAGTGTCAGGTATGGATGAACTGATCCATCAGCAGACATTTTAAGAGCAACAAATGTAAACAAAGAGGGAATAGGTATTTTTTTAAAGTGAGCATTATTCTACACACAAAAGTTGACAGTTATGATAAATTTACTTATCCTACTCAAGTGAATATGATATTTGGGAATATAGTTTGACATACTCTTCAGGTCAGTCCATTCTGATTCTAATCTTGGGAAGAGCACTGATTTATCCCATGAATCTTTAACATAATTGCACCTCAGCTTTACAAGGGGATCATGACGTATGCAAAGTAAATAACTATGAATTCTGGCTTTGACATAGTTATATGACCTTGGACAACTACTTAAACTCTATAATCCTCAATCTCAATACAACAGGGCAACAACTATCTCAAACTAAAAGAGAAAGTAACATACTGCTTGGCAAAGCAGATACTCAACACATGCTCAATCCCTTTTTGAAATCCTTGCTTTCTTAGAGGTGAAAGTTTGGAATTTAATACAGAATAATAAACTTCTTGGGATTGAAGGCAGAGCTTGAATGCTTTTCACTCTACATTGATTTCCAGTAGGAAGACAAGAATCGAAACCAGGGGTGCTTTACCACTGAGATATACCCCTAGCCCTGTTTAATTTTTTATATTGAGAAAAGATATTGCTAAGTTACTGAGGTTGGCTTCAAACTTGTGATCCTGCCAGTTCAGTCTCCCAAGTTATTAGGATCATAGGTGTGCACCACTGTTCATAGCACTATGTGTATTATGTTTTTTTTTTTAACCATGGCAAAATAAGCATTAGAATACATTAATTCCCCATATGCTTCCACACCTCCTAATCATGGTAAACTCTAATCTACTTTCTATCTCTAGGAATTAAAAAAATTTTTTTTTCAAATACTTGCCTATTCACGAATCACATAATATTTGTCCTTTTGGGTCTGGCTTCTTTCACTTGGCATATTTTCAAGGTTCATATTATAGCATGCATTGGTACTTTATTCCATATCATAGCTGAATACTATCCATTTCTATGATTATACCATGTTTTGTTTATCCACTAATCTGCTGACAGGTATTTGGATGGTTTCCATTTTTTTGGTCATTATAAATAATGTTGCAATGAACATTTGTGCATAAATATCTATTTGAGTCCCCTGTTTTCAGTTCTCTTGGGTGTATTACCAAGAGTGAGATTGCTGGTTCCTATGGTTACTGTGTTTAACATTTTTTTTTTTGTGTGTGTGTAGAGGTGCTCGGGGACCAAACCCAGGGCCTTGTACATGCCAGGCAAGTGCTCCATCTCTGAGCTATATAACCAGACTTGTTTAACTTTTTGAGGAACTGCCAAACTCTTTTCCACAGTGGCTGTCATTTTATATCACAACCAGCCATGCACAAGAGTTCCAAATTTCTCCACATCCTCGTCAACACTTGTTATTTTCAATTTTTTTTATTATACTCATCACAGTGCGTGTGAAGCAGTATCTCATTATGGTTTTGATTTGCATTTCCCTAATGACTAATGATGTTGAACACCTTTTCATATGCTTGTTGGTCATTTGTACATCTTCTTTGGAGAAATATTTATTTTGTTCCTTTGCCCATTTTTGAAATAGGTTGTTTTTTTTTTTTTGTTTTGTTTGTTTTTTACTTTCTTCCATTCTATGGGTTGTTTTTTCACAATTTTTTTTAAAAAAAATTCAGTGCTGAGGATCAAACCCAGGGTCTTGGGCATGGTAGGTAAGTGCTCTGCTACAGAAATACATTCCTTGGTCCCTTTTTACTATCTTGATACTGTATTTTGATGTACAGAAATTTTAATTTTGATGAAGTCCAACCTATTCAGCATTTCTTTTCCTTCCTATTTTTTTTAGTGTCATATCCAAGACATAATTGCCAAATCCAAGGTCATGAAGCTATTCCTTCATGTATTCTCTAAGGGTTCTATGCCAGTACAACAATATTTTGATACTGTAGTCTTATAGTAAGTTTTGAAATCAGGAAGTATGAATCTCCCAGCTTTGTTTATCTCTTTCACTATTGTTGTAGTTATTTGAAATTCTATTTGAATTTTAGGATGATTTTGTCTATTTCTCAAAAAGTACCTTTGGTATTTCGATAGGGACTGCATTAAATTTGTAATTGGCTCTGGGTAGGGAATAGATTTCTAAATTTTATTAATAAGTTTTCCATTCCATTCCATTTCATGAACAGGAATTCCCCCCCCCCATTTATTTAAGTCTTATTAATTTTGTTCAGATATAGTTTGTAGTTTTCAATATACAAGGCATAGGCCTCTTTTGTTAAGCTTAAATTGAGTACTTCTCTTCTTAATGGTATTATAAATGGAACTGTTTTCTCAATTTCCTTTTCTGGTTCTTTATTGCTATCCTACATCTGATTTTTTATATTTTGATTTCATACCCTGCAACTCTGTTGAATTCATCTATTAGCTTTAATAGGTCTTTGGTGTGGAATCTTTTACATTTTCTACACAGAAGATCATGTCATCAGTGATAGAGATCTTTTACTTCTTTCTTTCCAATTGGGATGCTTCATTTATTTTTCTTGCCTAATTATTCTGGCTAGAAGTTCTAGTTTTATGTTGGATAAAAGTGGTAAAAGCAGGCATTCTTGTCTTTTTCCTGACCTTAGGAGAAAAGTTTTCAGTATTTCACCACTGAGCATGACATCACAAGTGGGTTTTTCAGATACGGCTTTTATGATGTCAAGGAAGTTCCCTTCTATTCCTACTATATTGTGTGTATTTATCATTAAACAAATATTAAATTTTTTGGTCAAAAATTTTCTGCATCAATTGAGTCTTGTTAGTAACAGATTCATAGATTATGTTGAATAAGTATATGGACATAAAATTCTTGCATGGTTAGTTAGTCCCAGTCCATTCTTTCATTTAAATTTTTGTTTTCTATAATTGACTGGTAAAAAAATATTTTGACTTTAATATTGAACACATACTGGTCTATGTACAAACTAACAACTGTAGGAAAACTTCTAAGATCATAATTTCTAGGTAGCAGAAACAGAATATTTAAACAATACTAAGAGGTTTATTGAAAATTAGAAGGTAGCTGATTTTGTTGACAATATCTCACAAAGATAGGTTATTTATATTATGATTCTCTGAGTAGTAGGTTGGTTTTTATATTTCATCTATTTTCTTTATTTTTGACTTTTATTTTTTGTTACTGGGAAGTGAATCCAATGGTGTTCAACCACTGAGCTACATCCTCATCCCTTTTTTGTATTTTACTTAGAGACAGGGTTTCACTGAGTTGCTATGGGCCTCAATAAGTTGCTAAGGCTACTTTTAAACTCACAATTGTTCTGCCTCAGCCTCCTGAGCCACTGGAATCACAGGCATGTGCCACCACACTTGGCTCTTTTCTTTATTTTTAATAAAGAAAATTTTTAAAACTTGTATTAAGTTAAAAAGAACCAAGTAGCTATTACTCAGACTAGAACCACATGCTTTTCAGCTCATTTAGTTATACCTGAATATCTAGATCAAACGAGAACCCAAATGAAGAAATTTCTCATAAAATAAACTCTGTCAGGCTCAAAGTCAATGAGCTTATCATACTCAAAAGATGAAAAGTCGACTAGATCAAGAACTCTTTTTCTGAGCAGAAAGGCATTCTCTGGTGTATTCAACTAACCATTTAGCATTAACAATTAATGTGGTTAGCCCTTTCTCCTGAAAAATACTTCTGAGTAGTAAATCTTCTGTGACTTTCCTAACTGAACTACTGAGCAATGAGTAATCTTGCTATCTTTAGGAAGTGATGTGTATGACTGTGTGTGTGTGTGTGTGTGTGTGTGTGTATGTGTGTATGTGTATTTTAAAGGAATAAAAGTAAAATAGCTTTTGAAAGGTTGGTCTGTTAAGTAAGTTTTGCTTTGCTTTAAGTTTTTGTGCAAAGAGATTGTGTTTGTTCTCTGTGTGTCTTGTAATGACTTGTTCCTGTTTAAAGAAAACAGCAGCAGAAATTAAAATCTGTATCTTATTTGTCACTGTTAGCTCTGCAAAGAGAATGGGAGTGACAATGTTAGGGTTTTAAACTAAGGGAAGGAAAAGGAGTGAACTGCTGAAAACAGTGAGGTAAGGAGGGGGAACATGGGAGGAATAGACAAACTCTAGATAATGCAGAAGGGTGAGAGGGGAAGGGAGAGGCAGGGGGTTAGCAATGATGGTAGAATGTGATAGACATCATTATCCAAAGTACATGTATGAAGACATGAATTGGTGTGAACATACTTTATATACAGATATGAAAAATTGTGTTCTATATGTACTTAAAAAATAAAAGCAATTAAAAAAAAGACAAAGCTTAAGAGAAAAAAATTTACAAATTTCATGCAGCAAACTACAAAGGCAACAATTTCCTTTGGCAATACAAAAGCTACAATGAGCTAAAAAGCATAC
This sequence comes from Spermophilus citellus, assembly GCF_964194105.1. NCBI lineage: Eukaryota > Metazoa > Chordata > Mammalia > Rodentia > Sciuridae > Spermophilus > Spermophilus citellus. The sequence continues at coordinate 100,031,629 of NC_138191.1, read as the reverse complement.
CCTTCCCATGCTATGGCAGTGCTGTTTTAAGTCCCAAATCAGAACCCTCTAAAATAAGCTGGCAATGAATGCCCCTTTGGCATATTTTGCCCTTATTGTGCCAGAATATTCTAAGAATTACCAAAAACAAACCACACACACACACACACACACACACACACAAGCACGAGTGTGCTCGAGAGAGGGAGAGGCACACACAATTTAACTGCCCTTGAAATCTACTATGATCTCCAATATCTAGATTGTTACAATTACTACTGCTCAGATGTAAGTAATTTAGAGGCTAGACTGAAGGGAATAATCCTTGCATCTAGGATAGAGAGTTCTAAATGAATTGGTGTTGAGTGAATAAATGAAATGAGATTAGGAACTAAGTATTATATACTCTTGATTATCAGAGGTTTCTAAATTACCTATAGCTAAAACAAGACTACATATGAAGAAAATTTAATTCATTTAAATGTTAGGAAGCATACATTATTTGGAATAAAGCTTTAAGGAAAAAAAAGAATAAAAATAAAAAGATTCTAAAATGTTGCTAATATCACAGTGATATTATTCTTCTCATTGTCTTTGCCAACAGTCCCTTATGAGAGTGAAGCACCTCTCTGTCTGAAGGACTTAGCCCATATTATGTACTTAGTAGATGCTCAATAAACATTTCATAATACCAAAATATTAGCAAAAATGTCTAAGAAAAAATCTATAGATAGTACTGTCATAACAGAAGCTCATATAATATATATGTCCTGATCAGAGAGAAAGCAATCAATGATATAAAGGTTAATTCATTGTGGGCCATTGAAGAATGATTTACACTATAAATACTAAACTTCAGACTTGAGTTTAATGGCAACTTAATACTGTATATAGGCATCTCTAGTTGTACTAAAATAATGGAATCATTGAATCAATGGATGTAATTTAACCAAAGTTAAGTTTAAATAAATGCAGGCTTAGGAAGTTGCACTTTAAACCTGTTTCCTAATTTGATTTTAACATGTTTAATGTGAAGTTATTTATAATTTTTTAAAACTAAAGGCAAGTTCACAATTATAAGATATAGTGGTTTTTGTCACATATCCAGTAGATATCAAATCAATATGATTTATACATAGTTCCAAAGAAGTCATTAAACTTAGCAAAGCTTTTCTTAGGAATTTTATTAATAACCAATGATAATTCTCATGAAGACACTCTAAAAACACAAAAAAATCCTTACTTCTTATAGTTAAATTTCAATAAAAATTTCAATTATATGGAGCCTTGGATTTTTCCTGTAACCCTCATATTAAATTTTGTGCTCAGCATTAAAGGAATTAAAGTTAATTTCTTTACCAATGAATTATGGTGAACACAAATTAAGATGAAAGAATGAACTGGGAATATGCATGCAAATATTGTATGATCATACTATTTATTACACATAATCTATAAATCTGATACTAATGAGACTCAAGATTTAAATGATTGAATAATGTGTTGAGTGAATTATTGTCAATCAATGCCTCTCTTACAGGATAAATGTAATCTTGAATGGCAACATATCTATTATTACAAATTCCTAACTAAGAACAGTACTTCATTATTTCAAAATGTCACTGTCAATTTATAGAGTAACAGATAAAATCTTTCTACCGTACAGCCAACTCTCTTTCCTTCAGGTGAATGAAACACTGACTATTAAGAAAAATTATAAACTCAATATCTTTACAGCACTTAAAAAAATCTAGTGAGCATTAAAAATCTAGTTATAAAAATTTCATATTTGTTTACGTAGACACCTCAGGGTTTGTATAATTGTAATCATATTTTTTTAAGTTACCATATTTCACCTATATTTTTCCAAACATTCATTTATTCAACCATTTAACAAACATTTACTGAGCACTAAATTTTTCCTTGGTACACTGCTGGGGGATATTTACAAACATGAATATGATTATGATCCTTACTCTTAACAAATTTATAGTCTAATGGAGGAAAGAGATATGTTAATTCTACGGAGTTATGTTAATATTATCTACATGTTTCACATTTGCAATAACTTAAGGCTACTCTATTGAAAACACCCATTATACCTGGAAATGTTCAGAAATACATTTTTCCTTGTTTATTCTAGAGAAATATATTTTTAATTAAAAACAAAAATTAGAAAGATAATTTTACAAATATCTGTAAACTAAGCATCCTAAGTTAACAAATGTTAATATGTGCTTCATATTTTATCTTCAGGCTATTTTCCAAATCCAGAAAATTTCTTGATTGATAAAATGCTAAGAATTATTTGAGATTTTTATTATAACTTCTATCAACCATATGATCTTGGTCTAATTTATCTAACTTTGACTCTCACTTTTCTCAGTTGAAAAATCAAAATAATCATACCAATCTGGACTACCTTTACTTCCTTTTGTCTCTCTGGATCCACATTCTACATAGCTTTTGGTCCAGAAAAATTATCCTGCCTTATAGCTTCTGATTGGGTTAAGTCAACAGAAAGTATTAACAGGAGATCACAATACTGATGGAAAATTAAGTTATTTCCTGGTGTTGTCCTTAGCAGACAACCAGCATTGGATACATTGCTCTATCAAAAGCAGTCCTCTCTCTATAGCATCCTCTTCTAGGACTAGAGAGAAAAGTGAATGATAAAATCCATATGGTAGACAGAATTTCCTGGATTGTAGTTTCTTCTATAAACATTTCTCTAAATTCATTTCTTGTAAATTAGCCTCCTGTTACCACTCTAACAAAGAGTAAATAGTCAATGTATTTAACAAATTATTAGATGTTGGGGTCATAAAACAAAGAGACCAAAAAGTAAACTCAGTGGCATAAAAGACTTTGGTTAATCAGGAAAATTGTTTTTATTATCCCAATTATGATATAGGCATACAACATCATTTGACTAATTACCTCACCAAAATTTTATTAAAGGTCTGCTTAATCTTTCACTTTACCTCATCCTTTATATCTTCCTGTTGTTGTGCTGAGAAGATCTCCATTGCAGCCATGAGTCTCATCATTAACTCATCCACTGTTGTGTTACCTAACAACACAGACATTGCCAAACTTTATTTTACATATAATTTTAAATGGTTTAATTTATTAAACATGGAAAGTCATTCCAGAATTAATCAATCCCAGCCCAGGGAGAAGGATTTTTAGCACTATAAAGAATGTCCAAGTTAAGAGGTTCAAAAATTTTCAAATTATGAAAACATATCTACTTAAGAACACTAGCACGACTACCAATTGTTTATGCTACAGTTAGGCTAAGCACTTTACACATATTATCTAACTTAAATCTGTACAACAATTCTATTAAGGGTTCATTATGATTTTGATTTTAAAATGAGAGAAAATGAGACTTAGAGAGCTCAAGATAACCTGACCAATCAAGAACAAGCTGGTTCATTGGTGGGGCCCAGATTTGAAACCAAATGAGTCTCACCCAAAAGCCTGTCTTCTGTCACCCTTAGTACACTGCCTTTATTTAAAATCATCTCCTACTATTGTTGAAACAAATAATAGTAATACAATTTCTGAAAAAAAACCCTATTTATCCCAATTGATAATTTTCCACTTTTGCTGCTTTCAAATGACTATAATATAATTTTTATGAAGAGGGTATTTAAGTGTTTGATTTTCTTTAATGTCATTTTATTCCCTGTCCAAGTCTATAACAAATATATTACCATCTCTTGAATAAATATAAGTCCTTGTTGTTTGCTTTGGATGCAACTAGGAGAAAGAAATTCATAAAAATACACAAATATAGGGCGGTTCTTCTGATCTCAAACCTATAGGCAGAAAGCTTTTCTCCAGGGCCTGAGAAGTTGTCTTCTTGTCACATTAATGAAATTTAGCCAACAAGACAATGAAGAGCAAGCATCCTTGCTGGCTATTCCCAGAGTAGGGCTTCACTAACATCATCTTTCAATTGTCCTTTCCCAAATTTTCTATATGATCCTTGGCAATAAGGGATTAGGGAGCATCTGTGGTTCTTAGCAAAAGAAATGACCCAATTTGTTCATATCAGTACTACTCTCAATAAATAAGAAAAAGGACAAGCATTATCTTGGTACTAAGAAAACAGAATTGGTTTTGTAGTTAGAATTTCAACCAAGATCCACTGCTTATAAGTTACATGATCTAGCATCTAGAAATTGCCTAGCATAAAAAAGGGGCTTAATAAACATTTATTTAATAAACAAATGAATACGAGAATGAGTAGATTGTAGTGCTCTTAAGGATCAATTTTCTTATTTTTGAAATAAAGACAATGTGACTTCTATAAGGTTCTTAGAAGAAGTAGAGATAATATAAAGTGTCCGGCATGTAGCATACACCTAATCACTGGTAGTTATTAACAGGACAAAGATGGCAAAACAAGTTTAGGAGCACGTTTAATGTAGATTTTGTTACTGGGCAGGTCTGTGTATATCCATATCTTATTTGCAAATTTGTGTGACTAAGATTCAGAACATGGGAAATGAATACTTTATGGAATAAACTAGAAATGAGATAGGTAAGCTCTCAGGGAAAGAGAAAAAAGAGACCCTTACTAGATGGAGACCCAGATCTAAAAGCATAATCAGCCATGCTATCTCTTTAGTTAAATGAACAAAACCTCCAGCGTATACTTGTACCAGATCATCTAGAACAAAACAATCGATTTACATGTCACCAGATTCAAAGACCTAAACAATGTGCCCATAACTAATTTATGGCTAGACTTCCTTTTTTTTTTTTTTTTTTTTTTAGAATTAAGGGTTCCTGCTCCCACTTTTGTGGTGTGAATACTTTTGCTTTGCTGTCCTGTAATAAATCTTTGTTTGTGCCTTGCTTTCAATGTGTCCTGAAATGCATTTCAGCAGTGTTAAGAATCTGCCCAGGGCAGTTGAGGTCCCACTGCCCTCATGGAGTGACATCCTTGGACCCCAGTATGGTGACAGTTACATTAAAATCCATTGCCCCCACCTTCCCCAATTGATCTCTTTAGTAAAGATGGGATCTGGCTAAATTGCCCAGGTTGTCCTCTAACTTGTGATCCTCCTGCCTCAGTGTTCCAAGAAGCTGGAATTACAGGCATGCACCACTAAGCCTGGTTCTGTTGTCTTTTATTATTATTATTTTTTAAATAATTGGTTTAATTAACCAATCAATTAATTAATTAATTTAATGTGGTGAAGAGGATGGAACCCAGTGCCTCACACTCTACCACTGAGCCACAACTCCAGCCCTCTGTTGCCTTCCCCCCCACCCCTGGGTACCAGGGATTGAACTCAAGAACACACACTTGACCACTGAGCCACATCCCTAGCCCTATTTTTATTTTATTTAGAGACAGCATCTCATTGAGTTGCTTAGCACCTCGCTTTTGCTGATGCTGGCTTTCAACTTGCGATCCTCCTGCCTTAGCCTCCTGAGCCGCTGGGATTATAGGCGTGCACCACCACACCTGGCCCTCTGTTGCCCTATGAACACATCTTTATCTTTTGCTTGATTTTATAACATCATGCATTGATGTATTTGGAAAACATGGGTTAAGTTATGCATTTCTTCTGAATGTTGACATACTTCATTATATGCTATCCAAAAAAAAAAAAAAATCACATTTGTTAATATCACCACTAATGTCACCAGAAAAGTATTTTAGCTGTCTATCTATGGTGAAGGATATAATTTTATGCTTGGTAACTCATTTTATTACTAGCAACAAATATCCATCAGTTCTTTTACTTGAAAGTGACCAATTCACTTTGTTCATTTTGGAGAAAATGTTTGCCAAATATCCAGGATACATAAGCACAGATTGTCAGTTATATTTTCAAGTAAATATGATTTCGGGTGGGGGAGAAAAAATAAACTAGCTCAGCTCAGGCAAGCCATAAGTGCTTTTCTTTGAGACAACCAGTGTACATTAGTGTGTAGCATAAGTGTTTATATTTTCCATTATGTCACAAATTATTAAGAGTTAAAATTTAGGGCTGGTGATGTGGCTCAAGTGGTAGCGCGCTCGCCTGGCATGCGTGCGGCCTGGGTTTGATCCTCAGCACCACATACAAAACAAAGATGTTGTGTCCGCGGAAAAAAAAATAAAAAATAAATATTAAAAAAAGAGTTAAAATTTAATAAAGACATTGATTTTTAAAAGGCCCTTTCTTTCTTTCTTTTTTAAGGCCCTTTCTTTTCTAATTTCAAGTCCAAGGCAATGAAGAATATGATACCAGTATAGTTTTGTGTCATGGTCTTGACTCATGCTAAGGTGCAAGCAGTTTTACAAACCATTACTTTGGAGACACTAATGCATATTACCCAGCATGGTAGTGCATAACTATAAACCCAGCTACCTTCGAGGCTGAGGCAGGAGGATTCCAGATTTAAGGCCACCTGGGAAACATAGTGAGACCCTGTCTTGAGTAAAATAAAAAGGGCTAAAGATGGAGCTCAGTGGTCAAGTGCTTGCCTAGCAATGTGCAAGGGCCTGGGTTCAATTAAAAAAAAAAAGTAAACAGAATAAAAACTGTGGAGAAGCCTTATTACAATAATGAGAATAATTTTGATTTTTGTAGATCCCCTGAAAAGGTCTAGGAAATCTCAAGTCCATATCTAACACTTTGAGAATCACTAATTATGGCAATATGGCCACTGATGGATAAGAATAAAAGAATGAAATTTCATTCTCATTATCCATTTACTTACCCTATGCAAATCAGTCCCTGCAGTAGCTCTCTTTGTAGACACATTATGAAACTGAATACTCTAGGTTATAGAGAAGACATAAAGTACCAGAGGTTTTGTTTTGTTTGGGGTTTAAAGGTACTGGAATTTACAGTTTCCTCCTCCCCCATCAGACTTAAATGAGGCAGAAAAGAAACATCCCAGACAAAAGGTGTACCTTGGGTATGTGAAAAACCATTTTCCCAGAGGAAAAGAGAAGATATACCGTTTTCACTTAAGCTTTGGCATGAACAAAGTAATATTTTAATACTAATTCTTGGAGTGATTTGTAAGAGAAAAAAATCATTCACTAATATTTTGGTAAAGAATGTACACTGTGGTTAAATTTACAGGTATTTGATAGCTTCATGCCTCGGGCTGCATCTTAGACATGCATTAAATAAGGAGAAACAACTGTCACTGAACAATTCAATTTGCAATATACAGTCATTTGATTTTCTAGACAACAAAAGATAAGCATTTCTTTCAACTAATCAACATTATGCTCATAAGTCAATATGAATAAGAAGTCATACTTGACATATGATTATAATCTAATTGCTAATTTAGAGAATATAGCAATTCTGATCATTTAAAACTTGAATATTCTATGTACAAAAGGTAGTGAGTGCAGTTTTATTCAGATGTTTCTGCTAAATTTTATGCAGCATATTTCATTTTTTATAGCACCCAAACTCTTTGAAGATATTCTTTTTCAGGATACTCTATATTTTAAAACGCAAATATATTCAATAATAGAAATAAGTATCATCAACTTTAAGGGTAACAATTATAGGGCTATCACTTGGGAAGACTTTATTCTTGCTGTGACAGGAACTTTACCTTGTATCATGTTTAATACTTCATTAGATGATCGCTTTCCCATAATAATCAGGAAAAGTGGAAACTGATCTGTTTTTTGAGTCCGAATGGTTTGTGCAACAACACTGCCAAAGTGTCTGTTACACATTGTCAGAAACCTTAAATGAGACAAAATCCAAAGTCAGTTTCATTTCAGAGTTTAATAAATTCACTAGTACTTCTAACAAAACCCTTATTATTAGTTCTGTAAAAATTAGCTTACCTTTTATCAATATATAAAATCTTGCTATACTTTCAACTAAATCTTAGTGATTATCATATAGAAAAGCAGGAAGTACACCCTAAAAGCTGTCTGGGGCTGATAGCATAGGATTCTCAGTCTAAAATATTACAAGCTGTACTACCTAAAAACTATGAGGAAAAAAACTATCAAATGAATTTCAAGAGGACAGACTTTCTTAAATAGAACAAATAATATAGCATGGTATCAAGACAGACTGACTAGCAAGATTCTAAGAAACACAATTTAGCAACATTTTCACAAGTCTTTAGAATCAAGAATTACACTTCAAGAATTGTGTATTCTCTAGTATATTAGAAGATCTTCTAGTTTTGTACTTAGTATAGGATAAAAATAATAATTCTAAGCTTTTGGCCAAAAAAGCTCAGAGATATTAGCATACCGAAGTCTAGCATTAGTATTCTTAACACGATCTGGAATAAATGAAAAAACTGATAAAGCTTTTCTCTTCTATTAGAGGACTGTTTGAAATTAGCATTTCTTTCAAGAGAAAAGGGTAGCTTATGATATGTTTTCAGATCTGATGGTAAAAAGTAAATGTCATAATAATAATGAATTATGAAAGACCAAATGCAAATATAGAATGCTTTAATAAGATCCAATTTAATAAAGTCTGTAAAAATAATGGACTTTTAATAACACAGGTCACAAAAGGCAAAACAGTGGAAATTCTGGGGACTAGCCACTGGTACTGGCTTATTAATTCTTAATTATGTTCATGAAAGGCAACTTAAATCGTGTGTTTTCTTATGCCTTATGATAATATTTTAGGTAACAACTCCTCTGAAATGTATGTTCTAGCTGATGAGCAAAGTCCTGTCGTCACATGCATTAGAAGGTAAATCTATTTGAAAAGACAAACGACATTAAAATGTCATGTGCTCAGATTCATTTGATATCCAAATTCAAAACAGAATCAAACCTCTTAATTTTTAAAGCCAATATATTTTCTGTCTATAGAAATTCATCTCCAAAAACTAGGCTGAATCCTCCATAAAACCTATGCTGTGACTACAGAAAGTAGATCTTCTTAAGACTACTAGAACTGTTGGCAAGAGTGTCAAGACAAGTTAGCACTACTGTAATAAGTTCATTGAAAGGCAGGTTCATATACACATTTGGAGCAGCAATAACAAGACCTCATGGCAATTTGAAATGACAAGGCCTTAAGAAATCCATTGTCAACCATGAAATATCAGTGCCCCCATGAAAATTCAAATCTTCACATTCCACAACTATTATGGGATAAAAGGTGCTCAAGCAGCCTAAGCCTCCATACCAAATTTCACACCCATATAGCTTTAACTCATCAATGGGGATGTGTAGATCAGGAGGCTAGCAAGTTAGGATCTCATTTTCCTTTCTGCCTCTTACTAAAATATTTGAAGTCAGCCTTGACCCTGATCTGACCATTGGCAACCTCTAAAATTAAAGATGTCAAAAACAGTTGGAATGCCGTTTACTACAAAAGGGAGAAAATAAGTCCTTGTTGCTTTCACACCAATGGAGTAAGTGAATATCACATAGTAGATACCCATCACAGCACTAGTCTCCAAGCGATATCAAATATTTGCCTACAATCTGTGACTTCACAAACTTCCTTTTTGTGAAAATGAGCAAGCAAATTCAAGAGAGGTATAGTCTTCAAAGATATATAGATATTCAATTAACTTAAAAAAATCATTTTTTTGAACCAAAGATTGGCAAGTCATTCTAACTTTTTGAAAGGAGTTGAGAAATATACAGAGATCGTGTACTCAGCTGATACCAGAGAATAGCCTTAAATTAACACTTTGTTCAAATAATAATAAAAAACCTTAAATTTTAATCAATCTAGTTAATCTTCCTAAAATTTGAATCATATTTGAGATTTGTGATCAATTGAGAGGTTGTAGGGTCAATGGAATGTTTGAAATTACAAAGTTCCTACTTTGAAATTATATAATTAGTAAGAACTTCACACACAGATATCCATTCTTTCTCATGGCTGGGAGCTCTGCTTCTTCCCAAGAGGAGCATAAAGTCACCACAGCAGCACATTAATAACAGCAAAAAATTCCATTCAAAACAGAAGAAAACCAGGGGAAAAATAACTCATTTTAAGAGAAAAAGTACAGTTTTTCTATTTATGGTATTTTCTTCCCTTTGACCAGATAAAAGTATGCCCATGTACCTAGTGGTAGGGCCAAAGCTGTCAACACAACTGTAACTGACTTTGCATTCAGTAGAGTCATATATCATGAAGGGATAGTGGTATCTATAGTCATTGGATTCCAGCAATCTCAAATGCAAACAGGTAATCAGTGACAACTAATCCATAACAAGGAGAAGTGGCTCTTTCAATTATAGGATTTAGCTGGGCATGATGGTGCACACCTGTAATTCCAGCCACTTGGGAGGCTGAGGCAGGAGGATTCCAAGTTTGTGGCCAATCTGGGCAACTAAGTGATTGCCTATCTCAAAATACAATTAGTAATAATGATGATGATGATGACGCCAACAATGTTGGGGATGTATCTCAGTGGCAGAATAATAATAATAATAATAATAATAATAATAATAGTAGTAGTAGTAGTAGTAGTAGTTCTGGGGATGTAGCTCAGTGACAGAGTAGTTGTCTAGCACATATAAGGCCTGGATTTAATTCTGAGTACTGCTATAAAAAAAAAGAATAAAATAATCTACCCATCACAGACATATTTGAGGAAGGGAATAAGAAGCTGCCACATTAAGTCCCTGAAACTGAAAGTTAGAATGACCAGACATAGAATAGATGCTGTCACTAAAGGAATAAAATGAGTTGGGAATGTGGCTAAACAGTAGTGCTCCTGCCTAACATGCATAAAACCCTGGGTTCAGTCCCTAGTTCCTCTCTTTCTGACTCTTTCAACATACAACCAAGGGGTAACATGAACAAGGGAAATAAGAAAAAAGGAAATGAAAAAATGAATGAAAGAAAATGGCTAATCACAAATCAGGTACACTTTTATATTCACTAGTTCTTGCCATTAGAAAACCAAGAATAGGACGATAAGATACATGATTTTTACCTAAACTTCAGAGAAAAATAAACAGAATATTTGAAGGCCAGAATATATTAATCATTAGTAAAATTTTCTGTCTCTGAAGCATAGATTCTTTTTTTCCTACCTTGCTAATGGAAACAAAGATTACTAATAAATCAGATATGGGAAAAAAGTAATCTTTTAATTCAAAACAGGATATGGTTTAGTTTCTTTCAGTCAAAGTCATAATTATACTTTAACAAAGCTATACTTCCTAGCAAACAGATATATTATGTGAAATTTAGGGAGAGGAAGTTGAAATTTTATAAACACTTTATTATCTATCTATTATATACTAGGTATTGTAAAAGAAGAAACATTTGATTTTAAAATGGAGGGCATAAGAATGCCACTACTCTATTGATGGGTTCCTGATTATTACACTTTGATATGATTTCCATAAGTTTAAAGCGACTCATATAAAATGGGAATAACACGGTCTTTAAAACACCTATAATCTTGTAAGAATGAAGTAAGGCAAGATTCCAAAAACACTTATACCTATGTGCAAAATATGGTAGGCCTTAAAACTATAGCCATTTTATTACTGTTACATGCAAAATTAACAATTTTGTCATTACTTTCACAATTAAAATGAAATCTTCAGGTTTACACTGAGGGATTTTTGCACAGTAAATTATAAGAAAATACAATTATAGATGCTTCAGCTGTGCAATACAACAAAACTTTAGTTAAATGTGAATATAAAACAAAAATCACGGGCTGGGGATATAGCTCAGTTGGTAGAGTGTTTGCCTTGCATGCCCAAGGCCCTGGGTTCAATCCCCAACACCACAATAAAACAACAACAAAAAAGGCTTTAGCCTCTCTCTCCTATAGAGAGATGGCCTTTATTTGTTATCTCTGTCAAATAAACTCTTGTGTGTATCTCAACAACAAAAACACCAAAATCACTTTTATTTTTATATATTTATATTTTAAAAAGTTAACTTAAAACCAACAATATCAAAATAACTGTTTATTCTTGAACAACATCTTTCTGATAAAGTGTGAACCATTTCTCCCAAATGAGAGGTTACTGGGCAGAAAAAATTCATGTATAAATTCAAAAAACTTCAGATTTTTGAGCATTCCAGATTTTAAAATTTTGGAATAGGGATGTATATATTTCCAAATCCAAACAATGCTAACGGACTTCCCCCATACTGTCCAACAGTTTGAATAATATTTTAATAGTATTTTGTATGCACTTCCTTAACTGCAGCTGCTTGCCTACTTTTTAAAAAAAGCCATCTTGGTTTAAGAAGCTTCTTCCCTTTCAAACAGACCAAACAGTTTTTTGCCACAGCAGTCTCACTATTTACATGTATTCATTTTTTTTTTTTTTTGTAGCGAGGATTGAACCCAGGTTGCTCAACCACTAAGCCACATCCCCAGTCCTTTTTTTATATTTTACTCAGAGAGGGTTTTGCTGAGTTGCTAAGTGCCTTGCTAAGCTGCTGAGGCTGGTTTTGAACTTGAAATCCTCCTGCCTCAGCCTCCAGAGCCACTGTGATTACAGGCATGCACCACACACCCAGCAACATGTATTCATTTATGTTTGTTCAGTTACATTTATGCAGATTGACAAATAAAACAAAACAAAAACAAAACAAAAAACCAGAATGTAAGATAAAGGAGTTTAGAGATCACCTAGCTAATACACAATTCTCTTTACCTCCTTTTTTTGCCTTACTAGGAAAAATTCACAAGTCTGAATGCCCCTCAAATTCCACTGTCAGTTTCTTTCTGGAAACTGAAAATTCCCATTGAGAATGGTCTTCAGCATGGCTGGTATATGCCCCTTTGTTCTTTGATTTTTGGTTTAAACTGAATTAATGAAAACAGGAATATATATATATATATTTAAAATGGGAGAAACTAACCATAAAGGCATTGATCCTCAACTTCTAGTAGCCTAGGAATCACCTAGGGAGTTTATTTGAAAGGCAAATTCCTCAGCTCCATCCCCCAGGGGTCAGGTCCAGGAAAATGCCTTTTTAATAGATTTTGATGTAAGTGGTTAATGGCCACACTTTTTTAGAAACACTTTTCATGACAGAAGACTATTTTCCTTGTAAAGATTAGAAGTTGTTTCTGAGGCATTTCCTTTAAAAAAAAAAAAAAAAGTTGGACACAATGACTTTATTTTATTTTATTTATTTTTATGTGGTTCTGAGGATTGAACCTGGGCCTCGCACATACTTGGCAAATGCTCTACCGCTGAGCCACAACCCCAGCCCCCTGAAGGCATTTCTTAAAGAAGTCATCCCCAAAACATTTCAGGTGATGGAGCTTCCGTGGACCTTAACATTTTTAAAGTGATCACCTCAGAAGACTAATTTGAAAATCCAAAAACCTGTTGGCACTCAAAAAGCTTCAGATTTTGGAGCATTCTGGATTTTAGAATTTTGGATTAGGGATGTAAATATCTCCCCATCCAAAAAACTCTGACAAGTGAAATACTTCTGGCCCTAAGCTTTTCAAATAAGGGTTATTTGACTTATAATAAGAACATAAATATTATTTTAAGTACATGAAAACTTCCCCAAATAAGGGTATGCTTTATTTTCCTTATATCTAGACCCTAGAATTGTAGTTGAGAAGGATAATAGAGAACAGTTATTCAATCTCTTATCAGATACAGAAATTCTTTGTCTAGCAATGTAAATAGAAGATCCATTTTCCAGGGGAGAGCAAATATATATTAAATTTAATGCCTAACATTTCTTCTGTGTTTTGACTCTTACCAATCAATAAATGTTTATGAAAGCCTACTAAATGTGAGTTGAGCTATGGTTTGTATCCTAAGGGGACTAAGAATATTTTGGCTTTGGTAAATCAAGGTCCCCAAATAGTAAACTCAAGCTAGTATATGACTAGGGCCTACATGTAGTGTTTTAGATTTCTGGAGAAAACACAGAAGAGAATTAGAACTTAGAAGTCAGGGAGAAATTTATATAGCAAGGCAGTGCTCCTAGACAGGAAACCACTCTCACCTCTACATTTCCTAGTAGTTAACATACATGTGTTGCATAACTGGGCCAGTTTATGCTTCAGTAACCTTTATTTCCACTATGACAATGTTGACCATGAGACTTTCCTTTTCCTCTTCCAAATACTACTGAAATCAGTTTAATTAAGAAGTTCAATAGACTAAGTGACATAGAAGAATGGAGGGAAGAAGAGAGGTTAGGAAAAGGAAAGATAGTGGAATGAATCTGACATAATTTTTCTATGTATATATATGAAAACACTAGTGAATCCCACAACAGGATAGATACATCCACAAGAATGAGGTCCTAATTAGAATAAGATATATTCCATTTTGTATAATTATAACAAAACAGATTCTATTGTTATGTATAACTACAAAGAACCGATAAAAAAGTAACAAAACAAAACAAGGACAGAGACACACACACATTAAAAAAAAAAAAAAAAAAAACGACAAGTTGGGCCTTGGGTTCATACCCACCACCAATACTGCCACTGGCAAAAGAAAAAAAAAAGACACTCTGGATGAATCTTCATGATCTCCAAAGCTTTCACTGTGCTTCTCTTCCCACAAGTTCATTTGGCCTCTCAAATGAACCAAGCAGGTGTTGGCCCACAAGTTCTAAACTTCCCTCTGACTTTTAGGAAACTGCAGTTTTTATATAAATTTCATTCTGTCACTACCCATTGACTCAGGAAGGTGGAAAATATCCAAATATTAACATAATTGAGCAAGTAGGAATTATTGCAAGAACCATAGTCTTGTGGAAAGAACAAAGACTTTGGAGTCAAATGAACCTGACTCACTAGTTGTGCCTTTGGATAATTTAATCTTCCTGAACTTCAGCTTTCTTATGTATAAATGAAGATAATAGATAACGATATGTAATTTTGGAATTGGTCTGTGAATTCATAAACACTACTTCTTTTTCCTCCCTTTTATGTGCTTCAGAGTCATATCTGGTTTCTCCTCTCCACAGAATAAATATAAGGTAAAATGTTTCTTAAAATAAGCTTACTGGTCTATAGCTTCTAGAGTATGTATCAGCACTATCATAAAATGATGTTCTGATCTAAGGTAGAACATATAACATGTTATCATGTTCTATTATTTTTTTACAGCTGCCAAATTTGGAGACTTCATGATTTTAGTATGTAAAACATTTTCAGCATCATTTGGTTGGCTGGTTTCTCTTAGAACCCTGACATTTATAAATAATTTCCGTAAGTATTTGAAAAGACCTATCGTTCTAATAGGCTAAAAAAAGTAGTAGGACAGCCTTAGTTGAAATGTCATACATAGGAGGAAAGTCTTTAAAAAATAAAAGACCAATAGCACACAATATTACACTTTAGTCACTCATCAAAGCTCCATGCAAGATTTGATAAAGGCTCACTTGAGACAGCTGATGTTTGATAGCATTGAATGGACATGTTAACTGTGTAGGCTTTTCCTCTAAGCTGTATATCAGTTTTAAGTTAGATCTTCAAAAAAGGAATAAAGACCATATCACCTAAGCTCCCCAAAGTATTACCATTACTGAAAAAAACAGACTTAATTCAAAGCTCTCTGCTTTTATAGGGGATTAATACAAAAAACTTCTTCTGTGTAACATAATTGTCTATTACATTTCTTAATGTCACTCAAATAGAAAATCACACAACAAAATTCAGCCTTTAATTCAGTGTCAGGAAATCTTAAAATGAACCTGTTAAACTTCTATTAATAGATGATAAAAAGTATAAAGGACAAACTGTAAACTCTAGGGCACATAAGAGAAATATAATGAGTGTATATCAAATGAACAGATGAATGAATGAGTATATGCTTATGACATCTTTTTTTTCTCTAACTGCAAGAATTTCAGAGCTGAATTTGGTGTTTAGGTCCAAAATATAAGTCAACTATTACCACTGTTAATTGGTTTTCATTTGTTTTTATTTTTCTGATTGATATTTATTTACTCTTGAATAGTGATTACATCCATTTTCAAAAGTAGGAAAAATGTTAATGCTAAATACACACCCCTAATCTGGGGACAAATATGTAAATATCTTGATTTTCAAATAGCACCTACCAATAAATTTGCCCTTAGTCCCTATAAGATTGAGAAAAGTTGTTTAGACAAATTGTTTATGAATACTTAGAACATAGTAGTGATGAATAGGAGGTAGCATAGGTCACTAAAAACACACCAAAATCGTCATGGCACACTTATAATACCAGCAACTGGGGAGGCTGAGGCAGAAGATTTGTGAGTTTGAGCCCAGCCTGGGCAAGTTTCAAAATAAAAAATGAAAAGTGGGGCTGGGGTTATAGCTCAGTGGTAGAGCACTTGCCTAGCATGCATGAAGCACTGAGTTAAATTCTCAGCACTGCATATAAATAAAAAAATAAAGGTCCATTTACAACTAAAAAATATTTTAAAATTAAATAAATCAAAAGGGTTGGGGATGTAGCTCAGTGGTAGAGTGCCTCTGGATCAATCACCAGTACCTCAAAACATAAAAACAAACAAACATACAAACAAAAAAGGAAGAACATACCATGCTTGCCTAACACGAGATTATTACACTGTGAACTCCTGAATGTTCAATAAACTTTGACAATCTGGACTTTGGAGAGGCATGTGAAGAGGTGTTTCAAAAGATCCTTTAGGATAAGATTCAGAAATACAAACTAAATTACCAGGAAATTCAATCTATAAAGTGCTACCAAACTGAGTGTTGTCTCAAATAGTTAACTATTTGGCTTTGTCCTGTCAACATTTTCATATGTGAGATAAGGAAATCAAATATATATGTATAAGTAAATGCACTGAACACTTACTGTTTTTAATCAATTATACCATTTAATTATAATAAAAACTCTAAGGAATGTGGTTTTATTTCCATTTTATAACATGTAAAGCTTATCTCAGAGGTTTTATTCGACTCATTCAAGGTCATTACAGTGTCCTAGTGGCATAGCTAGGATTTGAATCTTGGTCTGGGTAAACTGAAAGTTCATTCATATTCTTAACCATTATGCTATCCTTCATTCTTACAATATCCAACAAATAATATTGAGCCTTGTAATAAGAAAGAAAAGTGAACACACAACTTTTGCTCTTATGAAGCTTATATTTTAGTGGAAGAATTAGAAAATTAATTTAAAAATATGTAAAACTGATGTCTTATGGAAAGCTCAAGGAGGGTGCTATGAACAAGAATGATGGTGGGAAAGCCACCTTTAGAAAGGTTCATCAGACTTTTCTCAAGAGGGGATATTTACACTGAGACCTAAAGGACAAATGACATCATTTGTCCTTCTGATGACTTCTGTTTCTTAAACAACTAGTGAGGGCAGCTTTGAAAGGGAGTAGAGAGGTGTGTGATGTTTTTGATAAATATGTGGTATCATCTAGAGATCTCACCCAGGAAGAAAGACTTAACTAGAGAATCCTAGTAGGCTTACCTAGCATTACTGTATGCTCACTAGTTAGTATGATTTTCTCCAGAAGTGTTTAACCACAAAGGCAAAGGGAAGGCAAATAAGTGGGTCCAACAAAGTGAATATATTGAATGGAGTTTAAAATATCACCAGGAATTGATAATGATGACTCTCAAAATCTACATAGGACAAAGAGGGAAATAAAAATTACAGACAGAAAGGTTGGGTAGAGTGAGAGAAAGTGGTAGAGTAACAGACTGGAGACTACAGGAAGATTTAAAAAACAAGTACTTATTATATTTGAATGAGTGGGACTACTAGGAAGAAGTGGTCAGAATCAGATGTTTTACATAAAAATATATGCGGTGGTATAGTTTCCATTGGTAACTACAGAAAAATTTTCTGGAGTTACACATATCTAGGAACTAAGAGGATTATCAAAGAGTAGAAACAAGAAGTTAAGGTGAGTGATAAATTTGTGAAAGTTAATAGAATTTGTACCCCCCCCCCAAAGATCTTTTCAATTAATTGCATTAGTAGCAAATTGCAGATATATGGCTTATTATCAATTCAAGTTTGAAAAACAAGTAGGGGGTTTCAGTTGACTTCCGGAGTTTGACAGAAACCAATAATTAAATTCCAGAATAGTTTGTACATAGTACCAAACAAACCTCTGGAACACTATGTTGAATCCTTGCACATTTACAGGAGACTATTTTATAAATAACAGTGAAAAGAATTAATTGTATTTGGTAAGAAAATGCAGGGAAAATGAGCAAAGGAGAGCTATAGGGAAATTGACAGTGGAATGTAATATTAGGAGATAAGTTAGGCTTATTTCAGATAAATACAAAACTAGAACCAAAACCAAGAAAGTTGTGGAAGGCCTCTATAGAAGAAGAACTATAGCAAAGAACTGTCCAGCTTTTAGACCAGCTCCTCAAACACTGTTCTCTCTAATATTTAGGCAGAGATTGGAGCAATGTCTGTCAAGCATATTATGGAGAGAAAGGTCCACATGGCTGCAAATTGTGCTGCTAAGGATGTGTTTAATTCCCAATAAGATGTAACTCTCATCTTACACTTCTCTTATATGCCTAACAGAACTTTGCTCATAGTAACTCATACACACACACACACACACACACACACACACACACACACACACAGCCTAGTTTGGATTCTTTAAATTTTTTCTATGACTACAGACTGAGTTAGCCAATAGTAAAGTAATAGATGGCTTTTTAAAAAAGTTCTATAGTTTATGCTTCGTTTGTGAACAATACAAAACTATCACTCTTTTCTATTACTTAATGCTATCAAGTTCAGAATCATAAAAAATATGCTTGTGGGCTGGGGATGTGGCTCAAGTGGTAGCGCACTTGCCTGGCATGTGCGGGGTGCTGGGTTCAATCCTCAGCACCACATAAAAAAATAAAATAAAGGTGTTGTGTCCACGGAAAACTAAAAAATAAATATTAAAAAATTCTCTTGTCTCCTTAAAAAAAATATGCTTGAGAAAAGGACACCAAATCTATTCCCTAATGAGTTATCTAAACTTAGAAGAAGCAGGATTCCATTTTATTCCCCAATTCCAGTCTAATAGAAACTTATCCACTTTTTGGCAGAACAGATCGTTAAGACTGTTGACATAAAACCTTGAGTGTCTATGCAGACTGATAGGCAGATACTGGACAAAATGTCAAAGGATCCAGTTTCCACATTGATTTTCTTTCTTTCTCTTTCTTTTTCTGTGTTACTGGAGATTGAAGCCAGAGGCGCTACATCCCTAGCCCTTTATATTTTTTGAGACTGTGTCTCACCAAGTTGTTGAGGGTTTTCCTTAAGCTGCTGGGACTGGCCTTGAACTTGTAATCCTCATGACTCAGCCTCCTGAGTTGCTGGGATTACAGGTATGTGCCACCACATCTTGTTCCACAAGTAATTTTAAAATCACAGAACAAATCTGTTTATTTTATAATTTTTATTATAATATTAATTTTTCTGCTTTACTACTAGTATTTATGGAAGAGGAAAAATGTACTACTAATTTAAATGGCATAGGTGTTATGATTAGTTAAAAATTCTTCAGAAGCACCCATGAATATAAAAATTATTAATAATGACACAGCAGTTAAAAATACAAATTTTGGAGACCTTTTCAATTTCATACAATAAGAAAAGCAAAAGACCTGATGGAACACATATGTTTTAAGATATTTCAGTTTATAAATATCTTATTCTGGGAATTTGTTTCATTTGCTTTACATTTTGAAACCTATATAAATAGTGGATCAACTACATCTCACAACCATATTGTTTTTTTAATTGAATGTATATATTCTAAAGTACAAGATGATTAGGTATTGGGATTGACAATTTGTACATAACTTTACAATTACACCACATGGAGTTAGAGAACAGAAAAAGATGTGGCAATAGATCATAAAGGTCCCAAGGCTTGGTGTCACACTCAGATTTCAGGCAATGTGACATAGTGAAAATTTTTTGAAATGCTGTGATTCTTATAATCATGATACCTAGAATATTCGAAGCACACAGTGCTTAGCAGAAATACCAACTAGATAATAATATAGTGCATGAGAAAAATAGGATTTGAAAAAAATTTATAATGTTCTTTGAACTGGCTTGTCAATAGTATCACCTTTGTATTATTCTTTCTAAACAACAGTTTTCATATATACTGTTTATTGACAACTGTATCTGAGTTAAATGCATATTTCCTAAATAGCATTAGGTAGATGAATATGTAGAAAAATATCCCCACCCAAATGCTTTGAACCAGATTCAATGCACTTACTGTCAGGCAGTTATACATGTAGAAGTAGGTAGAAATGTGGGAAATGTCCAGATCAGAGGGGAGGAGGGAAGCTTGTAAACTGGTAATTTTAAATTATCTTGAAGGACATTTTAAAAGGATTATCTATTTTAAAGAGAGAAGAATGTATTATAAACAGTTTAGCCATCATCTACATAGAGATTGGTTTGTTCTCAATCTTAAGAGGCCATCACCTTTTATCCATTCCCCCTTTCCCTTCCTTTCAGTACTATTAGGAAACTATTCACAAGTGTAATACTGGACAATGCTGAGCAGTAATTATGACTTGCTGACAAAGAGATATGAACAATTACTGAGCCCATTTTGAAACCCTACACTAATAAAGTCATTAGATGCTGCCCTTGCCATGATCCTTCTAAAAGCTTCTGAAGTTACAAGAACACACGGCATTGTTTGCAGGGACAATTGCTGCTGGCAGAACGCAAACCTTGAGTTAAACCATGCTGCAAATTGATCTTGACATTCTGTTAAGACGGCCACTAAAAATCAAAAGCAGAGGAGAAAAGGAGAAAATGAGTGGGTAGGATGTAATCATGGAACAGGAGGGGTTCCTCCTCACCTTCTCTCCTCCCTCTTCACAAAACAAACCAGAGAGAAAATGACAAACTCTCCTGGTGTTTTGGAACCTTTATTTTAAAGCATTAATTAAGCCCTTGACCTGGGATGTTTAGGATGGCAATGCACTTCCTTTAAAAGTACTGGAAGGAAAATGTTGCACAAAAGGAATAAAGAAGTTGGAGAAAATTATATGGACATCTGGCAAGAAGGCTCTCTGGAAGTCTTAGTACCCTGACCACAACATGTTCATCTGTTTTATCTGCTCTCCTCTGTAGAATACATATTTGCTCTTAGGGTAGCAGCTGGAAATTAACACTCCTAGTGTCTCCCATGTAGACCCCACACCTGGGCTATATTTGCTGGATCAAATGGAAGTGTGGGGTTAGGCTAACATGGTCAGCTAGGCTTCAGCCAGGCATGAACCACTGAGTGGTCAGGAATTATGGGTAAGCCACTGTGAATATGGCTAATTACTAAGACGGAAAGTACAGATGAAGATGGCCTAGTGATAATACATGCTTTAAGTTAATTAACTCTTGCCAAAGATTATGTGGAAAATTATTACTTGAACATTAAAGCTAACAAGTACCTGTTAGCACAGTAGAGGAAGTTTGCAGTAACCTTAAATACAGCAGCCAAGGGCATTAAGTTCAAAAGCTAAAAGCCACAGGCAATAGAATTATCTTGTGAACATTGGTATTAATGATGAATTATATATATATATATATATATATATATATATATATATATATATATATATATATATATATATCATGCAACCTGTGCAACCTGTGTAACCTGGGCACTATCAGAGTAACTCTTAACAGTTACTCTGAATACTGCAAAGCCTGATTTAACCATTTTGTAGCACATACAACATTTTTACCTCAGGAACTTGCACTTAAGCAACTAACACACTGGTACTCATAGATGGCTGATTACCCAGATGCCACTATCCTAGTCAAAGTCAATGTTTAATTTTAAGTCTTCTGGAATTAGATCATTTATACAAGCACCTATATTTGCCTTGTGGGCCCTTCTAGTCAGAACAAGAGATAACCACTAATGCACTTATTACAGGTCAATGCTGATCTACTCTAACCTTCCTTGATAAAGTAACTTAGCCAAGAACCCACTCATCATGGAAGGCAATGTTTCAATGCATGTGATATGTGTCCAAATATTTTTAATAGATGAAAGCAACTTAACACTTACTATGCTGGTAGTTACACAGTATTATTTATAGTTAATGTTGATGGTGCCCAAATGGAATGTGCCTGATTACTTGGCATATCTTATGAAATAACCAGGCAAGCATGCTGATTCCATGAACATGTTTATTTTAATCACTGCCATCACCACTTCAGAAGATTCAGTACCATCTGACAATGGCTCAACTTGGGATTACTTTTGGGATAGCACAGAGACTTGGCAAAGTCTGTGCAGGAAACTCTGGAATCCTTAAATGAACTCAAGTAGGTTGGAATTCAATCCCTTTTTCAGATAGTCTCGAGGTATGTATGGCCCTAGGTATAGGCCATGATATTTTAGGACCCCTTTAGGGCCTGCAGAAGACAAAGTATTCAGCCTGGACATTTTAAGTTCATTATGCAAGGAAACAAAAGCTGTAGTTTTATTAGTCCTATTAGTAGTTACAGAGGAAGATGACACAGTTAGAGGACCAATGCTCTTGCCATTACCCAAGCTTAATTTCCATTGCTTTCACAATAAGCTTGATACAGATTATTTATTACCAATTTGGTACTTAATTTTTAAAAATTATTATTATATTTTTAGTTGTAGATGGACATAATACCTTTATTTTGTTTAGGTATTTTTTTTTGTTTGTGTGGTACTGAGGATCTAACCCAATGCCTCACATGTGCTAGGTGAGTGCTCTACCACTGAGCCACAGCCCAGTCCCAGTATTTAATTTTTAAAAGGCATTATGTAATGTATAAGATTATAGATATACCACCCTTAGGGAGCTGACAACTTTGTAGGTAGATAACCAATAACTGTACACTGTAATGAGTGCTATTAAAACAAGCTACTATAGGAATATTATGGGAACACATAGAAAGTGCATTTTGAACCCAGACTGAAGTGGAAGATGAGGAAAGCCAAGGCTTCTAGGTAGTGATATTTGTCCTGAATTTTAAGAAATTATCCTTTCACAGCTAAGTACTAATTCACTAAGAGTACATTGTACTCAAAATATTTTTATTGTTTTAGTTAAACCATGATGGTTTTCTACGTGTTATGCATCCAAAAGATATTTGATCTCTGTTCCACCAACTGCTTGTAAGCATATGCCAATACTGGGATGGATCAATAACAAAACTTTTTTGGATCTGTCCCTCCCAGTTGATTGGCTTAATCCTCAATCTGGTTCAGACCATACAGGATTACATTAGTTGCCAGTTCCCTTCCATCTTTCTTTCCTCAACAATTATCTCAAGCACTGACCCTTCATTCCAGATACTTAATTATGATGCTTTAAATAATACCAATACTCTTTGTAAAGAATAAAAAAGCCACAACCTAATAGACTAGGAATGCTACTAATACAAAAATTTTTGAATAGAAAAAGTAAAATTCTATTCACATTTTTCTGTGTGTCATCTCTTTAAAGTCCTTCTCTGACTCCCTTATGCGTAACAATTTCCTATGGGGTTTACTCCTGAAGCACTTTCACATACATTATATATTATCTCTTTTGTGTGACTTTTAAAATTATTTTTTAAATTTTGAGTCATGGTTTTCTGAGGCTAGCCTTAAACTTGCAACCCTGCTTCAACCTCCTGAATTGCTAGGATTACAGGTGTGTGCCACTGTGCCTAGTGCTACTTTTGTTTGCCTTGATTACTAGACTATCAGTGCTTTGAGAGTTAGGATTGTCTTGCTCAACTTTTCATCCTCAGTTCTTAGCACCATTCCTGGTTTATACTAAATATTCAGTAAATATTTACTCAATGAATAAATGTGAAGAAATGTAAAAACTTTCTTAAAATATTTTTTAGTCATGCCCAGGAGTGATTTTGCAAGGTCCCCTTGCTTACTATTACCTGTTTCTATCTCTTTCATTTATAGGTATATCCTTCTATCAGGTTCATTAGTAAAATGAACAGTTAAGAAATTATACCCTCTAGCACCTCTTAATACAACCTAGGGTTTTCATCCTATGACTTTAAGAAAGAATGGCCCTGAAATCCATCGACACAGCTGTCAACAAAACCATGGAATTTTTAAAGAAATTCCATTTAAATATGCAACACTGAAATTATAAGCAGCATTCTTAGATGGAATTGGATGTATATATTTATTTGATAAATTCTGAGTTTCTTTCTCCTAGAATTTAATTTATAATAGCAAGTGATATTAATATCCTGGTAACTTCACCAAAGCATTCACATGAGTTCAATATCCTTCATTTATCTTCTACACACCAGAGATTCACAGTAAATTGTGCTTGGAGGATTAATGTTTCTGTAGCCTTAATTAGAATATACCTTAAGCAAAAATATTTGATCAGCAAGATCCTTCCCATCTTGGACATCAGTGTCTAGAGGTATAACATCAGGTGGTAGTCCTAGAAACCACTAGGGAAGCATACAAGTTAAATAGCTTACAGATCCAGGTCCCTCTACATTTACATGATTTGTCAGAACTAGGATAGCCAAGATGGGACAAGAAAAACTATCTGCCATAAATTTATTCAAAAACTATTATTACATCAGTTATAAAGAAAACAGTTAAAAAGCCAGGGCTACAATCTTATTTTTTTTAATTTATTTTTTAGTTGTATTTGGACACAATACCTTTATTTTATTTATTTATTTTTATGTGGTGCTGAGGATTGAACCTGGTACCTCACATGTGCTAGGCAAGCGCTCTACCACTGAGCCACAACCCCAGCCCCTATAATCTTGTTTTTGATGCCTAGACTTCTGTATTTCCTCATTTCAGTACTTTCCTCATTTCCTCATTTCTGTACTTCTGTATTTCCTCATTTCAGCTCTCTAGTTATGAAAATGATGGCACATCATTTTTTGATATGTAGTAATTTTTTATATGTAGCCCAATGATAGACAAATATTAACACAAGCAGTCTTCTGTAAAATGAGAATGAAAGTTTGAGGTTAGTTAAAGTTAAAAGAATCAAATAAATGATGCAATAGATTTTCATGATAAATACCTTTGGATAAATGTGGTTTATAAAATTCCAAGAAAGATCATACAGCAAGAAACCCAATTAGATAATTTTATTCAGATGAATTTATGACACCTGATAAGAAAATTGTGGCTAAGCTAAACCATTCATTTTTGGCAATAAATCAGCCTAATTCTGTTAGTTTCATGTATCAAAGGAGACCCACTTTTACTCTCTTTTTGGGAATATGACACTCTAATAAAACGCTAATCTTGTGTTTAAAAATGTTTCCTATTTCTTAACAGTGATAATGATGGAACTGTACATCAAAAAGAGTTATATTGTTTTGTTACTTTAATATAGAAAATGGAACACAGCTTAAAATAGTTCTTGATTTTTAATGTGAACAGAAGTGAACTTTGAATAAGTATGGCAATTATCTTAAAATTCTAGGAATTATTCTGTTCTCTTCTACATTACTCTGTGTTTCCTATAAACGTTTATTAAGTTGAATTCCTAGATGTTTCTATTTTCAGTCTATAATATCACTTCCTTTTATTTTTATGACAGTTAATGAAATATCCCATTTTTTAAAATGAAGACAGAAATGTCTTATCATACTTCATAGTCAGTCCTGCAATTCATTGAGAAATAGCTCTAAAGCCTTAAACAAGGCCTTTATTTAGTGTTTTTAAAGAAGTGTCATAAGGAGTTAATAGGACACAGCTGTACTGGCTCTTTCTAATAAGCAGCTTCTGTCGCTTTGGTCACCACAGGTGTCTCTGTAACCTGCAAACTCTTATTACTAGTGTATCAAAGTTGTGCTACTTAACAGACTTCTTTAGTAAAACATAACAAAGCAATTACATGGCTGTTGATTGCCAGTCATAAAAAAAAAACCTCAAACACTGTTTTTCAAAAGAAACTACACTGCAATTTTTTGTCATTGTAAAATAAAAGGAACTAAGGAATTAAATGGAGGATAGAACAAAATAACAGCAGGTAGCCCACTGAACTTAGCCACTACAGATGGTTTAGAAATAGTGTTTCCTTCTTCATCAAGTTGTGGATAAAAGGAAAGGAGGAGATTCCTTACTGCCAGTGAATGGCAAAAGATTTAGCCACGTCTCCAGTCTATGTATTTTGCCTCATGAAAGACCTTCGATGCTGCATTTTTATCTGTTTTTGGCACTGCTTTTCATCACCTTTAACTGAGTGTGAATAATAACCTGATTTAATTTAAACAAATACAGGTGCTAGAGGTTCTTTATTTATGTATAACAGGGAATATTTCCAAGGCAGAACGAAGTCATCCTAGGAAATTTCCTAGCCATTTGCTTAAAGAAATTAAGTATTAGATGAAGAAATTGCTTCAACATTTTTTTGGGGGGGCTCACAGTTAAGGGAAGAATTTTCTTTCTTTTCAGATTCAGATAACATAAAGCAAAGTCTGAATGATAATAAAAAATTCAGTGAGACATAAAATAATAAAAATATAAATCGGATGATTTCTAATTGATCTATAATCATTTAAATTAGGTAACTATAATAGGCTTTTTTGAAATGAATTAATTTAACCTCCCTGTTCATAAGCCCGCGGTCTTGTGTTATGATTGTGTTAACACATCCAAAATAGCATCATGGGATGTTACAGTCACATGTGTAATTACACATATTGAAAATATATTTCAGATGGGAAACTCAGAAAGGTAAAATATGAAGAATTACTTATCATTTAAAGAAATTATGATTAACAAATTAACTATACTTATACTGACAAATAGGAAAGGGATTTTTTTTTCTTTTGAGAATATGGATGCATTGCTGGCTGTGTGCAAAAGAATGTGTGCAATAAAGCGATTACATCAATTAGCATATGCTAGAGTTAAGCTTTTACCAACTTCACTGGACTGGTCCAGAATGTCCTGCCTTCTTCACTGAAGTTATTAAAAAAATAAACTTACTACTAGGATTACGTGTTAGACTTGCTTTGCCTTTTATGAGCATCATAAAAACACTGATTTTCTTTAAACAATCAACAAACTAGAAATATATACTATCTGTCTTATTGCAAAAAAAGAGAAATATATTTTTTTTTCAGGTTATTATTGAATTTAAGCAGAGTCTTTTTAAAGTTATGTTTTCAAAATTGTAAATAACTGCATATGTAGCTATAACAAATAGCTTTTATCTAATGAAATGTAATAGAAGCGTTAATGCTAAAGATGAAAGATATTTATGATGACAAGAAGCCAAATACAATAATGACTTTTTAAAAAACAGAAGACCAACTTACAACTTGTGAACAGAATATTACCTTGCTCTGTTGGCGTCCTTTGTCAGATCCCAAGCCCAGGTTATAAAATTTTGACTCAGATAAGAAACAATGGATTCAGCACAAAGCATTTGTGAGCAGAACACGTTGGTTAGTACACTTTCATCATGGTGGAGGTAGATAGCAAGAAGCTTTCTCTGCAAAGAGGAGAAAATACCAATCAATTAAAATACTCATTAATGAAAGATTCTTGCATTTTGGAGAGGTATAATCAATATAAATGAACAGCAAAGACAAAAATTAAATGCTATTCCCTAAAAGCGTTCCTTACATTTGGAGTTCCTAAAGCATCTACCAGTATAAACAATTTTTGCCTCCTTACACTTTAAATAAGGAGGCAAGTATGATTACATCTAGTTTTACAGATTGCTAGCATAGATTCCTATTAACATGTGGAAGCAAAATTTGCAAGAGAATTGCATTTTCTTTAAATAAAATGGACTTACCATTCTTTATGTTCAATACATCTTTATGTAAAAGAGAAATATTAACTCTGAGGCATTTAACTATGCAGAAAAAAATTAATCATTAAGACTGGATGGCAAAACATCTCTTACATATTCTTTATGTTTTTAATCTGAACACTGAATAGTCTCTTCTACTTGAAAGAAAAAGGGTTGAAATAAAGTTCTGTTTTAGATCTACTAGTAATTTCAAAATGCTTAATATATTCCCATATTAAAGTCCTTACTTATGAATATGTAATTTTAATTACCATTTGAAAAGATGTTTAAAAATATGCAGTCGACATGAATTCTTTTTTGGTTTAAATTTTATAAGATATCCAATGTAGTTTCTCCTATGAAAAATTATTTTTTTCTTTTGGCCATGATAGAACTTGTTCTTAAGAAATGACATTTGCTGTCTTAAAAACGTCCTGTCATAGTTGGGTATTCAATAAAATAACTCAAATTAAAAACTAAAATTGAACAATATAATTTGCAATATGTCAGCTACAATAATGACAAAAATGAAATAACTCAAATTCTGTTGACTAACTTATTAATGCTACCTTATAGAAGAGCTGAGTTTAAGAGTCACAGTTATCAGGAAAAGGAAAGATAAAACATATAAACCAATAAGTGAAATTCTGCCAGAGGAAAATTTCAAGGAAGTTTTAAGATATTTCCATTCATATTAAGTAAGGAATATGATGGTAGTCGTTAACTGAAAATTTGCTGGGTGTAATTCTTAAATAAAGACTCATACTGATGAATGCCTAATGATGTCTGATGCTTGAAGTATCCTGATAAAGAACCCAAATTGTAACAATGCCTTAAAAATAATCATTAAAATATTTTTCTCAAAAGAAAATTTTGTACTATAAAAGAGGTAAATATATTAAATAAAGGTAAAATGATTTTAGATTAAAATTCTAAAATCATCCTGCTATTTTTACATTTACCTCCAGAATTGTAAAACAAGTACTAACCTCATTAGCATATGAGGAAACTGAGGTTTAGAACCCTGACTTGTGCTAAATTCCACAACCAGTTTGTAAGAAACACACTGGGGACTACAAACCAGATTGTCTGAATCCAAGTCTAATGTTCTATCTCTGATACTACAATGTAGCAAGGAAATCACCACACCATAGTCAAGGCATGTGGGAGCACTCATATAACTTGAAGCTGCTAGACTACTTACAACATCAGTGCTTCCAGGCCTCAGAAACTGCATGTAACAGGAATAAGGACAGGGTTCCTGTATAAATAGTTTGGCTGATCTCACTCTGCTTCTATGTGTTAATTCATTTATTCATTCATTTAACAAGCATTTGTTCAAATACTCATTGTGTCAGGCCTAGGAAGAAGTACAAATGATAAAGTGGTGAACAGGAAAGACTCAGGGTATCTTCATCTATGTTGATGTCTGCAGGAAGTTTGCAATCAGATATATTGTTGGAGAAATACTTACTTGGTAAATTCTGACTCAACCTTGAAGGTTCAAAGCAAATGCCTCTATGAAACCATTTCTGATTCTCTTAGGCAAAGTTAAGAGCTTCCTTGCCCGTGTTGCTAGCTCTTCCCACTAGTAAAATTGTTTACCAGTTTCTCCTCTAGACTAAGTCTCTCAAGGGTCAGGTCTAGGTCTTTTTCTGACTTCTTTACAACCTAAACTAGCATAGGTGCCAGCCTGTTTGAGGAAAACAACCCGAATGCTGATATTAACCTCGGCCTCATAGCAAAAAAAGACACCACATGGCAATGACAATGCTAAATCAGTTTTAGTAAGTGAATCAAGAATCTGCTGCTTTAGGGAAAGATTGTGAACCTGGCTGCAAACAAATTCAGAGCTCCTCTTCTTAGGAGATCTCTAGCTGAAAAGACAGAGGGATGTCAACCTCTAATTCAGCTTGTTCGTATCTCAGCAACTACATTTAATGAGACACTGGGAACAAGAGAGCTGTCTACTTTTAAATCAGCATATTTCTCACCAAACAATAGCAATTGCTAAATCTTTAAAATGCCTATTTCTCTCAAGAACATTGTAATGGAACATTTAGACTTTGGGAAAGAGATTAGTGATTTATATCGCTATCTCACTGATTTAATTTAAATGCTCTTCCAAACCAAACACATATGTGCCAGAGAAGCTACTAAGAAACCCAACATGCAGAGTTCCCCATAAGTGAAGCCCACAGTGTTGACTGAAACTAAACTTGGAAATCCAGGGCACTAATGCACAATATCAAGCAATAAAACAGCATCTCTTTGGCAATATTTAATTTAAAAAAGAAGAAAGAGGCGGGCGAAGATCAGGGACTGTCTGTTTTGGAGGATCAACCATTCTGCATTTCAAAGCATTGGTCCCTGCAATATCCAGGTTACTGTGCTAGAATCTCGACTATTATATCGCAGTTGTGAGAGGGAGGGCAAAGATGTGTTTACTCAGTGATTAGGCCCTTAGAATAAGCCTCTAGCTCCTAGAGAGACAGCTCACCACTTATTCATTTGGGCCAATTCACAAAGCCTAGGAAGATTAAACATCCATGCTGAGAAGACAAGCGAATGCAGACGGTGAAAAAGAAATAAAAATTCTTTAAAAACTCTGAGATGACTTCATTATTTTTCCACAAGGAAACTTTAGGAAAGTGTTTAGTTAGAGAAAAACCCACATTGACCTCTCTCTAAACCCTTAATCTTTCCTTTGTGGTGGCACTGCTTTGTGGTAAGCGACTGGCTCGCCTCGCCCCTCTTTTCACTAGAAGCTGAGAGAAAAAAGGCTCTGGAGAAACAGTTTTCCTTCCAGGGACACAAACCCCTGACACTGTTAAACATGAGATGCCAGGAAAACACACTTAAAAAAAATTCCCACTTTAAACTCTAAACTGAATGTGAGAAAGAAGATGGTAAAAAAGAGTATCAGGAAAAGATCTTCAGCCTGGGGGCACGCCCACAGCAGCTTTCCATAGGGAAATGGAATAATATTAAAATGCTCTCATCTCTCTGACAGGATAAGCATTCAACAATAACAAAAAAAAAATTCTTTTGCTGTTTTGACAGTTGTCAAAAAACAAACACAATAATATGCAAATGCTACTAAATTTGGGCTATACAGTCTATTTTAATTATAGGCATGATAAATGAGGTCCAGTTTCAGATTTCTGATTACCTAATTGAGCTTAATTTAGGTAGGGCAAAACAGAGTTGAATTCGGCATCAACCAACTTGGGAGAGTAGAAATGGCAAAGTAATCAGAAAACTGCTTCTGTGAAGAGGGGCATAGAGTACACAGAAAAAGCATTAAGACAGTGTTTTGTTTTCCATTACTATAACCATTTCTTTCCTTTGGTCCATTAATAATTTAGTTCAATAACATTTACAGAGTGCCATGTGTTAGAGATTGAGAATATGGAGATGAATAAAACAAAGTTCCTTTGCTCTTAAATAATTGGGGGTGGGTGAGTATGTTGGGAAGTAAACATTTAACCATGTAACAATGATAATACTGGGGTACTATTTTATTTGTATTTTCTAATTTGGCAGAGGGTCTAACTCTGGTAGATCATAAAGGCAAACAACTCAGCTTCACTATTCTCATATGTCCATTTTGTGATCTAGGTTTTGGTAACACAGTATAAAGAATGGTCTCCAAGCTTTAAAATAATAGAAAGCTCTATTCTAAAATGAGTTCTGCCATTTACCAGTTGTATGATCATGGGGTAAGAAGGGTCATAAAGACTGTGCACAAAGTAGGTTAAACATCTATTTATTATGCAGGGCCCCACAGCAGGTACTGAATAAAAAGTATGTTAGGATGAAGATTCCGGGACTATCCATGCAAATAAAAGGGGTTTGAAAGCAATTCTGAAAGAAATCATAGTCATGAAAATGTATTAAAGATTAAGCAGCTCCTACTGGCAATAGTATCTGGGATGCTCACTGTGTCGTCAGTGCCTCACTAATCTTCACATTCCAATCTAGAAGTTAAGGTACTAAATTGATGTTTAGGAAATGCCCAGCTGACAGCAACCAATGTAACTTGGCCTTGAGCTGCATTGACTATTGTATTGAAACAATATCATAGAACCAAAGAACACTAGAACTGAAAGAAAGTAGCTATGTCTCAAAATGAGCCAGTCACAGAACACTCAGGAAACAGTGAAGGACTAAAATGGAAGTGTATCTTTTTGAGTGACAAAATATCCATAATCTGTGTGTTCAATTATTTTAATATGATATCACAAATAATTTCTAGAAATGGTAGTTCAGAGTTTTTTCAGTGTAAGAATTAAGGCATAGGGCTGGAGTTGTGGCTCAGTGGTAGAGCGCTCACCTAGCATGTGTGAGGAGGCCCTGGGTTCGATCCTCAGCACCACATAAAAATAAATAAACAAAATAAGGATATTGTGTCCAACTACAATTAAAAAAAAGAATTAAGGTATAAAATTATGTACTTTGTGTATGTTGGGACTTGACTTTATTTCTTTTTCCCACTTCTGATCTTTTCCTTCATTATTATCATTACCATAATAATCAGAATCATTACTATTATCAGTCTTTTGTTTTTTAAGTTTGGGGATGGTTTATTTACACAAAAAGTGATATAATGGTTCTAATAAACACCCATTTATTCTTTATCTAGATGTACCAATTATTAACATTTGCCCATATTCATTTTATCATTCTTTTTATACTTCTTTCCTTGAATTATTTGAAAGTTGCAGATAATATGCTTCCACCACAAATATTTCAGTATCTGTCTTTTGAGATATAACCACTGTATCTTTATCACAAAGACATTTAACATTACTGCACTAATATCATCTAATATAGAGTTCATATTCAAATTTTCCCCAAAATACTTAATTAAGGTGGGGCAAAACAGACTTTGGGAAAGAGATTAGTGATTTATATCACTATCTCACTGATTTATTTTAAACACTCTTCCAAATGAAACACACATGTGCCAAAGAAGCTACTAAGAAACCCAACATGGGTAGCTGTTTTATTTACTAAATCCAGGATCTAATTTGAATTATTCTAGTATACCCCTATGGATGTTCACAGGTCCAGCTAAGCATTTAATCATGACATAATAACATGGTAAGGACAGAGGCAGCCACACTGGATTCAAAATTCCTACTTTACCACCTCTTAGCTCTGTGGACCTTGAAAAAATTACTTCAATTTTCTGTGCTTGGGTGCCATGCAGTTCTGGAGGTCAAAAATATACAACACTCAGCCTACATGGGAATGGTGAGGGGGTAAGGATAGCAAATCAGTGGTCATGAGTAAAATTGATACTTGAGCGGAATTTTAAAACTAGGGACACAGTAACAGATTTCTCTGGGACTTAAGATGAATTTTGAATTTAGTTAATAGTACGGAAAGGTTGAGTGGCAATCTCCCAGTCTGTCCAAAGAACACCCAACTAGTAATTTTTAAAGAGTGAAGAACCAATTGGCAGATGTGAATTTTTTCTTATTCATCTTTTTAGTTAGATTAGTAGCTGACAACTAAAAACTACATTTCTTGGACTCTTGTTAATCAACTGTGGTTCTGTAACTAAGTTCTGGACAATTTAAACAGAAGTGTTTGTTGGAGTTCTAATACCCATCCTGAATCATGACATCATCCAAACCTTGCCATTAAAGCAACATGAAAGTACACTGAGTTTTTGTCTTTGAGGTACCATACTAGGCCTGGACAGATGATCTCAAAATTTCATGAAAGAAAGAGAAATTAACTTTTATTTTGCTTAAGCCATTATTACATTTTATTTTTCTGTTAAAAAATCAAATCCCCTTTATTAATAATAGCTGTAAGAAATCCACAATCATATATAAAATGATAGTCTATGGAACTATATCGTTAATTCAGAAAATAAGAAGAAAAAGACATGCATTTATGGATTAGTTTTTGTCCTAACAGGAAGATTCTCACATTATACCAGCGGGCCCTAAGTTATATACCAATGGGGATGAACTTTGGCTTGAGGCAAATGAACTGACAGATATTGAAAAAGCTCCATCTTGTATTTCTAGTTATTAAGACTTATCGTCAGAAGGTCAACGAGGATTCGGACTGGATAAACACAAAAGAAAGCATGGAGCTTACTGCTTGAGGTGACTCTAGTCTTATCTTCATGTAATGGAGAAGGAGGCATCTTTATTGTTAATATAGTCTAGCCCAATTAATCCAGAGCAAATGGCTTACGTGTTTGGAATAGTGTAATCGTCAAGTGTGCAAGTATGTGAAGTGCCATGTGTACCAAAGTATATAAACCTGAGACTCAACATTGTGATTGAAGTCATAGTAAGTGATTTGTCTAGATATTTTTTGTTGTCTATTTATCTACCTACCTACCTAACACAAGTGATTTTTATCATATAAAACATGTCACATATGCTATTATGCACCTCAAATTTTTCACTTAATAGATCTTGATCATACATATATATATATTCTACATTAATATCTATGAGGTAACATTTTTGTGTGGTGCTGGGGATTGAACTCAGGGCCTTGTGCACACGAAGCAAGCACTCTACTAAATGAGATATGTTCCCAGCCCCATAATTATTTTTAATGGCCACATGGTATTCCACTGTTTGAATGTACCATTATTTATTTAATCAGTCTTTTACTAATGGACATCCAGTTTTTGCTATTTAAACAATGCTACCATAGATATCCTTACATTTATCTCCTTTCTTATTTGCATAAGCATATGTATAGAAACATTTCAGGTATTTTGATAGTGAAATTACATATTAATATGGTTTTAATCTGCATTATATTATGATATATGAATCATGTTTTTGTATTGAGCCATTTTTATTTCCTTTTCTGTGAAATACGTATTTATGTTGCTAGTCGATGCTATAAGAGCCTTTTTCTTATTGATTTTTGGAGTTCTTCAAGAGTAATTAGAGTAATTAGCTCTTTCTGGTATGAATTTTCAACAATGTTATTCTTTACATTTTGTTAAACACTTCAAATAGAGTGGGAGAGAAATAGAATACTTGAAGATACATGTGTATGAAAAGGTACAAAGAAGGTTGTGAAATTTAGAGCCACAGAGTTTGTAAACTATGATGTCCTACAATTTTCTAATCATTGCTCAACATACAATTTTTATGCAATATATATGCACTATATATGTGCAATAGCTGCACATATACAAATATGCACCAGATCAGTCTGTCACTGTATCCAATCCATCTTGCCAACTGCTACCATATCACTATTCCTTTTGTATATTATAGCCCTGACAATATAATCCTCTTCAAAATCTTTCAAAAGCTGCTGGGCGAGGGCCCACGGCCATGTCAGCATGCTCAGCCCAGCCTGGACCCATAGCATGCCAAGAGTGCCTCTATAAATAATAAAATTCTTTATTAAAAAAATCTTTCAAAAGCTAACCAATACCTAACAAAAAAGATAAAATGTATTTAGTTGGCATTCATAGATTTCTGTGATGATTCCCTTTCCCATACTTTTCTCTTGCCCTATCACTTAATATTTTCCTACCTATATCCTATATTCTAGTAAATTCTAGTAAATAGGCCTATTCATCTTCTCTAACATGCATATTTGAATAACTTATCTATGTGAGGATTCATTTTAGCCCCATTTCAGAGAAAACAAAGGGGAGACTTAACAAGCAAATTGGTATTAGGGCTTAGTTTCAAATCCAGATTTGTCTTGATTTGTTCAATGTCCATTATTGTAAGCAAACTATCTCAAATAAATTTTACATACATTACAAAGATGTTTTACACAGTAAGCATTAATTTTTTGTTAAACAACATTGTGAGGTATGTATTATACTTCAAAGTCTTAAATATAGAAATTAATGCTCAGGGAGGTAGAATAACCTGGTTAACAGTACACACCTATTTAGTAGCAACTAGTAAATGGGAAGGAGTCAGAATTCAGACCTAATAATTCTCTATCATGCCCCTTACTTTTAAGAGAGAATGTTTAAGATTAGATTTGGAGCAGATTTCTTGAACTTACATATGAAATACTTAAGAGTCTAATTTGCTTTACATCCTTTTTAAATAGGTAATATGAATAAAAAATACTTTCTAGGGCTTGGGATGTAGTTCAGTAGTAGAGCACTTGATTTGCATGGGGAAGGCCCTAGGCTTAATCCCCAGTACCATAAATCACACACACACACACACACACACACAACAACAACAACAACAACAAAACTTTCTAGGACCAGTATGGCCCTTTGGGAGAAATGATGCAAATATGGATAAAACCCATGAGGAAAATTTCTTTTGATATTTTCCTAAATTACCAATATCATTTTTAAAAGATGATATGAATAGCAGTAAATAAGGAAGAAAGTTTCACATGGCAGCATATATTAAACTAATAAATTTTTGACTAATTTATAATGCTTTATAGCATGATTTTAATGAGGTCATTAAAAATTTTTATAGTTTTAAGACCTTCTGACTAAATTAAAGAATTAATGATACATTCTAAATGATGCTAATAATATACTGTTTCATGGAAACATCTAAGTATACAACAGCATATTTGGTGTAGCTGTACTTATGTTAGTTTTCCAACTGACATACATGTTTACTGATTTCTTTTATAACAATCACTTAAAAAAACACATTTAATAGGGTTTACTTTCAAGTTTGGAATTATGTGGTAAGTTTCATATTATACTTCAAGTGCATTTGTATTTTTTTCACCCACAAAAAACATTATTTGTGTATTTTTCTAAAAAAAATATTAGCATCATAGGTCTTGTCTTACACATGTGCAAAAGATCCTGTACTAGCTGACATACAAAATTACTGTAAAAAAGAAATTGTCCTGCATTTAAAGAATTTAAATTTAAAAGGTACCACAGACAAGAGTTGATTGGGTATATTTTCCAAAGCATAGAGAAGTTTATTTGCTTGGTCTTCTGGATGATAGGATGCTAGAAACTCAACAACTAGAGCTATGGACTCAGATTTATGTAGTACTTATTTTTCTTAAAAGACTTTGATAAAAGATAAAAGCTAGTTTTCTTTCAACCTAACCTAAGGCAGTATAAATAGCACTACTTTAAAACAGGCTGATATAAAATATATATATTTTAATATATATTTAATTATTATAATATATATTATGTACACACACATATATATTAAAACTTAATAAATAATTAGCACTATTAAAATGAAGTAGGCATTATAGTGATGGAAATGCTCATAGAGGTTCTCAAAAATTCCTTTCTGGAACTGTCCTTAGAGGTAGTTCATAAACTGAATAAGAAAACCAGTCTTTTTGTTATTCGTTTAAAATTGCTAAATAGCACTTTCTATCTTAGCCACAGTGCTGATTCTATCCATAATTAATGATACTAATTATGGATAGCATCATTTAATCCTTAACCATATGAAGTAGATATTCTCATCAACTCCTTGTTTCCCCTCTCCCCAGATTAGAAATAGGCTCATGATTTATTTGGGGTCATGGAGATATCAAGTAGAAATCAAGATCTGAGTACTCTTTAACTTATGTACGATATTTAGAAAAAGTATTGGGCCTGAAGTCAGACCTAGGGACTCTAACAGGATTACTGATATCAAAGCTCAGTATCCCAAAGGGATGCCTGGGAAAGAAACAATCTTCATATGGAAGATAAGCCCTGGCACTGGGATTTTTATTGCTCTTGATTTTTAGTTAGTATAAATGTTTAGTTGTTCTCCAGGGTACTTTTTGTTGTGTAGAAGAAAATTCATCAGGGGTAAAGGCATGAGCGGAATGGAGCCTATCAAGAGAAACAGAATCTTCTTTGGAAATTCCTAGGGAATCATGTTATGGCCAGTGGTAACTCTTTTGCAAACTTAATTAAGGAGGATAACACTGGTTCTCACTTATCTAAAGATACACTACAAGATCTACTAAAAATATTTTTTAAATGTCAGCTAATGCTAGAGAATCATAGTCCCCTCCATGATTGGCCCTCAGTGACTTTCCCAGCTCCATTCCCTGCAAAGCAACTGGGTTTTTATTTATTTATTTTTGCTCCAGTAATAACAAACTGATTTTATTTCCCTCATTTTACTCTTTCATTGAAGTTATTTTAAATTTTTACAGAATTCTGTTACTTGCCTAAGTTTTTTTTTTAATCTTTTAGGATTCATATCATTGTTATCTCCTCTAGAAATCACCCCCCTGCTGCCAGAACTTCTATGGTAGATGAGGTACCCCTTATAGCAAATTGTATTTTATGGATCTGTTTTATATTGTCTTCTCTCTGCTAGATTATCGAGGGCAGGAAAACTCTATATCCCAGATCCTTAGGGGGCATGTGATAAATATTTATAACTTTCAACTGGATGAGCATCCTTCATAGTTAAGAGCAAGAAAGGAAATCATAAAGTTGATCAACCTGTTACCAGAAGTCAAAACTTTGTCATGATACACTTAAAACAGACACAGAACTTGAGAACATCTGCTTTGCTGAAGTTGGAGCTTTGCTTTGGACAGTACTGCAAATTCCTCAAGAAAAAGGAAGAAAATTATGAACACTCTCACCAACAAGTACTCTCAAATGAAATCACTGTGAAGCAGTTTTCATTAAGATGGATTGAATGTGGCATCGTGAGAAACACTTTATCAAATGTAGTGTTTTACTTAGTGATTAACTATATACCAGTTGATGAAGCTCCCCAAATCCTTTGTAATCCCACCACTCCAATAAACATTTAATGAGTATATAAGTTCAAAAAGCCTAGCAGAGGATTTAAACCTTCAATCTTGTTTTTATTTACTCTTGGAACTCAATTTCTCACTTTCAGTGAAGAAAGCTGGTACTCGAGACTCATCTGTTGCCCTGGTAAAATTAATGTGCCTCCCACAGTTTAAATTAAACATGTGATATTTAAGAGGAAAGAAATTTAGTAAGAGTGCCACAGTATCAGTCACACTTGCCTTACAATGTTTCAACACCAGTAAACTGTTTTCTTGAAAATGGTTCATTCAGAATATTTTAAAAATAATATTGAATAAGATTTGTGTTAATTCTCAAAGGTGAAATATGAAAAGTAGAGATGAAGTTTGATAACTGAATTATAAAGTATAGTAGGTAGCAGTCAAAACTGAAATATTATCATAGAGTAAACATACTTACCTATCCTGGAATGTATGAGCTCAGATTTGGCCTCTACTACTTGCTGTTGACATGTCTGAGTAAGTCATGTACATTTTCAGAGTTTCCACATCTCCAAAATGAGACTATGGGTACTAAATGTCCCTATCTCACAGGTTTGTAATAGGTTTCAAATAATCATATATATGTGTAATATATATATATATATATATATTTTATATATATATATATATAATAATCATATATATACTTATATATAAGTACACATTTATAAAACATATGAAATGTTTTATAAACCACAGAGCCTCATAGAAATCACAGCATTATTATTATTATACTGTACTCATACAACTAAAAAGGGATATGTACAATATATTTTGATGGCTATATTAAATGTACCAGCTTAGATTTAATTTTTGATTGTTTACCGTCATAAGGTTACATTTTACTTAATTTAGAGAAAATGTAATGAACTATGCATAAACTGTTCTCTAACTTGAAAATGAGAAATGAGAAAAGGAAAAAACCCTGAACAAGGGGAGAAAAATAAAGACATGTTAGCAATCCAGACAGGTTAGTGAATTTTGGTAGGAATTTAATATGAAGCAAAACATTTAATTATATAAGCCAATGACTTTCATTTTCTAAAACACCTAGACACTAATAAAAACCAAACTATCAATTGTTTCATTAGAAATACCCAGGATTTAATAAATAAGAGCTTATGCTCCTTTGGGGATTATCAGTGAGAATAAATTTAAATGCCAATTTACTGTACAAGATACTTAGTGAAAGTTCTTTTGTTTATAATATACTGTATATTTAAATATCTGCATTTAAAACTATAATGTGTGAAGTATACATAGTATATCTTAAAAAGCATTTGAAACAGGATTTTGCAAATATCTAATTAGTTTAAATTATGTAAGGCCCTAACATTTGCTTAGCAATCTTGCTTGAAAGCAGAAACAAATATATCCAAATACACTTTTATTGAGGAATGAGTTGAAAAATAGACTATTTAAATCTATAATTAGATACTCAAATATGTTTATAACCAACAGTGTAAATAAATATAATAGCATGGCCATACAATGAAGGATTCCACAATCATTAAAATCTGTGTTAAAATATTTAGCATTACTTACAAAGCATTCTTATAAAAAGTGAATACCTGAATCTACAAAAGTTTTTAGACCTAATATCAATTTTTTTCAGGAAATACAGACTGAGGAACAAGGTAAATAATTTCACAAGGAAACAATCACACAAATCCAGAATTTGGAACAATCTACAAGTCATCTGGCCTGATTTCTTCACAAAGCAAATGTCATGGAAAAAAAGGGAGAGCTGGCTTGCTTAAAACAGACTTAGGAAATCTAACATTCAAATATAATTTATGATCGTTCAGAAAAGTGTGGTTCAAAAAACCACCAAAAACTATCTATATTCTGGGGACAACTACTGAAGTTTGAATATGTATTGGATATTAAAGAATGATTGTTAATTTTTTTTCATGTGATTAAGTACAAGTATCACGACTTTTGTAAAATACATACTGAAGTTTTCAGGGGTAAAGTGTGATGCTTATAATGTACTTTCAAAAGGTTCAGTCAAAAATAATGAATATGAGATTACTAAATGTTTTTATGTGGTTTTGGTTTTAATAACTTTAAAACTTTTGCTTTAATTATTTGTATTTATTTTCCATTTGTTTGTATGAATTTTAAGTAGTAATTTTGTGAGTGCGTGGTGCTGGGGATAAATGCAGGTTCTCAGGAATGTTAAGCATACACTCTACTACCAAGCTACATCTGCAAAATTTACTTAATGCTAAAGTCAACATTTGCCATTTTTCATCACAGAAGAATTAAAATAAAAAGTCATCTAAAAATATTCATCAAAATTATAAATCCAAATGTAAATAATTAATTTACAAATGCTGTTGTTTTGTCAGATTATAGAAAACTTTTGAAAGCATTCAGAGTTTGGGATACCTATATATGAAAAAAACACATGGCAAAAAATTTCATTATTAATAAATCTAGGTATACGGGAGATGAATTTTTACTGTATTATTACTTCTACTACCTCCTATATTGAATTGTTTAATAGTAAAAAGTTAAAATACCATAAATAATATAGAAGAAATGGTTGTATAATATTAAAAAGTAAAAACCTACTATAAAAGGATTGTAATGGCTCAATTTTATTAAATACCCACAAACACATTCACTCAAACTTAACATAAAAAATGCAGAGTATGTATTAGAAAGTTAATCATTAAAAGATGTTAGAAAACATTCTATTTGCTTTGTAGTATTTTCCATAAACCTACATTTATGAAACCATAAATATATAAACAGAATCATGCATTTCCTTAAAAATAATAGCTACTTATATAGATTTAATTGTTAAGGGGTACTTCACCTTTAAGGGTAAAGAACAATTTGCTTCTTAATTTACTTCATTATCTGTCAGACATACCTCTAGCTTTGATTACTAATTATCATTTTGGAATTGAGTCTTAAAAATATTTGTTTTAAAATGAATTTTCTTTATATCAGAATTTAATATAAATTTGCATACAGAGGACTCAGAGGCACAATTAAACTCTATTTTCAAAATTCTTTGCCTTCTTTAATTATAACACCTTCCCCAGAACACACCACCCAGAGTATCTCTTATTCAAAATGCTTAGGACCAGAGTGTTTTATATTTTGGAGTTTTTCAGATTTGGAAATTTAGATAGACTTCACTGGTTGAGAATACCTAATCCAAAAATCTAAAATCTGAAACACTCCATTTTGGATTTTAGATTGTTGGAATAGTAATGCTCAACCTGTGTGTGTGTGTGTGTGTGTGTGTGGTTTCATACTATCCAAGGTTTCAGACACTCACTAGGGGTCTGGGAAAACAGGCCTCACAGATAATTATTACACAGAATAATAATTTTGACAAAAGACTTATGGGCAAATCCTGTATCAAGAACTTCTCATTCATGTAACTAAAGAGAAAACTAAATTATAGCCAGGTCCCTTGTCAGTATGTTTGCTTTACCTCCCATAAAAAAAAAAAAAACCCTAATACAGAATTTGACATGTCTTCTATAAAGACCAGCAGTATTCTATTACACTAATCCTCCCTCTGAAATGGGCATCTTGGTGAAGATTAGGTCCATTGATGAACCAGAAGCAAAATCAAGACTTCAACCTCAAAACAAAAATAGAAAACATTAAGCATTGCCTCAGGCCTAGTGGTAAACATGTGGGTTGTATTTTTTTTAAACAGAACAGGCAAGATTGCACTTACATCTCGGGCTTTCACATAGAAGGCCTCTTGAAAAGCAGCTTCTAATGAGCCAATAAAAAATACAGGATGGCAGTCACCATATCTACAGGAAAAATTAAGTCTATTAGTTAATATACATTTCAAATTCATTTCAAAATTCTCAAGTCTAATCAATGGGCTAGGTAAAGTTGGGCTAATGTCTAGTGCAGACCAAATATTAAACTATGTTTTTAAAAGCTTGGAAGTGAGCTTCATTACTTTTTTCAATTCTTCCTGGTCTATACTAATATTAGAACACTATCTAGCAAGTGAATTTCCAAAGTGCTATGAGCTGGGTGTGGTGGTGCACACCTGTAAGCCCAGCAGATCAGGAGGCTGAGGCATGAGTATCACAAGTTTGAGGCCAGTCTCAATAAATTAGCTAGACTCTGTCTCAAAACAGAAATGAAAAGAACTGGGGGGTGTAGCTGAGGGGTACAGCACCCCTGGAGTCAATCCCCAGTACCAAAAAAAAAAAAAAAAAAAAAAAGAAAAGAAAAGAAAAAAAAAAGAAGGAAGGAAAGGAAAAAGAAAAGAAAGTTATGATTATAAGGAGCAAATCCTTGGTTACTCAGTTTTATAAGATTATACTATTATGTCAGTTTTAAGTTCTCACTTTAGTTCACTTATTTGAAAATTCCAATGCAAAAGGGGGAAATGGTTTCTTATAGTGCCAATATTATATTTCATCAGAAAATAACACAGAAGAGAAATATACTTTACATCAAATTGAAGGTTAAATAGTAATCCTCTTTATATTTTAATACCTCAGCACTCCCCCACTCCCCCAGGTATGTAAAACATTATATTAGAGTTTAAAAAAAAATGGTAAAGAACTCCAAAATAAAAATAAAAAAAAAATTCACTTCCATTTAAAAATTTTAAATTATCCTTTTACTTAACATTGTTTTACAGATTTATTTTTGTGTGTGTGGGTCTGTCTATTCTAATATATACTAAAAATCATATCCTATATGGTATTCCTTTGGGGGAATATAATAAATATATTAAAATTAGTGATCAATTTTGTAAACTTCTATAAAGATATAGTGAAGTGGCATAAATGATGTATTAGTTATCTCACACTGAACAATGTGTTTCTCTATCAGCACTACATACATAAATTGATAAATATATCCTTTGAGGAGAAATTTTAAACAATTTATGATTAAAATTGGCCTAAAAGAA
The DNA here is from genome assembly GCF_964194105.1 of Spermophilus citellus. Lineage (NCBI taxonomy): Eukaryota > Metazoa > Chordata > Mammalia > Rodentia > Sciuridae > Spermophilus > Spermophilus citellus. The sequence goes on along the minus strand of NC_138191.1, from coordinate 99,988,275 downwards.
AACCACAGTAGCATAAAAGAACATTAATTTTATATAGTTAATGTCCTAACCCTACCTTGAAGAAAACTCTGCTGTAAATTGTAATAAGGCATCTCCTTCATTTTCTGCGTTTTCTGGCACTAAAAAACAAACAAAAGAAAAAACAAAAACAAAAAAAAAAACAAAACAAATAGACACAAAAAACAAACCACATAACATCTAATCCCACATATAAGAAATATATTTAATCAATAAAGAGGAAATAAAATTAAGTTTTAGCTTCTGCGATATATCTGAGGGAACATTTTAACTCTATATACATTAGAAGATTTCATCAAACTAGAATCAAAAAGAACCTTTAAAAAATTTCAAGCCCCTAAATTTTGGAAATTAAAAGATACAATCCTGTTAAGCATCTAAAATATGTGCCAGTTGTCAATTAGGATTTCAATGTTTTCTTGAAATAGACATTTGTGATTAAATTATATGAAAAATATGAAGTTATTTTAAATACCCCATTCAAACAATGAGGTTTGAAAATTCTTAATTTTATGTAAATACTACATGTATTTATGCCCACAGGATGTCCCTAATTTCATGGAGCAAATGGGCCATTTATGAATTTACTTTAATGATCATTTTGCATAAAGCATTTCTTTTTTTCTACAGTATGCATTTCACAAGTGCAAATTAGAAAGATGGTACATTTACTTTACTTTTGTTTTTCCTTCCAAAGATGGGTACCGGCAAATGAAAAAGTAGTATTACTAGTCTTCACACTGATATCTCTGACAGATGTGGGGAACAAGTACCAGTCACAGAAATTACAGTTGCCTCTTAATCAATCTCTAGGTTTCAAGTGAAAAGAGAGAGAGTCAGAACTATACATATGAAATAAGTTACATTCCTTTTTTTGGGGTAATTTTTACTAATGTGTTGAGAATTTCTAGGCTTAATAAAACTGAAAGGCTCTGATTCTAATGAAGAATGACCACTCATTTTATTTTCTCTCTCCAAACCTAAGGATCAGAAAAAGGGTTTTCAGTTCATTGTTACTTTTAAGTTTGTATACTAAAAGAGAGATTATAATGTTGGCCCCAAAGAGCTATTAATACTCACTCATTGGAGATTTTCTCAGGGCAGATGACGCCATGCCGAATACTTCTCCATCATCCACCCCAAATTCTGTAGCATCTTCAAAGTCATCTCCATCGCTATCACTAACCATATGAACATCGGTGCTTTGCTATTTAAGAAAAGTCCTGATTAGACACATATTGACTTTAGCATATCAAATTTTAAAGTTATGTGATCACAGTAGGACATTAGTTTTATAAAAGCTTTATCAAATAAGAAGTCACCTTTACTAGAGTAATGCTTAATATTTTTTATTTTTAGGCTCATAAACATTTCTAAACTCGGTATGAAATCTGTAAACCAAAGGTTGGAGACTGATAAAAAAAATGAAGGACACTTATAAACTCAAGGAAGACAGGTATCTTTGTTTTACCCTTAGCCTACAGTACACAACTAAGAGCTCAATAAATAAGGAAATAGGTACACCTAGAAAAATCAGAATCAAAGTAAGCAAGCTATGTTTCTCAAAAAGATCATACTAACCTATATTTGGCAGGTAAAAGCATTTTCTTTCTTTCTTTGTACTAGTATAAAACCCAGGGGTGTTTTATACATTCCCAGTCCTTTTAAATCTTTAAAATGTCTTTTTTTGGGGGGTACTGGGAATTGAACTCAGGGGCACTTGACCTCTGAACCACATCCCCAGTCCTGTTTTGTATTTATGTAGAGACAGGGTATCACTGAGGTGCTAAGTGCCTCACCATTAATGAGACTGGCTTTGAACTCACAATCCTTCTGACTCAGCCTCCCAGCCCTTGGGATTACAGGCATGCACCACCGAGTCAAGCCATACTCAAGTATTAATGCCCAGAATGATGATATTTTTTCTCTTGTCTTTAAGACAGTCTAATTTTTTCAATAGATAAGGCAAATAAGAAATATATTTGTTGATGCATTAATGAGTGGTGTTAATCTTAAGCCATTAACTTGCTATTCTGACTCTACCATTCTTTCTCATAAAAGTCTTGGTTCTATACACAATCCTAACCCTCCCTTAGTATTTTGTTCTGTAGAGCTGGATCTCCTTTTTGTTTATGCTATTCAACAGCTTAAAAATTCAAGACCCGGGCTGGAGATGTGGCTCAAGCGGTAGCACGCTCGCCTGGCATGCGTGCAGCCCGGGTTCGATCCTCAGCACCACATACAAACAAAGATGTTGTGTCCGCCGAAAAACTAAAAAATAAATATTAAAAAAAATTCTCTCTCTCTCTCTCTCTCTCTCTCTCTCTCCCTCCTACTCTCTCTTAAAATAATTCAAGACCCCTTCTTTTTTAAAATATTTATTTTTTAGTTGTAGTTGGGCACAATATTTTTATTTCACTTATTTATTTTTATGTGGTGCTGAGGATCGAACCCAGGGTCTAGCACAAGTGCTCTACTGCTGAGCCACAATCCCAGCCCCACCCCTTCTTATTTTAAAGGAGGAAGTTTCCTTTTCAAACAATACACTATAAGACAACTGCCCTTGAATTCCTTCTGTGTTTCAAATATCCTCAGCATGACTTTCCCTTTAACTTTTCGGCTTAAAGAAGTAAAGGTTCAAATCTACAAGATCCACTACCTGTTCCTTTACAATGCTTTACAATGCACAGTAAGTGGAATAAGCAAAGGACCAGCATGACAACCTTACATCCTCTGTCAGCTAAGTTATCATCTACCCTTTACTTTGTTTTACCTAGGATTTACCTCTCCCTTAGTTCTGTCTAGGATTCATCTCTCCCTAAGAAGCATAAGGTTAATAAATAGCAGGGTTAAGGGACATGGGGAAGGGACTATTCCTTTTTTCTTTTCTCATCCCTTTTATCTTACTGTCCCACATCTATCTTCCTTCTCCAAATTCTCTTTCTCCAAGTTCAGTTTTCAATCAAATAATATCCTCTTTTCTTAACAATATGATTTTTACTTTCTCTATGTGATTCTATAACCCATTATTCATTCAGTCATCACAAAAAATAGAATATCCCAATCTGTTAAAATCCTAGAAAAAGAGGAGCTGGGGCTGGGGCTCAGGCTCAGCCTCAGCGGTAGAGTCCTTGCCTCACATGTGAGGGGTGCTGGGTTCAATCCTCAGCACCACATAAAAATAAATAAAGATATTGTGTCCATCTACAATAAAAAAATAAATTTTAAAAATCCTAGAAAATGAAATCCTACAACCATATCATCTTTATAGGGAGGTATCTAAAAAGCCAATTTTTGTTGAAAAAAGTATATTTCAAATATGAATTATTGAAGTATCTGCAAGAATGAGGTACTTAATTATGTATAAGGAACTCCCAATCTATTCACATTTTCTTATCAGACATCTAACAGGTTAGGAAAAGCTTTTTCTAAAAAGTGAGATAAATAATCTTTTTTTTCCCATTAATATTTGCCGAGGAGAACAGATAATATCTTGGTATCAGTCTTGGAAGCTCGAAGATTCTTTAAATCTAGAAGCTATTTATTCAGAATTTTAAAAACACCTAACATTTAAAAAACTCTATTTCAGCTATATATTGCATTCATTTAGTCTCTTTATCATTCAACAAACATTTATAAAGCCCTACTCTGCACCACAACATCTGGACTTGTGTGAAAGACAGTCTATGTCTTCTTTATAAGCACTATACAGATAATTATAATATAGAGTGATAAGTAATAAAACAAGTAAATTCTGAGGAAAGTACCTAATTCATTAGAGGTGGGAGGAATCAGAGAAAACTTCCTGGAGGGGATGATAACCAAACTGTTTGAGACAAAAACTTAGAACATGTAACTGTCATTAAAGCAAGCTTATAATTGAAGTAGATGTGCCTTGAAGCAGACATTCACCAACTACCTATTATGCTGAGGCACAAGTTAAAAGGTAGGAATAAAGAGATAAAATATGGTTCTAGCATTTAAGAAATTCCCATTCTATAAAATTATATTACTTGCTGGTAAACTTATAGGACTGGAGGACGTCATGCTAAGTGAAATAAGTCAGGGGATGAATGTTTTCTCTCATTCGAGGAAACTAGAGGGGGTGGGAGGGATGGCTCATGTAAATAGAAAGGAAACCATAGGGAGGAGAGAGGGGAGAGCAGAGTGGAGACACTGGAAAATGAAAGCGATCAAATTATGAGCAGGTATGAATATGTCACAATGATTCCCACTACTATGTATGATTATAAGGTACCACCAATAAAAACCATAAAAAAGAAATTTCAACTTAAAAGGAAGATATATTTAGTTACAAACATATCTTTTTTAGTCTAAAAGATACAATATAAGTATAAAAAATACTATTGGAGAATAAAGGACAGAATGATTTAGTCTGTGCAAAGCTTCACACAAGTGCTAATATTTAATCCATACCTTGAAGAAAGATATTAATGTAGTAGAAGATGGGAAGATTAGTATAGAGGACAGTTGTATACTAAGTAGAGAAAAAATGCAAGTGAGGAATTGAATATTTTTTTAAAAAATCAATAAATAATTAAAAAAAATCAAACTGAATAATCAGTTTTAAATATGGGAAAGAAATGTAGAATGGCAGTAACAGAAAAAAAGGTTTGATGGAACTAGATTGTGTCAGTCCTCAAACTGACATGCTAAGATATTTGGACTTTACTGTGATGGCAATAAGGAAACCACTAGAGATATAGGCAGAGGAATGTTCAAAGAAACAAATTTGATATCTGTATTTTCGGTGACATGAGTTCCTGGCACATTAGACCTGCAGACATGAGAAGGGAGACATATTTCAAAGTTTCAGGTAGGAGAAGCTATGATACTATACTTGAGCAGGAGCAATGGGAATTAATTAAAGGTGACAGAAATGCAATATACTTTCAGCAGGACTGATAAGAATTATTGACCAAGTAGACTTGAGGATAAAGAAAATGGAAAACGAAAAAAATCACTGCTGAGGTTTTTCAAGAAACAGCAACAGTATTATGAGAAAATAACTACCAAAGAAACCTGAATTTATAATCAGAAGACCTAGGGTTGATTATTCTATCATTTTCCTAATGACTCTGCACAGGTGTCTTCACATTCCAGTTACAAGATACGACTAAAATTAACCCCAGAAGTGCTATGAAAATTAAAGGATATGATATAACATGGTGGCTTGTCAAAATTACATTCTGATTTTAACAGTTAAGTTCAACTTTAGTCACACAGAAGGAAGAAGCCAACTTTGAATTACATGAATAGAAGATGTAGAGTCAACCAGCATAGATCACTCTTGCCTGTGTGTGTGAGGTGTGTGTGTATGTGTGTGTGTGTATGTGGGAGAGAGAAGGAAAGAAATAAAGAGGGGGAAAGGGGAAGGAAAGAAGAGAGGAAGGAAGATGATGCAGGTTTGAAATATATATATTCAGATGAGAAAATCTGAACCTGTTTTTAAGATGAAGAGATGGAACTCATATGGGGCAGAGGTGCGTAATGTTCACTCATGTTGTAGCATACGCCAGAATTTTCTTCCTTTTTAATATGGTTTTGTACAAATACACATTTGTTTATTCATTCATCTGTTGAGGGACCCTTGAATTGCTGCTCTATGTTTTAGCTATTGTACATAATACTGCTATGAATATGGGTTTACAAATATCTAAGACCTTACTTATCTAAAACCATACTCCCCTTTGCCCAATCACAGTTCCTCTAAAAAAAAAAAACATTTATTTTTTAGTTGTAGGTGGACACATTACCTTTATTTTTATGTGGTGCTGAGGATTGAACCCAGTGCCTCATGTATGCTACGCAAGCGCTCTACCTCTGAGCTATTGTACTATTGTACATAATCAATAGTACAATTGCTGGATCATATGGCACTTGTATTTTTAATTTTTTGAGGAACTGCCATTATTGCTTTTCGCAGTTGCCAAATCCTTTTACTTTCCCACCAACGATATACAAGAGTTCCAAATCTTCTACACATTTGACAACATTGTCACTTCCTCCTTTTTTTAAAAAAAATGGTAGTATTCTAATGAGTTTGAGGTGTTATCTCATTTGTAATTCTGAACTGCATTTACCTAAGGAAGAATAATGTTGAGCATTTTTCATGTGCTTATTAGTCATTTGTCTATCTTCTTTAGAGAAATGTCTATTCAAGTTCTTTGTCTATTAAAACAATGCTTTATTTTAAAATTTATTTATTCATTCTAATTATGTATATATGACAGCAGAATGAATTTTGATTCACTATACACAACTGCACTTTTCATTTCTCTGATTGCACATGATGTTGGGTCACACCATATGTGCAGTCACATATGTACCTAGGACAATGATGTCCATCTCATTCCACCATCTTTCCTGTCTTTATACCCTCCCCTCTCCATTCTCCCCTTTGCCCAATCACAGTTCCTCTCAATAAAAAAAAAAAAAAAAAAAAAAAATTGAACTTTTTATGTGATGCTGAGGATTGAACCCAGTATCTCATGCATGCTAGGCAAGTGCTCTACATCTGAGCCACAACCCCAGCCATCTTTTGGTTTTTGTATTTGTCTTTTAAAGAGATTTAAAATAAATATATAATTCAAATATTTTCTTACATTTTTGTGATAACTGTCAATGTTAATTTTTTGTGTAGTTATAAATTTATCTGTTTGTCATGCCTTTTCTCCTTAAATAACTTTCTTAACCATTCATTTAAGGTTTTGTTTGACTGTTCTTTCCTTCAGTCATGCATGTCATCCATTTTCTTCTGAACTGCATACTTTCTGATGTTATTTTTGTATCTATTTCTTTAAATATACTGTTTCTAACTTGAATAACTTTTAATACTTTTGATTCATCTTTGGTTTTCAGCAGTTTGACTATTACATATTGACATAAGTAATTACTTGCATTTATCCTGTTTTGTGTACTCTGAGTCTCTTAGATCTATAATTGATTATCTTTCATTAATTATCTTTCATTAATTGATTATCTTTCATTAATTTTATAAAGTTCTTTAGAATTCTTCATTATCTTTCAAATTCTACAACCTCTATCTCTTTCTCTCTGATGGTTGGTAGGAACTCCAATAACACATGTTAAACCACATATTAATGGTCTTAGATGTTGTTTTTATTTATTTTCTTATTTATATTTATATTTTAGTTTAGAAAATTTCAATCAGTATCAATATATTTTGTGATTTACTGATAATTTCCTCTGATGCATTCAGATAAACTTGGAGAAGATTTTTAAAAAACATTAATTGACAAATAATTGTATATATTTATAGGGTACAATAAGTTTTGACATATGTATAAATTCCGGAATAATGAAATTAAGCTATATTCAAGAACTCACTACTTATTTATAATTATTTGCTTATTAAAATTAATTTATTCGAATTTGTTATATATGGCAACAGAACGCCATATATTACAAATTTCATTTCAATTCATAGTACACATATAGAGCACAATTTTTCATTTCTCTGGTTGTACACAAAGTAGAGTCACATCATTCATGTTGTTATACATGTACTTAGGGTAATGATGTCCATCTCATTCCACCATCTTTTCTACCCCCGTACGCCCTCCCTCCCCTCTCTCCACACTTGCCCTATCCAAAGATCATCCATTCCTTCCATGCTCCCCCCAACTTCAGCATCCACATATCAGAGAAAACATTTGGCCTTTGGTTTTTTGGGATTGGCTTACTTCACTTAGCATGATATTCTCCAACTCCATCCATTTACCTAAAAATGCTATGATTTTATTCTCCTTTAATGTTCAGAAATATTCTATTGTGTATATATACCATGGTTTCTTTATCCATTCATCTATTGAAGGGCACCTAGGTTTGTTCCACAGTTTGGCTATTGTGAATTGTGCTGCTATAAACATTCATGGGGCTGCATCACTGTAGTATGCTGTTTTTAAGTCCTTTGGTTATAAATAGAGGAGTGGGATAGCTGGGTCAAATAGTGGTTCCATTCCAAGTTTCCCAAGGAATCTCCATATTGCTTTCCAGATTGGTTGCACCAATTTGCAGTCCCACCAGCAATGAATCAGTGTGCCTTTTCCCCCACATCCTCCCCAACGCTTATTGATGGTTGTATTCTTAATAGCTGCCATTCTGACTGGCATGACATGAAATCTTAGAGTAGTTTTGATTTGCATTTCTTTAGTTGCTAGAGATGTTAAACCTTTTTCATATATTTGTTGATTGATTGTATATAATCTTCTGAGAAGTATCTGTTCAATTCCATAGCCCATTTATTGATTGGGTTATTTGTTTTTGTTTTTGGTGTTAAGTTTTTTGAGTTCTTTATGTATCCCAGAGATTAGTGCTATATCTGATGTACATGTGGTAAAAATTTGCTCCCATTCTATAGGCTCTCTCTTTACCTCACTGATTTCTTTTGCTGAGAAGCTTTTCAGGTTGAATCCATCCCATTTATTGGTTTTGGTATGATCATCCTTATATTCCAGGGAGATATTCCACTCAACCATGGGGAATAATTATCCTTTTAAAGTGCTATTGAGTCTGATTTACTAGTATTCTGTTGAAAATATCTCCATCTATGTTCATCTATGCAGGTCTATAATTTTCTTATTTTCCTTGTCTGACATCAAGATAATGATGCAACTATATAATGAGTTTGCAAGTATTCTATCCTTAAGACATTTAAGAACTGGTATTCATTCTTTAAATGTTTGTAGGATTCAGTAGTGAAACCACTGGGACTGGGGCTTTTTATTACTGATTCAATCTCTTTACTTTTTATTCGTCTATTCAGATTTTCCATTTCTTCATTACTCAGTCTTGGTAGGTTGTGTACAACTAGGAATTTATCTATTTATTCTAGTGTATCCAATTTATTGGACAGTACAGTGGACCTCCGTTATCTGTAGGGGATATGTTCTAAGACCCCCAATGGATACCTGAAATTTTGAATAGTACCAAACGAGATATGTGTGTGTGTGTGTGTGTGTGTGTGTGTATATATATATATATATATATATATATATATATATATATATATATATATAAACTATGTGTTCGCCTACATTCCCATACTTAAATTTAATTCCTCTTCCACCTGAACTAAATAAACACTTATCAGACACTGTGGGCATAACTTTTATAGTTTGAAGTGTGACAGCAAAACTCACAGGAATTTCTTTTTCCTTTTTCAAAGTTTAATGGAAGAGTCATTCTTATTGCAAATCTTAGCAACCACAGCATACAATTTTTTTCTTTCCTTATTAAGTCTAGAAATCTTACCTTTTTCCTTAAAGGAAATACTTTACAGCTTCTCTTAATCTCTTAGGCCAATGTGGTCTAAGGTATACAGTGTAAATCTAATGTTTCTTCAATAATTTTTGACTTGGATGATCTGAAAGTGGGATATTGAATTCCCCTACTATTATTGTATTACACTCTGTTTCACTCCTTATTAAAGTGTGCCTTACACATTTAGGTGCTCTGATGCTGGGTACATATATATTCATATTCACTTAAAATGATGGTGATAACTTCTCACAGTGCATAGTAAGAGTTCATTAAGTACTTTTTATTTTTGTATATGTATTTGTTTTTTACTGTTGTATTTGCAGTATCCCAATACTGCAACTGAACCCGGCCCTGCTAATGCTAGATAAGCACTCTAATACTGAGATTCACCCCCAACTTTCATTGAATAATTTGTTGTTGTTGGTACTGGGGATTAAACTTAGAGCACTGTACAACTGAGCTATTCCCCCTGGCATTTTCAGATTTTATTTTGAGACAGGGTCATGCTAAGTTGCTGATGGTCTCATAAAGTTGCTGAGGCTGGCCTCAAACTTGTGATCCTCCTGCCTCAACCTTCTAAAATTCTGGGATTATAAGTGTGTGCCACCAGACCCAGTTTGAATATTTTTTAAATGAAAAAAACTGTAATGTCTATGTTTGCTTTACCATCCCCTTATAACCAAGGTCAAAGTTAGGCATAGAATTACTACCTGTAGACATGGAACAGAATTAAGATATTACCTTTTAATATCCTACAGACCTGGGGCAGGGGTTGTGGCTCAGTGGTATAGCACTTGCCCAGCATGTGTGAGGCACTGGGTTCAATCCTCAGCACCATATAAAAATAAATAAATAAGTAAAAATTTAAAAATTACTAAAAAAATATCCTACAGGCCTAAATAGACATACAGAGGCACATACATAGCATGTTCAATCTTATTTGCCTCATTGCTTTGTTTCCACAGCACCCTTGTGTGTACTGCTGTCACTAAAGTTTTTATATTATGTCATCATTACCAATTTACAGATTTATTATCCTTCATATAGGTACATTGTTTTTCATCTTTATTATCCAGTGCAGACATATCTGGCTCATAGAAGGTATTCTAACTCAATGAGTTAAAGGACCTCCAGAATCAATACCAATAAATGTAGTCAACTACACAGCAGAGAAAAAAAAAAAAAACTCTTTGTTAACCTGACAGCTCTAAGTAAAAATTATTTCAATCAATCAATCTGAATTTTGTCTATTGAAATATGAAACTAACACTACATGAAGGAACACATACATTAGCAATAACCTTGCATGGAAAGTTTCTGCCTTCAGGAATTTACTGAGGCTTTATTCAGGCTACATTAACTTTTCCAATGCATTGTTGTGGCAGATAAAAAGAATAGGAAGTGGGCAAGTGGGTGGAGGATATAGGCCTTCTGAAAAATCTAGCAAACAGGCTTACTTCTTCTGACTGCTCCCGAGTCTGTGCAGGTGAAGATCTTCTTCCCACAGTAAGTCGGTGGCAGGGATAAGAGATCCCTGATTCAGCAAGACACATCTGTGGAAAGTAAACACATCATTGATAAACAAAATGTGGCCATGTATCACAAAAGACTTAGTTTTTGTCATTATTTTTGAATCTAGATTAGAAAGCTTACTATGGTAGCCTGAGTATAATTACATTACCAAGAATGCTTTAGAAACTTGAAGATTTTCTACATATGGTATATATACATATATATTACGGTAGCCAAGGATAATTTTCATTAGATGATAGAGCAGGGCTCCAGAAAACTGTAACACATCAAAAATAAGGCAATCACATACACTCTCTAATACCAGTATGTATCTGCTACTTTTTAGATTAGTAGAATAATACCTTAGTTTTATAACTTTCAGGGTAGTAAGGGTACACGAAGAGTATCTGCTACAGGCATTTTTTGTTTTTAATTAAGATACGTTTAAATTTTTACATGTTTCAGTATTAGCATACCTTAAGGAAAATAAAAAATGAAAGTATAATTTGAAAAAAAAAGTCTAGTACAAGCAAATTTATATGGCAACAATTCATTAATGATAATTTTAGGTAACATAACTACTACAGTGCATGTTATATATGGTATATTCTGTGTCAGGCATTTAATTTGTCTATCAACAGGTTATTTATATTTCATTCATTTTTTTATTATATAGAAGAATTAAAACAATATTAAGAGCTGGGGTGTAGCTCAGTGGTAGAATGAATGCTAAGCATGTGTGAGACCCTGGGTTCAGTCTCCAGTACCAGAAACAAAGAAAATATTAAATAGTCCAAAGAGTGTGTTTTTTCTTGGTGTAGATAAAATGGCACTTAGGTGATGATGGAACTTAGGTGATGATGATATAAATAAATTTCTTTTATTATTAGGAATAAAATGGCATTCTCTAGCACACTAAAATATCATTTGGAATATTAGGGGGAGGTATGAATTACACTGATATATGTTGAAATCAAATAAATTCAGAGAGAATAGCACAAGAGTTACACATAACTAGAATTCAAAAGTGTTTAATCAAGTTAATTATCTTAAAACAACTATTGGAATGGAAAATAGAAATTTCATATAACTCTCCAGGTATTATCAATCATGTGAGTTGTGCATTGTTGTACAGATTGTACTGTTTGGTTATTCTATCTTTCTTTTAGTCTGGTTAGAGGTTTCTGTTTTCTTACTTTTGCATCAAAATATTTTGAGATTATACTTTACAAAGGCTAGAAGACTTAATAATTAAAAAGTGCAAAATTTCATCAATTCTGAACATTTTTATTCAATCATATGCACCAACATAATTGTCACAATTGAGTCTATCTACTTATTTCTCTTTAATACAAGCAAAAACAAAGCTAAGTTAGATAAAAAGCGTAGACTAAATTTCAACATGTTACTTTCACAATAGTTTTCACTTGAAAAAAGTTCATTTCTTCTACTCTTAAATCCTCTGGTAATAAAACAGCAATGATAGTAAATGTCACTGACAATCAGAAGCAATGTGATATAATGGAAAGAGACCTGGACTAGAAGCCAGAAGACCTTGATTCGAGTACTGCCAACCCTCCTGATCTTAGGAAAGTCATTTCTCTTTTCCACAGATTTCTTGTTTATTGATTGAGGTGAGTAATTTCTGCCCTGACCACCTCAATGGACTTTTTTTTTCCCCCGGAAGGGTTAAATGTGATAAGGTTAGTAAAAGCTGGCTTTGAAACTGTACAGTATTAGGCAGAAGATTTGTTATAATTCTAATGATCATTATTTTTCGTCTTCTACTGTGCTGGCCTTTGAAAGCAGGTTAATTGTGTATAAATTAAAAAGAAAAAAATGCATATTTAAAGGAGTTGGAGGAAAACACTAAAAATACACTGTACTGTAAGGGGGCTCTTCAATGGGTTTGCCCCCAGAGTTATCAACATTAACCTTCCCCATACATACTACTAATTATTACTGAAGATAAGAGGAGAGAAGATAGTAGCACTTTCTCCTTTATCTACCAGTAATGAAATAAGTCTCTGCATCACTCCTGCTTTTGGATTTTTGAGCTAAAAAAATTAAAGGGTTTAGATTTTCTAAGTTACTAGATGTCTAGGACCGATTTTAAAAAAAAGGCACGATGTTTGTTTTGTTTTAAGGAAACATCTATACCAGTTCATGAGACAAGAGATGCACTAAGAAAAAGAAATAGAAGTTGGGTAAGGATTGGTTTATATCTTTACCAGGCAGTCTCTCTCTGTAGGACTGTGGATTATTTGGAATGAACACTAATCACTCAGAAAGTGATATCAAAAAGTCAAGGCTAGATTAAATGTTTCCTTGGGACTCATTACTTAAACTTACATAAGTGATAGGAAGTCAGATGCCCAGTCCACTTAGGTTAAATCACTCAATTTCCCTATAACTATGGGCAAAATCACTTAGAATTTTTGTACCTTCGTTTTCTTATTTAGAAAATGGCATAATATACTGTCGTTATTTTACAAAAGAGACTAATATAATCTGAATGATTGCAGAGTTGCTACGAAGATTGAATGAGATAACGTAAAACTGAATGATTATGCAATCATAAAGTGTCAACACTATTACATTGGGGGTATTTATTTTGCAACAAATTAGAGAAAGGAAAGAGGAATTGAAGACTTGTTTGATTTTATAGTTGAATATTACTTTTTAAAAATATAGATTTAGAGGACATATTATCGTAGTTAATTAATCTGTATATCACAGTTACCTTTTTTATGGTTATTTTATAATCATAAGATTACTTTAACCAAACAGAAATAAGGACTGTGACCAATTTTCAAAATCTATTCTCAGTTTACTTAGTTTTTTTCTGGTCATGTTAGACTGTAATTCTTTATCACTGAAGCAAAGATTCAAAACAGTCTCCCAAGCCAGCGAAGGTGGTACATGCCTATATTGCCAGAGATGTGGAAGTCTGAGGCAGAAGGATCACAAGTTCAAGACCAGGCTCAGCAACTTAGCAAGATCCTAAGAAACTCAGTGAAATTCTGCCTCAAAGTAAATAAAAATGACTACTGATGCAGCTCAATGGTTAAGCCCCAGGGTTGAATCTCTGATATTAAAAAGAAAGAGGGTGAGGGGGTTTGTCAATGCAGCTCAGTGGTAAGGTACCCTGGTTTTAATCCCTAGTCCCAATAAAACAAGTCTCAGAAATTCAAAATAAGCATATGTCAACATTTTTTCATTTTATTATTTAATTCTGTACTCTAATAAATGCTGCATATCTGGGAGAAAAAAATCTTCTGGATATCTATAGAGATGAGAGAGATTGGTAGAAGAAACAGAATTTTAGAATCTCTAACCCTGAGAGGCTATGACCTATTGACCTTTTGTGTGATACATTATGTGACTTATAAACCGATGTAGTTATATTGTGTCCTGTGCTTTCCTGGAGAAAAATGTCAATCATATGCACCAACATAATTGTCACAATTGAATCAAACTGCTGAAAAATTATTCTCTACACTGAATTACTCAGAATAAGGTGTTATTGATTTATTTGTCTATTAATTAATATGCACACACCAATTTGTTAGTCAACAGACTAATAGTTTACCTATATAATACTACAGGTAAAGATGTATTCAGGGTAAAAACCTGAATAGAACTCCAAAACACAAGAGATAATAAAAACACAATATTTCAAACAGCAAAAGTGCATCAGTGTTATAAAAAAAGATCTGACGGGTAATTCTTTTCTCCAGCAATCACACTTTTACTTACATTCTTTTGCTACCTAGCTAAATCTTCATACTTAAACACATTGTCAGGTTACCATAATTTATAAACTAGTAAACTCAACAAAGCTTTCCTACACAAAGAACAATGATTCTGAGGTGGGGTTGTAGCTCAATGGTAGAGCGCTTGCCTAGCACCTGTGAGGCACCAGGTTTGATCCTCAGCACCACATAAAAATAAATAAAATAAAGGTACTATGTCCATTTACAACTAAAAAAAATATTTAAAAAAAGAACAATGATCCTCACTTGAGTGAATACTATAAATTTAAATCTAAAATTATACTGGAAATAAACACTGGACCCGGCTACATAACAAATAAGAATACAGATAGTATTTGTAACTCAAAGGTAGATCAGACAAAAAACCTTATACTGTAAGCTCTAAGAGAGTAGAAGCAGGGTCTTTTGAATGTTTTCCTAGTATTTCCCTAAATACTTGAACTTTGAACTACAATATAGTGTTTGGAAAAGATAAATTATCCTGAAATAATCTCAATCAGATTTCAGATGATTATACAGTTTACCTGGAAGATTGATGAATAAAGGGGGGGCAAGGTTATTTACTATCAATTTCATGATTATCCCTAGAGGTCTGTCCTTAAACATACAAGTGTTAAAAGCCCTTGTAAACAGGCTTTAAAAGATACTTGGAAAAATGTCTTGGGAAGATGATGAATATACAACTATAAGACAAAGAAGACAACAGAACAAATGAAAACCAACAAATCAACAATGGAAAAAGTCACTCTTGTTCTAACAATACATTAAGAAAGATAATATTAGATTACTACTTTCTTCATAAGGTAGGAATAATGTTGAGCTAAAATAAGTAAAGCAAAAAGAACATGCTTCACACACAGTAGATGCTCAACAAACATTACTTTTTATTTTTCTATGAACAATATAGTGATTCAAAGTGGTTCTGAATGTCAAACAACTTACAGTGAATTGGATGAACTCGATAAAATGTGACTGTCGCCAATAATGACTATAAAAATGCCAGTTTGGGCTCAGCATGGGGCATATACCTGTAATCCCATTGACTTAGGAGGCTGAGGCAGGAGGATCACAAGTTCAAGGCCAGCCTTAGCAACTAAGCAGGTCCCTAAACAACTTAGTTAGACCCTGTCTCAAAACAAAAAATACAAAGGGCTGGGGATGTGTCTCAGTGGTAAAGCAACTCTGGATTCAATCCCCAGTAGGGGGCCGGGGGGGGGGGGAGTCAGTTTTACTTAAGAATGTCCCTCTTGAATAAGTGAAAATTATTATTTTTAATTAAAACTTGACTCTTGATATAATTTAATACTCTATGTGACAAATGGAAAGTGTACATAGAGGTTTCATACTGCATACCTAAGTATGATTGTCATATTGAAGAAAAATTGCAATTGTTTGCATTGTATGCTGAATCAGTCACATTTTTCATTTAAGTATTTGGCAGGGTTCTTTTCTCCAAAATGGATAAAAATAAGCCTACCACTTCAAGAACAGGTCTAATAGCATTAACTGTCAATAACAAAATATGAGTTTTCAAATAAGAATTTAAAATTTGGAAAAATATCAGTCATCACAAGTTTGACAGATTCTCAATGCTTAAAGACTTATGATGAGATCAGTGGTGATATAAACATGGGATTTTCTTTATATCATATAATGAAATGTGTTCAGAAAATTGCTTCAGATTTGACACTGATATTAGCCTTTAGGAATCTACCACTTGTCAAGTTCTGGTTTAGTATCAAAGAAAAATATTCATAATTATCTGGAAAAACTATTAACATACTCCTCCCCTTTTCCATCTACAGATCTGTGTGGGGCTAGATCTTTTTCGTACCCTGCATTGAAAGGATAAATGCAGAAGGAGAAGACATAAGAATCCTTTTATTTTCCATTAAATTAGACAGTAGAGAGATTTTCAAAAGTGTAAAAATTATGTCACTTTTATTCAATTTTTCTTTAAAAGCATAAAGGGATCCTTTGAACAAAAAGTTGTGAACTATTGAACCATGCAATGTGTACTAATGTAAGTAATTTTCATACATAATAATGACAATTATTTGAAAAAACTAAGAAACGAAAAAAGGACTTTCTTTGTGAAATTTTAGCATGTTTTCAATGTTTTCTCTTGTGTAATAGGAAAGCATAATGTTTTACTTATAAATATTAATAAAAGAAAATATTTAGGTAATTTGCAAAACTATACAAATCATCATGACTGATCAGTGGCTATCTCTGGTAAGTCATTAATAAAATGCAGTATTATTTTAAGCATAATCCTCAGTGTATTTATAAGCTCTCCTCCAGTCTTTTTTGTGGTGTTGGGCATGAACCTGGGCATTGTGCATGTAAGGCAAGCACTCTACCAACTGAGCTATATCCCCAGCCCCTATAAGGCCCTTCTTAATACTACTTTTTTAAAAAAAATATTAATTAGTTATTTAAAAAAATTTTTGAGGGGGGCCAGTCCTGGGAAATGAACACAATACCTTGAGCATATTAGGCAAGCACTCTACCAATGAACTGCACCAGCTCAGAGTAGTATTTTTTTTTTAATAGCCAAATTTTATCCCTCTTCCAAATATATAGTGTAGTCTTTCTTTCTTCCTAATTATTATTGACAAAGACTAAGACATTTTAGTGTGGAAGTTAGAAGTTCCGAATTATGGGACTTTAAGTCAGTCATTAGGAACCTTCTGTAAAATATGGGGGATGACCAACTAAAGGACCTCCCAGATCCCTTCAGCTCTAATGAGGTATGAATTGCAGGAGTTGAGGGGTGTCATTATGGGGGATTGAACCGAGGGGTATGCTTTACCAGTGAGCTATATCCCCCAGGCTTTTTTTTTTTTTTTTTTTTTGAGACAAGTTCTCACTAAATTGCTTTAGGCCTTGCTAATTTGCTGAGGCTGTACTCAGTGATCCTCCTGCCTCCCCCTCCCAAGTTGCTGGGATTACATCACTAAGAAGGTCTAGTTAAGCAACCTACTGGCTCCTTACCTCTGGTATGTGACATATCTACTAATACAACTGAACAACTCTGACACTATAGCTTTACTATATGTATATCTTTTAGAAAAATCGATTTGTAAAATATGCTGTGAGTGTGTTTGTATATGTTTTGGTACTGGGAATTGAACCCAAGGGTGCTTTAAAACTGAGCTACATCCCCAGTCCTTTTTATTTTTAATTTTGACATAGGGTCCTACCAAATTGCTAAGGCTGAACTTGATTGAACTTAAAATCCTCCTGCCTCAGCCTCTGGAGTTGCTGGGATTACAGCTATGTTTTAACAAGAATGTTACTAAAAGAAAGTTGTTTTAATTTTTAAAAACATATCTCAAGCTTGTCATTTTCTTAAAAAGGCACCCCCATAACTAATTCGATCCAAGTTGGGAATACTCCTGGGCATTAGCATTGAATATAATCAGTATAATACTGTAAAGGTGTGAATGTATGACTGAGTATTGCTATGTAGACATGTAATTCACCTACAACCCACTATACAGTATAATTTGAAAAGTTTAAATACGTATACACCCATGAAACCACTCAATATTTTTTTTTTTTAAACTGAATGATAATTCAAGTAAAGAGCTCAATAAAAAGCTCACAATATGTACTGGTATTAAGAGAAGTGCTTATGTATTGCCCCACTTAATTCTCATAAACCTGCTCACAGGTATTACTGTAATATCCATTTTAAAGATGAGGTTACTAAGCCTTACACAGATGAAGAATCTTGCCCACGGCACATAGGTACTAAGTACTGAGCCAAAATTAATATCAGGCAGCTCATTTCACGGCCAGTTAAAACGTATTCAAACAACCATTAAGGCTCTACTATATCATGTCTTGTGGTCTGGTAAATAATAATTATTTTCTTTGGCATAATTAAAACAGCTACTCCTGGAGACCATAATTTGCCAGGTACTATACAGTATACATTTAACATAATATATCTACCATACATGACAACTCTGCAAAATAAAGATTATGATAAGGCGACCGGCTCCGCATCAAGATGGTGGAAGATAAAGACAAGGAAGGTCATCTCGTCCCCATAAATTTATGGGAAGATGGAAAGGGATTCCAACATGGCAGCGGGCGCAGAGAGATCAAGTCTCTGACCTCTTCAGCTGTGCAGGCATAGGGAGTCGTAAACAACCTAAATCTGTTTGCTCAGGATCACTAGGCAATGCTCAGCTGACATGGATCTGGGGCGAACACTCTGGGCCTCTCAGAACACACACTGAGCCCGGATCGGCTGAATTCAAGCTCCCGTTCGCCTGCTTCCCGCAGACAAACAGCTGTGACTCAGCACTAATCCATCCTGCTGAAACAACTGTTCAGCCCTTCTCATCCTACGGAGGTAAATGCCTACCGAGCCTTCATAGGTAGTGGCCACAGGTTTGAAACGGGGCTTGGGAGAGACAGTAAGGACCCACCCGTTGCACTGGTCGCCCGGCAAAGGGAAACGAACTGTCGCCATTTGCAAGAGATACCACCATGGCAGAGAACTGACGTCATCAGACTGCGGTGGAGGAGATAACTTCATTGAAACCTGCGGCTACAGGTGTGTAATTCCCTAGCCTTCCCTCTCCACACATCGGGGAAACCTTAAGGGCCCCTCCCAGCTCTCCTGTAAGGGCCCATCCCAGCTCTCCCGTGAGCACGATAGCCAGATGGAGGGAATCAGAGGTGGTGCGGAACTACCGCTCCCACCAGTGCTGACAGCTGAGGTCTCTTGCACCAGCTACCGGGGGCGTGGCTACCGGAGGGCAAGTAAAATTCACTGAGGATTCTCAGCCCCAAGCTCTACAAACTTAGGGTCTGAGGGAATGGCAAACTGGAAGAGTGTGCCCAGTCGTTCATGAAATCAGGGCTCCTGGGAGCAGGAGACCTGGCGTGTAGCCAGTATTGTGGTGAGCGGCACCCGTGAGAGGGGCCTGGCTAGAGGAAAAGTGGGAAGTGACTAGACACAAGAGGAGGCCCTAGGCACTCAGGATTGGAGACTCGCCCAGTCTGGGAGGAGCTGCTGCACACTGATTGGTTCCCACGTATTGACAGGAGAAACTTGGCCTGGTGGGCACAGCGCCACCTACTGGAAGAGAAGTTAATCAAACTATAAGACAGCATTTATTAGTTTTTTTTTTCTTTTCTCTTTTTTTTTTTGATTTGGGTTTTTCTTTCATTTTCATTTTTCTTTCTTGTTGTTTTTCTTAAGTTTTTTTATTTTTACAATTTTTTTAAATTTTTTTCTTCTAATTTTAATTTTAATTTTTTAATTATTTTTTTTAAATTTTTCTTTTTTTATTTGCTATTTTTTTTCTTCTTTTGTCTTTTCATTTCTTTTCAATTATCTTATCCCCCCTTCCTTGAATTCTACCTGCTTACTCTCATTCTCTTTAGTGACTTCTTCCCTTCCCTTCTAATACCTTTCCTCCCAAGCATCTAATAAATTTATAGGAAAAAAACAGTAACTCATCAGTCAAACAGAACAAGAAGTAACATGAGCAGCTTCAAAAAGCAAGGAAGAAAAGGAGTACAAACAATGCAGGACAGCCTAAATATTCAGGAGGACCTAGAGTCATCAGAAAAATGGTCATATAAAGAACTCAAGGAACACCTTAGACAGATGGAATGGAACCTTAAAGAGGATACAAGACAGCAAATTCAAGCAGCGAAAGAACACATTGAGAATGAATTACATAAACAGATAAAAGAAGAAGTTAAGCATCTTTATCAGGAGATAGAGATTATAAAAAATAATCAACCAATAATTCTATAAATGAAGGAAACGATAAACCAAATTAAAAACTCAATTGAGAGTATCACTAACAGAGTGGAGCAAGTAGAAGCCAGAACGTCAGATAATGAAGACAAAATATATCATCTTGAAAAGAGTCTAGCCAACTCAGAAAGGCTGGTAAAAAATCACGAGAAAAACATCCAAGAGTAATGGGATAACATAAAAAAAACAAACTTACGAGTCATCAGGATAGAAGAAGGTACAGAGATTCAAACCAAGGGAATGAGTAACCTGCTGAATGAAATAATTACAGAAAACTTTCCAGATATAAAAAGGAAACAGATATACAAATTGAAGATGCATACAGGACACCGAGCACACAAAATCACAGTAGACCAACGCCAAGACACATTGCTATGAACATATCCAATATACAGAACAAAGAGAAAATATTAAAAGCTACAAGAGAAAGGAGACAGATTACATTCAGGGGTAAACCAAAAAGGTTAACAACGGATTTTTCATCAGAGACACTGAAAGCAAGAAGGTCATGGAACAATGTATTTCAAACACTGAAAGACAATGGATGCCAACCAAGAATTCTATATCCAGCAAAATTAAGCTTCAGGTATGACAACGAAATAAAGATCTTTCATGATAAACAAAAGTTAAAAGAATTTGCAGCCAGAAAACCTGCATTGCAAAGCATTTTGAGCAAAACACTACACGAGCAAGAAATGAAAAACAATAACCAAAACCATCAGTAGGAAGTGCCTCGGTAAAGACAGAGGGTGAGGGGAAAGATAATCATGGAGAAACAAACTAAATTTTTTTAAAAAAGGATAAATAATCAAACATGGATGGAAGTACAAACCATATATCAATAGTAACTCTGAATGTTAATGGCTTAAACTCTCCAATAAAGCGACATAGGCTGGTATCATGGATTAAAAAAACAAATCCAACAATATGCTGCCTCCAGGAGACACATCTGATTGGAAAAGACATACACAGGCTGAAGGTGAAAGGATGGGAAAAAATATACCACGCACACGGTCCTCGTAAGCAAACAGGGGTGGCCATCCTCATATCGAATAAAATAGACTTCAAGACTAAGTTAATCAAAAGGGATAAAGAAGGACATTATATACTGTTAAAAGGAACAATTCACCAACAAGACATAACAATTATCAATATATATATATAAAGCGGTGGAGATAATACCTTGCATTTTATCTGATCATAATGGAATGAAACTGGAAATCAATGATAAAAGAAGGAAGGAAAAATCCTACATCACATGGAAAATGAACAATATGTTACTGAATGATCAATGGGTTACAGAAGACATAAAGGAGGAAATCAAAAAATTCTTAGAGATAAATGAAAATACAGACACAACATATCGGAATCTATGGGACACAATGAAAGCAGTTTTAAGAGGAAAATTCATCGCCTGGTGGTCATTCCTCAAAAAAAGAAAAAACCAACAAATAAATGAGCTCACACTTCATCTCAAAGCCCTAGAAATGGAAGAGCAAAACAACAGCAAATGTAGCAGAAGGCAAGAAATAATTAAAATCAGAGCGGAAATCAATGAAATTGAAACAAAAGAAACTATTGAAAAAATTAACAAAACTAAAAGTTGGTTCTTCGAAAAAATAAATAAGATCGACAGACCTTTAGCCATGCTAACGAAGAGAAGAAGAGAGAGAACTCAAATTACTAACACACGGGATGAAAAAGGCAATATCACAACAGATGCTACAGAAATACAGAAGACAATTAGAAATTATTTGAAAACCTATATTCCAATAAAATAGAAGATAGTGAAGACATCGATAAATTTCTTAAGTCATATGATTTGCCCAGACTGAGTCAGGAGGATACACACAATTTGAACAGACCAATATCAAATTGGATGAAATTGAAGAAGCCATCAAAAGACTACCAACCAAGAAAAGCCCAGGACCGGATGGGTATACAGCGGAGTTTTACAAAACCTTTAAAGAAGAATCAATACCAATACTTTTCAAGTTATTTCAGGAAATAGAAAAAGAGGGAGCTCTTCCAAATTCATTCAATGAGGCCAACATCACCCTGATTCTGAAACCAGACAAAGACACCTCAAAGAAAGAAAACTACAGACCAATATCTCTAATGAACCTAGATGCAAAAATCCTCAATAAAATTCTGGCGAATCGAATACAAAAACACATCAAAAAAATTGTGCACCATGATCAAGTAGGATTCATCCCTGGGATGCAAGGATGGTTCAATATACGGAAATCAATAAATGTTATTCACCACATCAATAGACTTAAAGATAAGAACCATATGATCATCTCGATAGACGCAGAGAAAGCATTCGACAAAGTACAGCATCCCTTTATGTTCAAAACATTAGAAAAACTAGGGATAACAGGAACTTACCTTGACATTGTAAAAGCTATCTATGCTAAGCCTCAGGCTAGCATCATTCTGAATGGACAAATGTTAAAGGCATTCCCTCTAAAATCTGGAACAAGACAGGGATGCCCTCTATCACCACTTCTATTCAATATAGTTCTTGAAACACTGGCCAGAGTAATTAGACAGACGAAAGAAATTAAAGGCATAAAAATAGGAAAAGAAGAACTTAAATTGTCACTATTTGCAGATGACATGATTCTATACCTAGAAGACCCAAAAGGGTCTACAAAGAAACTACTAGAACTAATAAATGAATTCAGCAAAGTGGCAGGATATAAAATCAACACGCATAAATCAAAGGCATTTCTGTATATCAGCGACAAAACTTCTGAAACTGAAATGAGGAAAAACACTCCATTCACAATATCCTCAAAAAAAATAAAATACTTGGGAATCAACCTAACAAAAGAGGTGAAAGATTTATACAATGAAAACTACAGAACCCTAAAGAGAGAAGTAGAAGAAGATCTTAGAAGATGGAAAAATATACCCTGTTCATGGATAGGCAGAACTAACATCATCAAAATGGCGATATTACCAAAAGTTCTCTATAGGTTTAATGCAATGCCAATCAAAATCCCAACGGCATTTCTTGTAGAAATAGATAAAGCAATCATGAAATTCATATGGAAAAATAAAAGACCCAGAATAGCAAAAGCAATTCTAAGCAGGAAGTGTGAATCAGGCGGTATAGCGATACCAGATTTCAAACTATATTACAGAGCAACAGTGACAAAAACAGCATGGTACTGGTACCAAAACAGGCAGGTGGACCAATGGTATAGAATAGAGGACACAGAGACTAATCCACAAAGTTACAACTATCTTATGTTTGATAAAGGGGCTAAAAGCATGCAATGGAGGAAGGATAGCATCTTCAACAAATGGTGTTGGGAAAACTGGAAATCCATATGCAACAAAATGAAACTGAATCCTTTTCTCTCGCCATGCACAAAAGTTAACTCAAAATGGATCAAGGAGCTTGATATCAAATCAGAGACTCTGCGTCTGATAGAAGAAAAAGTTGGCTCCGATCTACATATTGTGGGGTCGGGCTCCAAATTCCTTAATAGGACACCCATAGCACAAGAATTAATAACAAGAATCAACAAATGGGACTTACTTATACTAAAAAGTTTTTTCTCAGCAAGAGAAACAATAAGAGAGGTAAATAGGGAGACTACATCCTGGGAACAAATTTTTACTCCTCACACTTCAGATAGAGCCCTAATATCCAGAGTATACAAAGAACTCAAAAAATTAGACAATAAGATAACGAATAACCCAATCAACAAATGGGCCAAAGACCTGAACAGACACTTCTCAGAGGAGGATATACAATCAATCAACAAGTACATGAAAAAAATGCTCACCATCTCTAGCAGTCAGAGAAATGCAAATCAAAACCACCCTAAGATACCATCTCACTCCAGTAAGATTGGCAGCCACTATGAAGTCAAACAACAACAAGTGCTGGCGAGGATGTGGAGAAAAAGGTACACTTGTACATTGCTGGTGGGACTGCAAATTGGTGCGGCCAATTTGGAAAGCAGTTTGGAGATTCCTGGGAAAGCTGGGAATGGAACCACCATTTGACCCTGCTATTGCCCTTCTCGGACTATTCCCTGAAGACCTTAAAAGAGCATGCTACAGGGATACTGCCACATCGATGTTCATAGCAGCACAATTCACAGTAGCTAGACTGTGGAACCAACCCAGATGCCCTTCAATAGATGAATGGATAAAAAAAATGTGGCATCTATACACAATGGAGTACTATGCAGCAATAAGAAATGACAAAATCATAGAATTTGCAGGGAAATGGATGGCACTAGAGCAGATTATGCTTAGTGAAGCTAGCCAATCCCTAAAAAACAAATACCAAATGTCTTCTTTGATATAATGAGAGCAACTGTGAACAGAGCAGGGAGGAAGAGTAGGAAGAAAAGAGTAACATTAAACAGAGACATGAGATGGGAGGGAAAGGGAGAGAAAAGGGAAATTGCATGGAAATGAAGGGAGACCCTCATTGCTATACAAACTTACATATAAGAGGTTGTGAGGGGGAATGGGAAAATAAACAAGGAGAGAAATGAATTACAGTAGATGGGGTAGAGAGAGAAGATGGGAGGGGAGGGGGGATAGTAGGGGTTAGGAAAGGTAGCAGAATACAACAATTACTAATAGGGCATTATGTAAAATTGTGGATGTGTAACCGAAGTGATTCTGCAATCTGCATTTGGGGTAAAATTGGGGGTTCATAACCCACTTCAATCTGATGTATGAAATATGATATGTCAAGAGCTTTGTAATTTTGTGAACCAATAAAAAAAATAAAATAAAATAAAATGATTATGATATGCAGATCACAAAATAGGAAGTAATTTGTCCAACATAAATTAGCTACTAAGTGGCAATCCAGATTTAACCCCAAAGGCCATGGAGTTTCTTCATCACCTTTCTAACACAAAGCCTTTTATGGGTAGGGATCCTTGAAGATGACTGCTGGGTCACTTCTTTAAATTTTTCAGATGCTCACTGTTGAGCTGGACAGATTATTGAGGCAGTTTAAAGTCAAACTGAGTCATGAGGCTGAAATTCCATTTACTGCCAATCAGTGTGCAAATCAAAAAAGCTTATTTATTTTTATTCACAATCCAAGCTTTTTTTTCTTTTAATGTGCTAGAAAAGTCACAGAGCTTTAATTTGTGGCAGGTTGAAGCAAGCTTATTAAGAATGCTAGTTACCAAGTGCACATCCACTTGTCTGGGCTAGCCCACTGCCACATTCTTGTAGCAGGGTTAAACAGCAGTTTAGTCACCTCATAAGAAAGCACACTGTTAAAAAGGAAATGACTAATAATATTCTGGAACCAATGAAATAGTAAAAAAGATGAGCAGGTCAAGATCAATTATCTACAAAACTCCTGTGTAAATAGCTCGAAAAAAAAAATGGTGTTTGCGGCCTGGCCTTGCTATGTGCTCAATTGATTTGGCAAGTTGGTAAGGTTTATGAAATAAGTACCAACAGTAACAAATTGTAAAGGTTTTCTGCTACATACACAAGCACAAATGCTACTATAAAAACAAGCAGAGTGGGAAGAAACAAGGATGGCTTCTATAGATAGCTTCATGTTAGACTCTTAAGATATTAGAGTTGGAAGGGTCCTCATAATTCATCAATTGCCAGTATTCCAACCAGGAGACAAATCATGAAAGTCTTAGCTGAGTCAAGTGAAGATGCCACATCTTCCCTTGCCACGTATCCTCTGCCTCTTTCCAAGCTAATAATTTCCAGAAAGAAGATATCAGCAAGCCTGTTCTTAAACTATCAGTAGTTCCACCATCCCCAAAAGATTCCAAATGAGAGACAGTTTCTCTCCACAAAAAGATCTTTCCACTTATGGGGAAGGGAAGGAATTAAGGTATAAGAAGGTAAAATTTTCCCCAAATCTCACATCTACCTAAAGATAGCCTGACCATGCTTTTTGTAGACAAATCAAAAGCTTCCTAATTAAAAACTTTCTCTCAGGCTGGGGATATAGCTCAATTGGTAGACTGCTTGCCTAGCATGCACAAGACCTGGGTTCAATCCCCAGCACCACACACACAAACAACAACAACAACAAAACTTTCTCTCAAATAACTATAACTATTAACTATTTAAAAAAAGAGATAGCTAGTTGCAAAATAAAAATAAGTATCTTGGTTTAACTGTCTCAAATTTTCTTAAAAATTTTTGGAAATATATATTTTAAAAATTTAAAATGTTCCTGACTTGTATATTTTGTTTTTTTATCTGAAAAGATTTTTTTTTTCTGAAAAGTCTTTATTTGCTCCATGGAACAAAAAACTATTTTTTTTTATTGTGAGGTGACTTGAGTGAACCCTGTACTTAAAATATGAATTTCTCCCAATAAAGGTAAAATATTTGATGCATGGATTTGCTTTTTTCATTTGTTCTCCTTTATGCAATGATTATCCTGCAACATTACAGCTTTTCTTAGGAAACTCAGTTTATCACACATTGTCTAGTTGCTTAGTATTGCAGTTTACAAAGAAACCGATTTTCTTTCAGTGTCTCTATTATTGCTACACTTCTATGTCCATTTCTATGTGTTTTAGGGTAAATAAATATAAAGTATTGTTATTTTAATAAACATTTTCATTGCAAACATATTAACATACTCTTAATTTTCTTTTTTTTTAATTTTTTTATTGATTATTTAAAGCATTACATAGCTCATGATATATCATCTTTCATACATTAGACTCAAATTGTGTTTTGAACTCCCATTTTTTAATATTTATTTTTAGTTGTAGTTGGACACAATACTTTTATTTATTTATTTTTATGTGGTGCTGAGGATCGAACCCAGGGCCTCACATGTGCTAGGCAGGCGCTCTATCACTGAGCCACAACTCTTAAAACCACACAGAATCACTGGATGTCTGATTCACATTAAAACTGCCCACATATATGTGTGCCCACACTTATACAACCTTCAGTATTTTTTTTTCTTAATCAAAAAGAGATTATTCAATACAGGAAGTTTTTAAAATACATTTTTAGTTGTTGACAGACTTTATTTTATTTTACTTGTTAATATGTGGTGCTGAGAACCGAACCCAGTGCCTTTTACATGCCAGGCAATTGCGCTACTACTGAGCCCCAGCCCCAGCAGTTTTGTTTTTATTGTTTTGTTGTTGTTGTTTTAAATCTTCTATTGCATTTCAGCTCCCCAAACCAGACTATACCATAGAAAAATATAACAAAGTTTCTAAACAGATACACTTTTGTTAACAAACTACAGATACCATAATATTCTTAGATTTTGTTACTTATTGATTTTAGTAAGCACACTAGAAGTTCTGAAAGTACTTCAGAATACCAGAAAACTTCTGAAGAGCATTAAGTTATACAACAAGAACTACAACCTATTAGACCAGTCTGACACTGCCTAGTGACATAGTTTCCCTTACATGTATTTAGAGATAATGATCAGGCTTACCCATAGAATAGTACTAGCCTCAGGAATGTGGGCAAGTTGCAAGGCAACTTTAAACCAAAGAAGCCACTTCAATTGAGTGAAATTTTCTGTTTTGCCACTGCCTCTGGCATTGGGACTGCATATCTGTAATTCCAGTTACTCAAGAGGCTGAGGCAGGAGGATCACCAAGTATGAGGCCAGTTTGAGCTAATTAGTGAAACCCTTTCTAAAATAAAATAGGGCTGGAGATGTAGTTCAGAGGCAGAATATTACTGGGTTGATTGAACTAGGAATTCCTAGTACACAGTCGGGGGGGGGGTAAGTGGATTCCATTATAAAGTAGACTCCTGCACAGAGGCCAATAATCTATGATGTGAATTAAAATGGCTTTTGCTTCTCATTTCCTCTCTCTCTATTGCTTTATGGAACTTAATTGCTAATGAGCACCCTCTGGTGGAGGGCAGAAAAGGGAAAAAACATTACAAACAGCATTGCTTCTAATCAGTGTTACTGAACAGGCACATATTCTTTTGATTCTGCTCTTCTCCTCCATACTACTTAATACTTTAGAGCTAGTTGATGAATAAATTATACTAACTATACAGTTACTCAGAGTCTATAATTTGGTAATTCAAAAACACTTATTAAATTCTTATTATAATAAGTTTAGCTCTTCAATCCAGGCAACTTGGTCTTGAAGCCTGGTTTTTGTTATTTTTGTCATTTCCCAGGAAAGATACATAAACTCATAAAATCTTGGATTCATCATCTGAGAAATAGGAATATCTTTTTCGACACCAGTAAAAGATGGTAAGTGAAACAGTGCCTAGCATAGTGAACTTAGTTTATTTTGTTAACTTAAAAAAATTCATATATGCACAACGCACTTTGACTCCTTGACAAAGGAAGGATTATCATATAGATATTTTCAGTTGCAAGGTCTAATTGTTTCTATCTTTAAGAATCTAAGCTTAGATAACCTACTGTTATCATTTGAGTGTTTTACACAAGCTTATGTCAATTACAGTTAATATGTCAATTACAGTTAATTAGTATGTGTTCTGAAACATACACAAAGCAACCAAATATATTAATCTTTTTCACATCCAGATATCTGAAGGATATTTACCAATAGTTAGTAAAACATTTTCTTCCTAATAAAGTATTTGGATTTTTAAGGGATTCTTATTTCTTCCATCATAATATTCTCATAAGTGCCACCTAGCAGAAAGTGTGTTTGTTTAGATATATTATAGCTCAGAGTGCTTATAAAAGACCATCTCTGATATCACTCACTATCTGCTTATGACTGAAATCTTAAAAGGGATAAATTACAAAGTGATGTCCAAAGTAGAACCTGCCATAGGTTTCCAATTCAATTTTTGAGATGAAGTTAACCAAAATTGAAAGAAAAGAACAAGAGGCAGTCAGGTGCAAAGGAAAGAGGAGTCTTGTCTGTTGCAGTATTTTTAGGAGACCAGTTAAGCCTACTGAGAACATTCAGATTCAAAACATTTAACTGGTCTACAGACACTTCTCTTCTGTTGGGAGTATTGAAGCAAACCAAATATTGTTCTTCTATGTCTTTAGGCTACATAGTACCCTATTATGACTTTCTCCCTTCAATGCTGTCTGTAAAACAATTCTGTGTAAAAACATTGGAAGAATAACATATGGGAAGACCACTGTACATAAAGCAAAGGACCTAGGTTAAAATTATAAATCTGCTTTTTATTTGTTATATGATCTTGATCAACTTTCATATTTATCACCTGCAAAAAGAAAATTCTGGATTGGATGATTTCCAAGTTCTTTTTTGTCACTCTGAACAGTTTTTTTTTTTTCTGTATGATATTCAAGGACACAATCTGAATTATCTTTTTCAGTTATTACTTTTTTTTGTATTGTATATAGGTTTGTTTGCTCAATGATCCCAAAATGTGTCTTGCACTTGCCTACCCTTAGGCTTTTTGCTTATCTATTATTTTGGGGATTCTAAAAGAAATAATTATCTTTTATTCTGAAAGTTCCTAAGGAGAAGACCATAATCCCTATGGGAGGTGAGTTAGGTGGAAACAAAGGGGGATCTTATAGGTAAAGGTTTAATGTGGGTGGGCCAAGGAATGAAAGTGGACTGAGGGGAAAAGTCAAATTACTAGAGATCAAAACTGTTGTCCTACATTTGTAGACGTCTTCCCAGGCCATACCCTGTAAAACATTTATGTCACTGGGGGAAGAAGTAATCCTAAAGGAAGTAGCAACACTGCTTTAATGAATGCAGAGGATCAGGGGACTTGCTGTTTGAGAGCATTGCATTGAATTATGAGGAATTTCATGCCAAATTGTTCTCTCCATGTCTTCCAAATAATTTTTACCTGAGATAGGAAGTTTCTGGAAAAACATGTATCACTGTATGAGATTTCTTTGGTAAGCAGATGTCATATAGTTCCTTGCAGAGGTATAAAAGCAAGAGTGACCATGAACTTGGACTCCAAAGTCAAACTGCCAGGGTTTGAAATCTGAACTCTGGTGGTTAATAGCTATATGACTTTGAAAAACTCTCCTATTTTCTCAGATCTCCATTTCCACCTCTGTAAAGTATTCTAAGTCATAAACTGTTGTAAGGGTTTGAGAATGTCTGTCTGCTTGCCTATCTACTTATACTTGAAGATTGATGGAATTTGCCATATAAATATGGGTGAACAGATAGTATTAAGCTTGTTTTTAGTAGAGTACTTAACTAAATTATTGAGCAACCACAATGTATGAAGAACTCAGAGTGCTAGGGATATAGCCAAGGGCAAACAGTTTCTGCTATGACAAAGCTAATTGTTTTCTAGAATCTAAGTTTGTGAATAGCAAAATATATATCATAATAGCTGAATTTCATTCTGTCATACCTATTGTTATTATCTGTAAGAATGAACCTGTATAGTGTGCCACATTGCCATTCCACAGACAAGTAAAATGGAGCTCATATTCATCCAAGATCACAGAACTAATATATAAGACAGTGGAATCAAAACTAACATAAGCTGATTCCTAGGTTTTCTGTAATGATTTTTATCTTCACTTGATATGTGAACCCAGTCTGGTTCGCTTGTTAAGCCTTTAATTTGGGGGGTACAAGAACATGG
Organism: Spermophilus citellus; assembly: GCF_964194105.1. NCBI lineage: Eukaryota > Metazoa > Chordata > Mammalia > Rodentia > Sciuridae > Spermophilus > Spermophilus citellus. The sequence continues at coordinate 99,957,315 of NC_138191.1, read as the reverse complement.
TAAAACTCAATTATGAAAAAGAAATATAAGTCTCTAGATTATCAAAAGCACAGAAATAGATTTCAAGGCATATAAAAAGAGGGTGAAAGAAATAAAGAAAATAACTTATGCTGCAAAAATCTTGTGTTTTTTTTTCTTTGTTTTTGTGGTTAGCTGCTATAACCTAGAAATTTGTAAAGAAACATCTCATTTTTAACTTCTCTATGCTTCTCAGGCAGGCACACAGTCGGGGCATTTGAATTATTTTGTTAAGAAAATTAAAGTATACTTTTAAAGTACTAGTCCAAACAAAATGACAATGAATTGAGCTTTGAAAAAAAAGATATATCAAATCCTCCCTGGTTCCTAATGTACTCAAATACAGCAGTGTGCACATGTATTACAATGTTTCATATGGGCCAATCTGAACACCTCTCAAAATAACTGAAAATTAAACTTTTAAGTATTTTTCTAATTGTAAAAACATCCTTCCCAGAAGAGAATATGATATTCTATATACAAGTTGATGTTTCACACCATAATGGCTTATCAAAGCAAGAAGCATGAAGAAAACTTTTTTTGTTACAAAAACTTAAAAAGAATCATGTTAAAATAAACATATATGCATGTCTTTCAATAATTTATATTTCATAATAATTGTTGTTGCTTAATTAGGATCTATGGAACTATCTCTTGAAAGGTATTTACCAGTTTATATTAACTGGGTGAAAAATCTATCTTGGATGCAGTATGTTCAGGTTATAAAAGCAGCAGTGCTTATTTTAACTCCCTACAAAGTGTTGCTGAGATAATTACTGCTGACAGCTTTATTCAAGGTTCATTTCACTTTTTCTGCTATTTTTCTCTGGTTAGAAGTTCAACAGAGCCCATGGGAAGCCACACCCCTCACACCTGTTAGGCTTCTTCATGTTACTAAGGGCCAGTATGGACATGTCACTTCAAATTAGTATTGTACCAGGGCACTAACTGTGACAATTACTTATCACAGGTTTAACTTTTTAAAAAGTTTCTAATTTAACCACAAAACAGTGTCACAAAATGTAATTTAAACCTATAAAAGCAAGTTACATAAAAACATTCAGAGAGCCACAGAATAGGTTCCCAGGGTTGAGTTTTGTGCAGTATCTGAATTATGCAAGTATAAAACTAAACATTTCCTTAAAACAAAATAAAACAAAACCAAAAGGTAAACAAGGCAGAGCTAGTAATTGTACCTTACCAAGTCATCAATGGTAATGAGTAGGCCCTCTTTAAATTTTCTTCATTTTGCTTGAATATTTGATTTGTTTTGTCAATTCTTTTGCATCCAGCAACTAATTCAAAACTGGGATTTCTAGCTAAAGGAAAGCAGCTACTTACTTATATGAGCTAGGAAAGAAGCAGACTTCTAATGTGTTTTTTTAAACCATTTGTAAGCCAGAAAATTATCATTAGAGATGGTAGATATTAACCCAAAAGAAGAAAAAGGGAAAAACCTCACACTCTTAAATGTGTTTCAAGCTACTTATTACAAGTCTCTGTTTCAAGTGCAAAATAATCTCAGAATTATGCCACCTCTGAAAAGACCTGGGATGGGTGGAGGTGGTTAATATGGACTGCTGTGAGGCTAATTGTGGATCTTCAGTTAATTACTTTCTGCTGATAGGGGATTTAAAAAATAAATAAAATGGTCTCTTGCTCCATTTTAACTTCAATTTGGACTCAAGAAAACAGAAAGATGATGGCTAAGCTGTAGGTACTTCATTATTTGCTGCTGTTATTTAGATGAGGATCCAAAAAGTCTAGGATATATGTCTGCCTTATAACCACAGCTAATATGCACTAGCAAAACAATAGTGAACAGATCTGCATTTGCCACACGTGCATGGTTTGATTCAAAACTGTCTAGGGTTCACTACCTGGTCAGAGCTGACAGGAATTCAGTTTCATTTTTTTTTTCTCTCTCCCTTCCTCCCTACTTCCTTCCCTCTGTGTCTCCTTTACACACACACACACACACACACACACACACACACACACACACACAGTAACGATGGAGGATGTAAGCCAGAGCAAATGGAAGCTGGCTTTGTAAGCTTTGTAATAGAATCTAAAAGTATTAAGCACTCATGAAAAGAAAAGGAAAAAAACAACATTGAATTGGAAACTCAACGAAGAAATTGTATAAAATCACACCCACTGGTGAATGATATCAGTTCAATCTTGGTTTAGTAACATAATTTTGGTATCTTAAAAGTTAAAACAAATTTTAAAATTATGATACACATGAAAGGTGCATTGGAAATGTAGGGTTTTATCTACATAAGATACATTTCTTAACTTTCCTAACATTCATAAAGTCACTTATTAACAAAGCTTATAAAGTTAACATAGGAAATACTGAATATCAAGAGTTCAGGATCTTATGAAAAAAGCCTTTTGCCTTCCTTATTCTATAATCAAAATATATTTACAGCAAAACAAAAATAAGTCATCAAGGAACCTCAAGATGGTTCCTCATTTTAAGTTTGATTAAGAAGTGCATTATGTTAGAGAGCTACTATATTAATCAGTGGCGAATTTAGCTCATCATTACCATGCACCTTCATATATGCAAGGATACATTTAAAGCCTGTTTTGTATGCATAAAGAGTACCAACCAGCCATTTGGCACATGTCTAGTCAATAGTGAGATGCCATTTACCCCACAATACTGTGGAACTCTTTGGATAGCAAACATAGGAGCTCTGGATATTTTTCCAGCAGCAACTAATTCCTTGGCAAAATTTGGGCAGTTATGCTAACAACTTGGGTCTCAGAATATGGACACAGTGCTACTGAGCATCTCTTTTTCCTAGGAAAAATAGAGTCCAAATTAACTATATCAAGTTAAGCATACCAGCAAAAATGGGTACTCTTGAGAAATGAGGAAAAAATAATTTCACCTTCCTAATTAATCCTTGCTGGCCTATCCCAGCCAAGTGATTTTTCTCCTTATGTTCAACTCCTCTATTCTCATTGGGAATATCTAGAATTCCTGGTTTAAACATGGGGGCTGGGAATGTAGTTCAGTGACAGAGCACTCATCTAGTGTGCATAAGACCCTGGGTGCAATTCCCAGCAACACACACACACACACAATTTAAAAAACAAAACTTAAAGTTGTGGTTTAAAAGAACCCCTTACCTGATGCAGCCCCTCAATCTTGGATTTCCAAGACTCCAGAACCATAGAACCATGAACCAAGTAAATTTCCTCATTAAAACAAAACAAAACAAAACAAAAAACCCCACAAGGCTGATTATATCTAGGTTTAAATGTCCAATTCTAAGGTCATTTAGTATTATATTCTCATTTTTAGCTATCAAAGAGTTTAATAATAGTTTTGCTTAGACTAGTCATACAATAAATATCTATTCCTTTAATTTTATGGGTACATGGGTACTTTCCCTTGCCAAGACTTTGAATTTTATAGAGAAATACACATAATCTACCTAACTCTACATTCCAGTCTAGCCACCACTCCAAAGTAAGGTAAATTCTAAAAACCACCAGAATTTAAGAAACGTTCTGTCCTCTGGACTCAAAAATATTCTTTTGAGATGGCATGCTAAGTTTAATTCAGTAGACAATGATGACTACCAATCAAAATAAGCGATATAGAGAACACTCAAACTCAAATATAAACATAATTAAACAAGTTTTTTTATTTTTTATAAAGTCATACTAGGCTTATTTCATATTTAATGTTTCCATATGATTAACTTTACATTCTAAAATATTTATCTGTGGATTCCATGGGAACTAGAAATAATTCAAATGTCATTTCAACTTGACTTTGTAAAATATTATGGTTCTTAAATTTATAAGGATGTATAATGTAACTAATAAAAAGTTTTCATTTTTTTTTAGTTTAGAAACTATCTAGCAATGCATAATAGACATAAAATACTCTTAACACTCTTTAAAAATCTCACATAAATATCATACACCCGGCATGATCCGACAATGATAACTATAAGTGCTGTAGTCATATCTGAAGATGCTCACTAGAAAATAATAATAGTGGGAGGACAGGGAGGAGAAGACAGAAGCAAGGGTAGGAAGAAGAGATACTTGCCATTATTTTGGTATTAAATATACTTTTTAGGAATCCCACTCAAGTAAATACAAACACCAATATATACTCCATAGGTATACATGTGTATATGTTTATTTCCTAGTACTCTGGTTCTTGTACAGATACATCCTAAGAATAATCTTTTTTTGAGGGGAAGTATTAGGAATTGAACTCAGGGGCACTAGATCACTGAGCAACATCCCCCAAGAATAATCTTTAACTGTAATAAACAAAAAGCATAATGAGAGAATCTTCAGATAAAATCCTCTGTTAAAAAAAGATTCTGACATATGGCAAAATAATGCTGTGTTCCCAAGTCAAACTTATGGGTAAACTCATAGTGCAGCATTTATTTACATCAATGAAAATGATGAAATGAAAAGCTGTGATTTCAAGTAGGCAGCAATCATTTTTGTGGATTAAATATAAGTCCTATTTTTTTAAAAAGTAGGCTGTAAGTTTGAGCTGAATGATTTTACTGAAAAGTACAGTTAAAGAAAAAAAGAATGTGTTTATAAAAAACTAAAAGCTGAAAAACATTTTCAAGAAGACTGGGATAAATCATTTTATACACTATTTTGATCCATACACAGTCATATCAGAATTTTTCTTTCAAAAAAATGAAATTTCTCAGCAAAATGAAAAGGATAGTTTGAGAATATAAGTTGTCTTTTTAAAAGGATGCTAGTACAATTATTATTCAGAGTTCTACATTATTTGAAATTTACATGTTCTAATAGATCCATTTTATTTGCTAAAGAATTGTGAACTAGAAAACACACAACCAAAGAATTTTAGAATAAGGGGAAACTTTTGACTTGAAGGAAGAGAGAATGATGCTGGAGAAGGATGGAGAGGACTCTGAAATTTATTAGACATTTACTATGTGACACATACTATAAATTGATCCTCCCAGCTGAGCATGGTGGTGGCACATGCCCATAATCCCAGGAGTTGTGAGGTTGAGGAAGGAGGATTACCAAATTAAAGTCCATCCTCAGCAATACAGCAAGACTGTGTCTCAAAAATAAAAAAGGCTAGAGATGTAGCTAAGGGATAGACCATCCCTGCACTCAAATCCCCAGTGATATGAGTGAAAAACAAAACACAATAAAACAAAACAAAACAAAACAACAACAACAAATTCGCTCCCAATTAATATAAGGGTTTAATGAGGTAGATATCGCAACTTCCCCTTTTAAGGGTAAGAAAAAAATCCTCAGAGTATTTACTCATAGTAGTGTTTGAGATTTAATTCCAATTTATATTGTTCTCACTCCAGAGTCTACATCTCCTTGCCCACACAAAAGAAACTTTTATAACCATGCAAGTCATATTCACTTCCTCACTTAATCCCCAAACTGCTAATATGTCCATATGACAGATAAGAAAACTAGGCCTAGCAAAATTAGTAAATCTGTCTATGCCTAATTTAACATATTCTACTCATGGTAACACATATGTTTTTCAACATAAAATTTCTTACTAAGGAAATCAAAGTCTAGAGAGTTAAATGACTTGCCCAACATCAAACAGCTGATGAATTATTGAGGGAGACTACAAACTGGGCCTTCATACTCTGTCATTTAATACTCTCAAACACATATATCATGACCACACAATGCAAGAGTCTCCTAATAATGTCATACAAACTCTTCCTCTTCCAGAGCTGAAATGATACTCAAACCTATTTGACAACCCTCCCCCCCCAAAAAAATTACCTAAACTGAAATTTCTCCAATTTCCTAACATTAAAGCATTTACTTGTTATGTTCTTGGGGGGAAAAACACTACCATGCTATAGCCAGTCATGAGTAAAGTTTGCTAAGGAAAGACTAAGGAAGTACTCACCAAGGCTCGTACCTTGAGCCTTAAGAAAGTCTAGGCTGCCATTTTGGACATGTGGGCAATGAAGCACTAAGTGACAATGCTCTATTTTCTATTAGAGTGGGATGTTTCTTACATACTGTGAGGAGAAAGGAGATCTGATATCCCTGGGAAATCATTGTTAGTATATGTATATATCTGGGAGCACTGGTGAGCATAACTGGACACAAGTGAGAGGCAGCCTGGAGTTACTTCTACACTCTACCTTAATCCACCAAATTCTCCCCTAGGATCTAGTTTTCTCCCTCATCATCCTAGACTTGGATAACCACATACTGTACCCTAGTCTCTGCTCCTTAGGGCTCATTATTACAATTTGTTTCATACAGTATAACCATATCTTCTTTTATAGCACGATCCTATTCTCACCAGCCTCCAGCTTTACTGAACATTACCTGTACCGAGTCTCATCTCCTTAGAGCCTTAAGTATCAACTAGTTCAATTAATGCACTAAGCTTGAACCAGCTTATAACAAGTGAATAACACTTAAGGACTTTGTTATTATATTCACTGAAATCATTACATTTGGGGGATGATGTTCCACTTTGTAGTTTGGAAGTTTTCAGAAATTTTGGCTTAGATTAAAAAATTCCTCAAAGCACAGAGGGCATTGTGCTGGTGTGGCCACTTAGAAAGGCCATGCAGTTCTAGTAGGCAAATCAGAAATGATGCTGTTGTCCAGATATAACTTTCTAAACTGTAGTGCTCTTGTCAAAGTCACATCTCTGAACCACAGAACCCCAATGTGGAGTTTACTCATTAAACTATAGTTAACTGGAAAACACTGAGAAATTTGAAGTGGGGAGCAACACGCTGCAAATGCATTTAGTAAAATAACTCACATTCCACAAATTCTGGAGACTAGAATGGGGAAAGCAAGAGATGGAGGCCTAAAACTGGGAAATCATTAAAAAATGATGAGAACTAGAACTATGGAAGGATGAAAGAACTATAGGGGAGATAGGTAAAGGGATGAAAGCTTAACACACAATACTTGTTGACATTTGTTTGCATAACCCCACAATCACAGTGAACTTAAAGACTTATAATCTTTAATAGCAAGAGACCCTCTGCTTGGGCATAAAGATACCAATTCCTTACATTTCTGTAGTATGTTTGCTGTGAGGTATGCTTCCTCATATATAACCTTTTTAAATTTGGGGGCAATGTTGGATAATTTTAAGAATGGGAAAATGAGGTCCATGAAGGTTTATACATTCAAATAATATTTATTAAGCATCTACTATATGAAGGAATTAGGTATGCAATGGTAAAAAAAAATAAATAGCTACCCTTGTGGAAACTTACAGGGTAAAGTGGCAAATAATCAATTATATTAAATATAAAATCACAACTATGATCAAAGCAATGAAAAAACAATGAGGAAATAATTGTTGGAAAAATGAGTATAAATTACACAGGAAAGATTAGGGAGGGTAATGAAAGACTGTACATCAGTGATTGTACATCAGACTGTACACCAGTCAGAAGACAAGTGTAAAAGAGAATAAGAGATGGTAAAATACACAACAACCTAAAGAAGTAAGCAAGAGGGGCTGGGGTTATGGCTCAGTGGTAGAGTGCTTGCCTCCTACATGCAAGGCCCTGGGTTTGATCCTCAGCACCATATTAATAAATAAATAAATAAATAAATAAATAAATAAATAAATAAATAAAATAAAGTTATTGTGTCTAACTACAACTACAAAAATAAATAAATATATATATATATATATATATATATATATATATATATATTTTTTTTTTTTTTTTTTTTTTAAAGAGAAGAAGGCAAGAATCAAACTATGCTGGGCCTGGTTGGTGATGTTAAGGAGTCTGGTCTTTATTTGAGATGATTTACACAGGGAGATTACTTTAGTAGATTCATTTTTTTTAAAAAGGATTATTTTGGTGTAGTATGAAGAACTGATTGTAGAGAAGTAAGAATGAATGAGAGTTCAGTTTGGAGACTCTTGCAATAGTAAAGATTAAAGAAGTTGGTAGCTAAAAATAGAATAGTTAGGCAGCAGAAATAGAAATGAGTGAATGAAAAGTATGTGGGAGCTAAAACTGACAGGAATTGATGATGACTGAACTCGAGTAATCAAGAGAAAGAGGTGTTAAGCAATTTCTATCTGGTTTGTGGAATTAGATAAATGGTGATGACATATATGGAATTACTGAACTTTAGAAGAGGATCAGGTATGGCCAGGGAAAAACATTAATTCGATTTTGGATATACTGAACTTAAAGTTCTTTGGGATGGAGATATATATAGATAGATAGATAGATAGATAGAGAGATGGACGATGATGAAAAGGCTATTCTGGAGTTTTCATGGGAGGACTGAGTTAGAAAAAAAATTTATTCATCATTATTACATAAATAACGATTAAACTATAAGTGTATTAAGAATACCTAGGGAGAACTTACTAGGTGAGAGTAAATGAGTACATGAAATGAACCCTAAAGGAAGGCCAATATTGAGTGATTTGGAGGAGTTTACAAAGGAGTCAGTAGAAAAAGAAGCAACAAAGAAACAGGGGGTCAGGTAATGAGGAAAGCACAGTGCCCTGAGAATCCAGGGAAGAGTGTTTCAAGGAGTTTCCAATAGGGTCAAATGCTGCCACCAAGTATTTAAAATACCTCTAAATGCTTGCCCCATCAACAGTAGAATAGATAAAAATGTGGAATATCCCCACATAATGAAATATTATAAAACAATGACAATGAATGAATTATAACTACATAAGAAGAATATTCATTTACAAACGTAAGTTTGAAAAAAAGGAAGGAAGGAAAAGAGGGAGGGAGAAAAGAAAAGAGGAATGGACTAGATAAAGAGTACACACTATATGATTCCATTTATTCAAGGTCAAAACTACTCCACAGCTTTTTATCTTTTGGATAAAAGGGATCTGAGGAGGCACTTTTTGGCATGCTGGAAATATTCTCTTGCTTAATTTGGATGCTTGTTATATATGGAAGTATTTACTTTATGAAAATTCATTAAGTTGTACCTTCATTAAAAAGTATTTTTAAATGCTGCTAAGCTGCCTACAATGAGGTCTAAAAAACACCTATTTGATTAGCAACATGACAGTCACTACACCTGAAGACAAGCTATTCTGGTAGAGAAATAATTACAGATAACTCCAGTTTCTGGAAGAAAGTAACAGCTAAAGTCAGGGAGAAAATTTTGGTTTATTTTCGTGTAGGGTGTGTGTGTGTGTGTGTGTGTGTGTGTGTGTGTGTATGTGTGTAAGTGTGATGAGACATTTTTCACATTTAAATGTTGATAGAATACCCAACACAATGAGATGGGTATATTAAAGAAGAGATTATCAAAAACATAGTTTCACAGAGGAAAAAAGAAAATGGGGTACAGAGTACAGGTGAAAGTAATGATCTTACTCATTTGGAACCAGAGCAAGGCTTCTGACTCCTAAATCTAGTTATCTTCTGGATACAATTATCTGTTCTAAAACTGTGAGATTTGGGCTAGTGGCAATATTCTAATGTTCAATGTAAAGGAGCTTCCAAGTTTTAAGTCTCTCTTTGTAGCTTTGGACAAGTTTGTAAACAGCCAGCCAAAGGATCATCATGTTTAAAATGCTGAAAACATTTAATGTCATTTCTGGAGTTTTATGGATCAATCAATCCTCAGCTAATAGCTGTAGAGAAGAAAAGGACTAGTATGATACTACCTTCTTCCTGGATTTCAAAACCTGGTATTAAATTGAACCTGTCAACTATCTCAAACAATGCAACTAAAATAAAGGAAGAGAGAATTGGTAGACATGGTACAGAAAGTGGTTAAAGAAAAACCTAGTTACAATTACCATCTCACAATCCATAAAAGTGGAACAAAAGGCACAATGAATAAGCATGCTAATCACTGAATTGCTCCACAGGAAATATATGGTATGGTGAAGAACAAAAGTGACAGGCTTTCACATACTTCCAGTAATGGATCCTCCTCTGTTATTAGGAGAGATACATAGTATGGTAAAGCTATTCTATTAGAGTTCAAATGCCACTGCTACTTATTAATTTTGTGGTCATATAAAGACTTTAGTTTGTTCATCTGTAAAATGGGAAAAGCAATACCCTTTAGTTCAGTGTTGTTAGGAAGATTTGAGTCTTTTATTTGTTCTTTGTGATTATACATGACAATAGAGTCTATTTTGACATATTTACACAAATATGGAGTACATCTTATTCTAATTAGGATCCCAGTCTTGTGGATGTATACATTTTGAGATTCACTGTGGTGTAGTCATATATGCACATAGGAAAGTTATGTCACATTCATTCCACTGTCTTTCCTATTCCTATCCCCTATCCCTTTGCTTCATTCCCCTTTGTCTAAGCCACTGAACTTTGACCTGCCCCACCAACTCCTACTGTGTGTTAGCATCCACGTATCAGAGAGAACATTCAGCCTTTGGTTTTGGGGGATTGGCTTATTTCACTTACAATGATCATCTCCAGATCCTTCCATTTATCAGCAAATGTCATAAAGTCATTCTTCCTTATGGCTGAGTAATATTCCATACCACATTTTCTTTATCCATTCATCTGTTGAAGGGTACCTAGATTGGTTCCATAGCTTGGCTATTGTGAAATAAGCTGCTATAAAAATTGATGTGGCTTCATCACTGTAATATGCTTATTTTAACTCCTTGGTATATATATCAAAGAGTGGAATAACTGGGTCAAATGGTGGTTCCATTCTTAGTTTTTTTTAGGAATATCCATACTGTTTTCCAGAGTGGTTTACACCAATTTACAGTCCCATGAGCAATGTATGAATGTGCCCTTTCCCCATATCCTTGCCAACATTTATTGTTACTTGTATTCTTGATAATGGCCATTCCCTCTGGCATGAGATGAAATCTCAGTGTAGTTTTAATTTTCAATTCTCTAGTCACTAAAGATGTTGAAATTTTTTTCATATATTTGTTGACCAATCCTATTTCTTCTTCTGTGAAGTGTCTGTTCAGTTCCTTGGCTCATTTATTAGTCGGATTATTTGTTTTTCTGGTGTTAAGATTTTGTATATTCTGAAAATTAACACCTTATCTGAGGTATGGGTGGCAAAGACTTTTCTCCCTCTCTGTAGGCTCTCTAGGAAGATTGAGTTATTAAATGTTTATTGCTAACACTAGTTTCTTATATATAGCAAGTAGTATTCTAAGTATAATAAGTACTGTTTAAGTACTATTTAATTTTATCAACATGCAAGGAAAGACAGTCTAAAATGAGTTTAAGGCAGAAAGAACCAATCTTATAGGACCAAACAGATTATTCAAGGAGTAGGAGCAGTTAGGAAGTTAGGCTAAGGAATAAGAATGTGGGATTTAAGGTTCACAGAGAAATTTCTTATGGTACAATGGAAAGATGTATCTTTTAGAGTCAAACTGGGTCAGGATTTTCTTTCTAGCACTTCTTATCTATGTGTTGTCGGACAAGTTATGAAAGTACCCTCAGGTCTTTCATATATACATATAGGGATAATAACATCTACCTTCCAGGATAAATTAATGGGAGGATTACAGATAAAACATATAAGGGCTCAGCAAATACCTAGAAAAAGTAAGATAAATGGATATTGCTCCTGTTGTTGCTTTTACTATTGATAACAACCTAAGAAATGGTAATAGAGGTTAAGAGAAATGCTTAAGTTTCATCTAAACCATTTTTGTGTTTGTTGGGGCTCAGAAGTCAATATGTAGTTTACATTAAAATGATTGAAATTAAATTTTGGGGAGATAATTTGGCAATTACTTCAAACTTGTCATGTAAAACTATAAAAAGCTGATAGTAATTATTTTTACTTTATAGGTAAGATAACATTTTTGAGTTTCTGAATTCAGGGACTAATTTCTCATGTTACTAAAAAGAACCACTTCCTTGGATATAATAAAACTGCTTTTAAATGTGGAGTCTCTACATTTTTTGAGAGGCTACATTTTTTTTTCTTATTCTGTAGGTTGCATTTTTCAGTTTGCCTTGTTTTGTTTTAGTAACAAGTATTAACTGATATGCATTAATTCTAAAACACTGGGAGTGGTATGATCTCAAAAGATTTTGTCAGTGAATGACAAATTTTGTGGTTTATCTGGATAACCACAGCACAGGAAAGCATATCATTTAACTTAAAAAAATCTCTCCTCTCTCATTTAATATATCAAAGCAGATGATTAAGAAGTAAGGAGTACAATGAACATTGTGGGATAACCCAATGTTATTAAAGGTCTTCTACATATCATTTGAAAATGTCATATTTGTTTGTCACTAGTCTGAAGGTTATTCTTTTTTTTTGTCGAATTATAAATATTTGCATATCATGAGAATTGAGTTTACATCTGCTCTAAATGAGACTGAAAGATTAGAAATAAGTAACAAATCAGATCTCCAGTTGCACACTTTATTCAAGATAACTGATTAGCTTTTATTAGGCCATACTGCTTTCCTGAACCCTCATTCATGTGCTGTCCAAATGGCTGTCCATTCTTGTGTGGCTCACCAGCAATTTAGAAATATGGAACACATCTACTCATTTTCATTTCTTCAGATTCTCAAGTTACTTTCTACTTAGCCCATCCTACTTGCTTTCTGCTTAACTGTGATCTACATTTAAATTTTAAGGATGATAGTTAAGTGCTTCATATCTCCCATCAGATTAGCATGATTCAATTTGGGGTTAGTGTTCTTCCTCCTTCCCAGCCTCCCACCTGGTTTCATTATTGTCAACTAAATAAACAGTAGTTTTTAGCTCTCAAGGTTTCCTATGACTGGAATTCTTCTTTCAGAATTAAGATGATAAACTCTCTTGGCTTCAAGAGTCTAGTGGAAAAATAATGGCTTCTATTGGCCTTATGATCTTTCCAGTTATTTCTTGAACTGCTCCTCTTCCAACTGTTCCCCATCATTACAGGTGTTCTCTTCTAAATCTGAACCACTTCAAATAAGCTCCTACTTTATAAAGCAATTTTAATTATTCCACTAAGAATTATGACAAAAAATTAAAATAATCTTGACTTACAAAATGTCCAAATGAAGTTGTCTGCTTCCAAACACCAGAATCTTGAAATAATAGTTTCAAACAGGAAAAAAAAATGATGCACAGAAATGAAAGATAACTTCTAAATTTTGAGATGGAACAGCTAGTGTAGTTAACCAGTAATTTATAAGTCAGGTACATTTATTTATTAAGCAAGTGGCTATATCACTACTAATAGCTTACAATGTCCAAATCAACTTGTTACATATGATTGAGGAAGATATATTGGCTCTTTAAAGTTTTATTTGTAGTATCAGTCCTGCATTTTCTAACCTGTCATAATTAATTCAGTCCTCTTGCACTTTGAAATCTCCACAATAATAAGAACTTTATCAGGCTGGTGTTGGTATGAAGTGGCACAGCAAACCGAAATCCCACCGGGAGCAGTCCACAGACTTCTCCTCTAAGCAGCAAAAAGCTGTTATCATTTTCTGAATTACAGGAACTATAAAAGGACACTCTACTCAAGCTGCCGCTGAATGTCACCTGAAAAGCAATCACAAAAGGGCTCTGTCTTGGCTTATCTCTGAGCTCTGTCACTACGGCAACCAGCAGGGAATAAGTATCTGTGGGTCTATGAATTTCAGAATCCCATAAAAGCCAGGGCTAAAAAGGCATGTGCAGCCTCTCAGAGATTGACTGCATTAATACATTAGCAAATACTGTGAAACACTGGATAAATGTCAGCAATTATGGAAAAAGCGTCTAATAACGATATTCGTTGCCTGTCAAACCCCCGTGAGGTTTGATATGTAACTGCCACTCAAAGCTGTCTGTAATTTTATCTCTTTTATACATCTGAATCCACAGCATTCAAATTTGTACTTTGAAAGTAATAAACTGTAAAGCAGTTCATTCCATGTTGATCACAACTGTCAACAAACGTACAATAAAAGAACAAAAAGACTTTCACTGGCTTTGGGAACAATCAGTACTAACAATCTCTTGTGGATATTTATTTATTTTTTAAAAACTACATTTTTTTCCTACAGGTAGAATATTAAATAATATAAAGATGTAGAGCACAACTGATTTGACTTTGAGCTCAGGAGGCTTCTTTCATGCACCATTGCTCATTTTAAGCCTTTTCTTTGGGTTAGAAATTTTCTAAGAATTTGTAACCCCATTTGGAAACAATTGTCAACATTCCCCTTCTTGCACATCACAAAATGCTATAAGATCTCTTTTAGATCCAAAACAGGCTATAATACTATTTTTCACTATCTTTCTCAAACACAGAATTATAGGTAATTGATTATATCTAATACCCAAGGGTCTAAAAACTCAATGTAATATAAGCTGGGACTACCACTCTTCATATTTCCACTGCGCAAGAAAATGACTTATTAAGAAATCTTATCACATATGTTACAGCTGTTCAGCATGTTAACTTGCAAACACAAATGCCAGAGATTAAGGACCACACATATGTATTATAAACAACCTTCTATTTCTCAGTTATAGAATAGGGTCAAGTACAAAGGTTCCAACAAGACCTTTGATGAAAAAAACCCTGGTTTTTTGAAATAAAGAAATGGTACCTCTGAAGCAAAAGTAATATGTATTGAAACACTCAGCTACTAGTTATTTATTGCTATTTAGGGTCAATTACTGACTTTTCAGTACCCACTTGTAATATTAACACAAACAATATTTACTGCTATTTTGTGCCAGAGGCTATGGTAGGTACTTCAGACACAAAAATGGATCAGACTGCTTCCTGCCCTCAATGAGTTCATAGTCTCATAGAAAGAAAGTTATTTCAAGTGCTCTTTTTTCAAACTAAGCTAGAAGGAAAAGTTAGTCTGCAGTAACCCTGAGAAAATTTTAGGACAATAGTAGTTATATTCCTCTGTATACTATTTCTATTAAAAAAAAAAACTATTTACACATACACTTCTCCTTGGCTCAAATGAAATCATGTCCATGAAATATATGTTGCAAATTACAAATCACTACATAAATGCCTCCTGATTTATCACCTACCACTATGCTAAGTGATTGTTCCAAAACAGATTATTATTGTTCATTCCCTGCTACACTGATAATATGGAGAATAAATGAAAATTCTATTTCTCTGTTTCTGCTTTTTATTGAGTAATTATAAAGCTTCAAATTCACTTTCATCAAATTAAGACAGAAAAATTCAGCCTAACTTATCCCTACTTTCTTTCTAGATGTCAAAATGCAAAGACTCTAAATCATTTTTAGCATATGGTCTATTTCAGAGAAATTTTGCCTTTTTAGACAAGTTGATTTTTAAAATTGAGATAGGTCAAATATGGGAACATTAGAATACAAGATAAAGAATTGTGGGTTTAGCTCAGAAGTAGAACATGTGCTTATTCACATGCTGGAGGACCTGGATTTGATCACCAGCAAACAAGAATATAAGATTATAATTTAAAGTCTCCACAAAAATACTGGAATTGCACTAGATCAGTCTCTGAAATCCTCATAAAATGGTTGACTGGAAATTAAGTTGTATAGATGACATTTAGCTCACTTCTCTGGACCTATATTAGGTACTTAAGGTACCCAAATATGTATTAACTGTTCATTATCTCTCATATTAAAAATAAGGTCTTGTTGGAACCTTTGTACTTGACTGTATTCTATAATTGAGAAAGAGAAGGTTGTTTATAATACATATGTGTGGTGCTTAATCTCTTAAAAATAAGGCCTTCCAACCTTCTACTTTCCAACAGTGACATTTCCATGCTTAGTAAGAAATTCAAGTCATTTTTTTACTCTCTCTTCATATCTAATATTCACTTACTGAATCTTGCTGATTGTCCTTTGAAATACTTGATAAAGCATCTCTTCCTCTCTATTCCTATGGTTATTATCATTAGGTTGCATTTTAGACTAATGTCGACTTCCATCACCACAAGAAGGGCACTTTCCATCCCAATCCTATTTTAGAGTCCTCTTCATTGAGGGAAATCATCTATATGGCTCAATGTATTTGATCAGAATTTACTGTGTGAAAATCATATACTAGGTATGAACACTGAAGAAAAAAATATGGGCACCTCAGTATTCAAAGAGAATTAAGGAAGGATGCATTAATCCCTTCAGGTCAGCCACTGAGATATAATTTTTTTTTATTGGTTGTTCACAACATTACAAAGCTCTTGACATATCATATTTCATACATTAGATTGAAGTGGGTTATGAACCCCCAATTTTACCCCAAACGCAGATTGCAGAATCACGTCGGTTACACATCCACAATTTTACATAATGCCCTATTAGTAATTGTTGTATTCTGCTTAACTTTGTTTTCTCTATCAATCTTTCCTTACATACACACCCACTCCTCATTTCGTACTAAAATGTGGGAAAAAGTCATTAATTGGCCGCCACAAAGAGTGACAATTACAGAACAAAATTTTTCTCCAAATAGTTCTGAATGGAGTTAATACTAAGGCTAGTTTTCTTTCCTTTTTTTCTAGTACTGGGGGTTGAGTCCAGGGGTGCTTTACAACTGAGCTACATCTCTGATCCTTTATCTATCTATCTATCTATTCATTTGCTTATTTATCTATCTATCTATCTATTTATTTATTTATTTCTGGGAGACACCGTGCCCTTATTTGTTTATTTATTTTATGTGGTTCTGAGGATTGAACCTAGGTCCTCACACGTGCAAGGTGAGCACTCTACCACTGAGGCACAACCCCAGTCCCTCTCTGGTCCTTTTTTATTTTCTATTTTGAGACAAGGTCTTGCTAAGTTGCTCAGGGTTTTTGCTAAATTGCTTATGCTGGACTCAAACTTGCAATCCTCCTACCTCAGCCTCTCCAGTTGCTGGGATTATGGGTAGGCACCACTGTACCTAGTTAAGGCTTTATTTCTTTTAGTTTATAAATGGATCTATCTAAATGCAACTGCTTCTCAAATACTTATCACTAACAGAGAACCATGAATTTTACTTACTCTCTATAACTATCATCTAGTTCCTCTTATGTTTTCTGCTACCAGCATAAACTCCATAAGGGTAGGGATTTAAAGTTTTTATTTACTGCTATACTGTAGTATATATACAGAGGGTAAAGAAGCATCAGAGAACCTTGTTATTAAGCATCCAGTCATCAGTTCTATTATGTTATCTTAGTTCTTCTGTGTTCTGTGAATACATGTCCATCCATGTATGGTTTGTATTCTGATAAATGCATATGAATGTACCAAAATTTTAGTAGAATTACTGGTTTATAATGCCACTTTCTTATTTAGCCCACACTTGGCCTTAGGTTTGGGGTTCTTAAACCACTACAGACAAAGGTCAAGACAACTGCCTAATTTGTAATGTCACTAGATATTTACATCAGATTTGGGAGGATATTTTTCTTTGAAAAGCCTATCCAAGTCTCTTGCTATTATACTCCTTAAACCTTAATACTTGGTATGTACTTTGACCAGTGAGTATAATTTTAGGAAAAAAATAGACTGGATATGTTAAAATGGGAACTATTTCAAAAACATGGACACATAACCAATAGTATGATACAATAGAAAAAGCAGTGGCATGAGGGAGAGGGCAGATTTGGAGTTGAATACTGATTCAGCATTTGGGGATTAAACCCAGAGGTGAGCCACATCCCCTGCCCTTTTTTTCTTTTTAGACAGGGTCTAGCTAAGTTGCTTAGGGTGTTGCTAGGTTGCTGAGGTTATCCTTGAGCTTGCAATTCTGCCTCAGCCTCCTGAGTTGCTGGGATTATGTAACCCAGCCAAGTACATCACTACCTCTGGCATGTATATACTTTGTAAATACCTCCACAATCAAAATATAGAAAATTCCACCTCCCCAAATTCTGTTATATTCTTCTAGTCAATACCTAATTTGACTCCAGGTAAAAACCCACTAAATTGGTGTTTTATCATTTTATTATTTGCTTCTAAAATTTCTTTATATAACCTGGACACAGGCACTTTGCCAAATAAGATTTGCAAAAATTTTTCTCTCAATCTGTGGCTTCTTTTAAAAAAAAAATTATACCAAAAGGTAGAAAGTTTTCCCCTACATATTCTACACTTTTATAGTTGTAACTTTTGTATTTAGATCTATGATCTATTTTGAGAGGGTGTGTGAGTGTGTGAACATAAAGACTGAAATTGTCCTTATCAATATCCAGTTGTTCCATCACCATTTGTTAAATAAAGGCTATCCTTCTCCCACTATATAACTTTAGTAATTTTTGTACAAAATCAATCAGGCGCACACATACAGAATATGTTCATATCATATGTATATATGCGTGGATCTATATCTGAACACACTATTTTACTCATTTATTTTTATGTACATTTTTACACAAATAACACATTATCTTGACTATTGTAGTATTAATTCTTGAAATCAAACAGTATCAGCCTTTCAACTTGGTTCTTTTTCAAAAATGTTTTGGGAAATCTAATCTTCATGCTTTCAAATACATCTCTAGAATTAACTTGTACTTAAAAAATGCTTGAGGATTCTAACACATGTTCCTCATAGATCTCTCCAGTTCTAAGGAGATCTTTCCAGTTCTTGTAAATTTTTCTCTAATAGTTTAAATTTTCCAATGTATAGATCTTAAACATATTTTTGTTAAGTTTATTTTTAAAGATTTCACATTCTGGAGAACTGTGAGCAGCATGATTTTTAAAAATCCATTTTTCAACATGTTCTTCACCACTATATAGTAACACAACTGCTATATATTGATCTCCTAACCTCGCTAATTTCACTTGTCACAACTTTTCATTGATTATATTGTATATACCAAGAAACAAAACTACTAAATATTTTGTATAAGAATAAACATAACTTTTGTCCTCCTTCCAAATATGCCTGTTTTCTTTTTTCCTGGCCTTATTGTAATGGTTATGTCTGAGAAGACGTTGTAGCAGTGAACATCTTGCCTTATTTGCAATCTTAAAATATATCAGTTGTAGCTTTTTCATGGATTGCTTTCATCAGACTGGAGAAATTTTTTTCTATTACCAGTTTTTAAGTTAGTTTTTTCTTTAAAAAAAGAAAAAAAGCACCCAGCACGGTAGGGCATGCCTGTAGTCCCAGTAACTCACAAAGTTGATACAGGAGGATCTCAAGTTCAAGGCCAGCCTCAGTGACTTAGCAAGAACCTGTCTCAAAATAAAAAATAAAAAGGGACTGGGGATCTAGCTCAGCAGCAATGCACCCTTTGTTCAATCCCCAATACAAAAACAAAAACAAAAAGAGCATTATTGAAAAAAAAAAAGAGCATTATTGAAAACTCATTTATATATATAAAAATCACAATATTCCAAGCACAACAGGCACAAATACATTTCCCCCACCTCAAAAAAAAATTTTTCTATTGAGGTAAATTTCCTCTACCACTCCTTGGCAATACACTGGTATTATATCTGTACTTTAGTTTTCTTCCAGATTCATATAAGTGAAATCACACCAGGATATAGTCTTCTGTGTCTGACATTATTTATTTAGCATATGTAAATCATGTGGTGTGTATCAGTAGTTTGTTCCTTTTTAGTAGGAGTAGCACTCAGTTGTATGAATCAATCACCACTTATTTATAATTTAGCAGTTTATGGACACGTGGGCTGCCTCCAGTTTTTGGTTACAATGAATAAAGCTCCTACAAAAACTCAGTATCTCTGACTGATGTTAGTATCAGTATAGTAACAGTGGCCTTATAAAATGCACTGGGAAAGAATCTGTTTAGGATAGTGAGAAAATCTGTTTTTGCTCCTTTGGGGTTAACACCTAAAAGCTGGGTATTTCCAAGATGGCTGTACCATTTTACCTTACTACCTTGCTGACCTTTTTTCAACATGAATGTAGAATATATGCTGAATTTTATTGAAACCTATTTCAAGATCTATTCAACTCATTATGCATATTTTCATATTTTGTTAATTACATTGGTTGAGATTCCAATGTTGTAGCATTCATGTATTCATGGGATAAATCACGATGGATCATGATACCTTATCCTTTCTTTTTTATTTGGGTCTTCTGTCTCCTTTCCCTCTCAGCACTTCTCTTTAAAAATTTACAGCTTTAATAAGATACAATAACATACCACAAAACATAAAATTCATTCTTTTTAAATGTTTTATTCATCACCTATCCTTTTTACATGTTTTAGATTTCAATGTTTTAAAAATTTCACATGCATTTCATAAGGATATTGATTAGTTTGTAGTTTTCTTTCCCTATCAGTGTCTCTGACTGATGTTAGTATCAGATAAAAACAGTGGCCTCATAAAATGCATTGGAGAAGAATCTGTATAAGATTGGTATTAATTTTTCTCAAATGTCTGGCAGAGTTTGCTAGCAAAAGTATCTATCTGATCCTGGAATTTTTCTTATGGAAACATTTTTTATTACAAATTTAATTTCTGAAGTTGAAATTGGGCTATTCTCATTTTCTATGTCTTCTTGCATCAACTTAGTAATCTGAGTATTTTAAGTAACTTGTCCATTTCATCTTAGTTGCAGAATTTACTGGCATAAAGTCATTCATAACCTTTCTTTTTCATCTTTTAATTGTCCATATGGTCTATATTGATAACTCCTCTTCAATTGTTTACACTGGTAATTTGTATCTTCTCTCTTTTTTCTTGATCAGTCTAGCCAGAAGTTTATCAATTCCATTGATCTTTTAAAAGAGCCAGCATTAGGTTTCAATGATTTCTTCTACTATTCGTTGTTTCTTATTTCATTGATTTCTGCTCTCACCTTTAATATGTCATTTCACCTATTTGGATTTAATTTTCTTTTCTTTTTTTTTTCTTCTTAAGGTGAAATAATAAATAGATCACCGATTTTGAACGTCCTTTCCTTATATAAGCATCCTCTTTTTGGCATTGTTTAATCATATCTCACAAATTTTGATATTCTGTGTTTTCATCTATATTCAGTTTAGAATGATCCTGATACTTTTGTGTGATTTCTTCTTTGGCTCGTGGTATTTTTTTTTTAAATATGAAGCTATTTATTTCAAACACTGAGGAATTTTCAGGCACCATTCTGTTATACATGCCATTTAAATTTATCTTGTTCATCAATGCTCATTATAATCCTCTAAAATCTACTGAGACTGCGGTATAGGTTATAATCTAATCTTGGTGAATGTATTAGGTATCCTTAAAAAATGTGTGTATTCTGCTATTGTTGGGCAAAGTGACCATATGTTTCAATTAGGTTAAATTGATTAATGAAAATCATTAATTTGTTATTTTCATGAAATTTAAAGGAAGGATAATGAAATCTCTAACTTTAATTGCAGACTTGTCTATTTTACTAGATCTGTCAGCTGTTGCTTTATATATTATGAACTGTACAATACTTTATCTTTCCGATGAATTGTCCTTTTGTGTCTTTTTGTTTTATGTTGTGTTTTTGAGATGGGGTCTTGCTGTGTTGCCTAGGCTGGGCTTGAATTTGAGATCTTCTTGCCTCAGGAAAGACTCCAGGTACATGCCATTGTATCTGACTTGAAACAGACTTTTAATCATCATAAAGTCTCCTTTTAGTTCTAGTAATTTTCCTTATTCTGTATTTTCTGATAGTATGTGTAATTAGAAATGATTTTCTTTTTCTTTTCTTGCAGTGCTGCAGATTGAATCCAGAATTTTATGTATGCAAGGCAAGCAACACTCTACTACCAGGCTATATCCCCAGATCACATTAGACCTTTCTTATGTTTTGTGTTTGCATGGTAAGTATATTTCCATTTATTTAATGGGAAAATCTTGATAGATAACCCTATTATTGTTATTAAAAATGTTTCTTATAGACAGTATTACACTTGATTCGAATAGTTGATTCTTGCTCTTTAAAACTAATTTTGATATTTCCTTCCATTCAGTATACAAAAAAATCATATTTACTGTTAATTATCAATATGGTTGTAGTAAACCATCTTGCTGTGTGCTTTGTATTTATTCCTTTTTTTGGTCTATTTTCCTGTCTTCTTTTTGACTTTCCATTTCATCACTTTTAAAGGCTTATTAGCTATAATCTTATTGTGGGTTTTTTGTTTGTTTGTTTGTTTGTTTGGGGAAGGGGGTGCTGGGGATAGAACCCAGGGCCTTGTGCATGCAAGGCAAGCACTCTACCAACTGAGCTATATCCCTAGACCCTTCATTGTGTTATTTACTAGTGGTTGCTAACTTCAACTAATATTATATAGTACACTTCCATTCTATTTTTGTGCTACAGATGTCACACATTTTACTTCAACATATACTCAAAAGTCCATATTGCTTTTTATTGGTTTTCTTTTAAAAATTATCTTTTAATAAAAATTTAAAATACAGAAAAATGTCTTTTATTCTTACTATTAGTGCATTTTTCATTCTTCTGTGTAGATTCAACTTTCCATCTGCTATCATTTTCTTTGCCTAAAGAAGTTCTTTTAATATCTCTTGCAGTGCAGATTTACTGGCAGGAACTTCAGGGTTTTCCCCCCGCCCCATCTAAAAAGTCTATTTCAACTTCAATTTTGAAACATTATTTTCACTGGATATCAAATTTTAATTTGTCTTTTAAAAAAATCAGTACTTTAAAGATGTCATTCCATTGTCTTCTGGTTTGCATTATTTCTAAAGAGAAATCAAAAGAGTCTATGTTTGTTCCTCTGTGTGTATTATATATATATTTACTTTGCTTTGAAATGTTCCTATTTTTCATCCATTTTCAGCAAATTGATTCTATGTGTTTATCCTTCTTGGGGCTCACTGAACTTTATGGATTAGGAGATTTATAGTTTTCATCAAAGATAAAAATTTTCAACCATTACTTCTTTGAATACTTTTTTGGTCTTGGTCTACTTTCCTCCATCTTTCATTTCCTTCTACAACCCTAGTTGCATGTATATCAAAACTGATTTTGTCTCACTTTAGCTTTGTCCACTTATTCTTGTCTTCTTTCAATTTGGACATTTTCTATTGCTCTATCTTCAAGTTCACTGATCTTTCCTTTGGCAGAGTCTAATCTGCAATTCATCTCTCCCATTGATATATCAATTTCACATATTGTATGAGGCCTAGAAGTAATACTTCATCTTATTTTATATATTCTACTCTCTCCTCACTAAGTTCATATTTTCACTTAAATCCTTATGCATCTTCATAATATTTATAATAGCTATTTTAAAGTCCACATGTGCTAATTCATTATCTAAGTCACTTCTATATCTGTTGCTTTTGACTGATTTCTTCCCTGACTATAGGTCAGATTTTCCTGTTCATTTGCACATGTTGTAACTTTTTTGTTTTAATATTTTTTTTTAGTTGCAGATGGACACAATACCTTTATTTATTTATTTATTTATTTATTTATTTATTTATTTATTTATTTATTTTTATGTGGTGCTGGGGATTGAACCCAGTACCTCACATGGTGAGGCTCTCTACCACTGAGCTACATCCCCAGCCCCTATGTCATACCTTTTAATTATATGCTGGACTTTGTTTTTAGAGTCAGTTACCTGTTATTCGGTTTGCTCCTTTTGAGGCTTATTTTTAAGCTTTAAAAGGAAATGCTAGAGTTGTCTTTATTATCTGGAGATATCTACTGAATGCCTTGTATATTCATAGAGATTGTTTCTAGAGGTTAGGAACTCAAACTATTTTCCCTAGTAGTTATTCTTTGCCACACCTCCTAGAATTTCACCTTATGTATGCACACATTGATATTCAGCTAAAAACTTGGAGAACCATAAGCAGATTGGAACTTTTTTTCTCTGCTGGTACTTTGCTTTTCAAAGTAGAGCTGTCTTGGCCTTCCAAAACTCCAATCTTCATACCTTCTACTCAGTGAAACTACCAGGTTGTTTTAGTTTCTTCTTCCTGCTTCAAGAAATTGTTGCCAGTATTGTCATAGTACTAATATTTTCCTTCTTCATGGTCCTGCACTATCTATTGTCCAATACCTGAAAATAGTTGTTTCATATATTTTATCTTCTAATTGTTTAAAGAAGGAAAATTCACAGAGCAGTTTCCCTTCATGACAGACATAGCAATCCACAGACTGAAGATTTTTAACAAACTAAAACCAAGATTCAAAGCATCAGTGTTTATAAATTTCCTATTGGGGGCTGTCTTGCTTCCATGTGTTTTTCCTAATATTTGTTGAGTAATATGTCCTGTGAATGCTTCAATAACACTTGCTCTCTCTGTTCAGGATAGAATTTATTTCATAACTTTTCTTTCCCTTTAAAGCCAAACTTTCTTTCACTTCTTTCAAAGCTGTTCTTTCCGCCTGTTTAGTCTTTGCCTGTGTTATTTGTAAAAGACTCAAGATGTTGACAAGGGCAACGAACTCTCCGAAGCAACTGAGTCTTACCACCATCAGAAGCAACATTATCTATGACCTTGCCAAATAAAGAAAAAGCCAGTGAAAATGTCCAAAGATTTTATAAATCTATCTGCCCTATGGCAGGTTAACAAAGTAATTCAAATAGCACAAAATAACCCTGAAGCTACTCAAAGAGTGCTTCTGATTCTGCATGTGTGTGTGATATGAAGAAGGTTCATACTCGAGGGAAAAGGAGTTAATGTTTGTCGAATGCCTACTAAATGCCAGCCATTACTCATAAGGGGTTAGCAAACTTTTTCTGAAAAGGGCCAAAGAGTAGATATTTCAGATTTTGTGGACTGTAAGGCTTTTGTTGAAACTATATATCCCTGACGAAAGTGTGAAAGCAGATAACATGTCTTAGTAAAACATCATTGGCAAAAACAGATGGTGAGTGGGATTTGGGCTGACAGTCATAATTTCCATCCCTTGCATTATATTATGTGCTTTCCATGTTAGGTAAAAACCACATAAAACTACTCAAATGCAACCATTTTTTCCTTACAAAATGACAATTTCATATGGCCCAAGATAATGTGTTAACTTATTTAATCTTCACAATATAGACTTTTAAGGATGTCAACAATGTCTTTATTTTGAAGATGAAGAAACTGAAACTCATATATTACATAAGCCATGCAAATAATAACAATTTTGAGATTCAATGAACTGGGATTGGTCTGCTCACCTATCCTCTCTCTTTCTCTGACATTCACATATTGGTACAAATGAGCTCACAAGGTAGCTCTCTCCTTTTCCTAAATCTGTTACCTATTTTCCACTAAAGAAATGTTTAGTTTTGATAATTTATTTTTTTAAGAAAGGAAATAATCTGACTCACAAAGTTAATGAAGTTCCTATAATCATATAAATTTGATGTTGTCTATTGTCACAGATGTCAACATAGGGAAGTTCTGAACAATTCAGTGAATGAATAAATAAAACACTGATTGATACTGCAATGTATACACAGATAAGAAAGACAGCGCTTACTTCAAATATTTAGAATTTATAAAAGAAGGGTGGGGGATGTAGCTCAATGGTACAGTGCTTGCTTAACATGTGCAAAAGCCTTCAATCCCCACCATGGGGCAGGGTGTGTGTTTAGAATTTTCAAAACAGAAAAGGAGCACATGTATACAAATTAAAATGTACTCAATATGTCCCTTTTTTTAAAAAGCCATATTTTCACCTTAACCACCTGTTAGCAAAATCGGTTGTTCTCTTTTATGATCTCATTAGATGCATATAACAACTGTCATTGTTATATATATATATCTTACTATATTCTGTAATTCCTGAGAAGTACCTTATCCTTGTAATTTTATGGGATAATGTTATTACTAGCTTGTAAGAATTTCACAAATGTCAAGTGAATGAATAGATAGATGAATGGGAAAAAACAGCCAAAGATTAACATGTTCAAAAAAAAAAAAAAAGATTAACATGTTCAACACTTTTCTTGTACTGATTACTTCAATCTTCAATATAAACCTATGAGAGTAACTATCCTTGTAACTATCAACTATTAGTCTTTACAATAACTAATTAATTATTAACTATTTTACAGTTACATAGACTGGAGACTGAGAGAGGTTAATTGTTTATGGTGACGCAGACAAAAGGATAAAACTAGACAGGAGGAAGGAAAAGAGGAATGAAAGAAAGGACAAAATAAAAAAAAATGTTAATGGAAGAACTGTATTATAAACTCATTTCTCTGAAGGTTGAAAAAGGTAGTATGAAAGAAGGATATAGGTAGGGCCTTTTGAAGGAAGAAGATAATTGTTATAGGTATTATATATGGAAGGAATAGTATGATGAAATGACACAGAGTGGGAGAGATCACAAAGTACATTTGAGGAACAGCAAGATGAATATTTAGTGAAAGCTGACACACATATGGTGTATTTTATTCATTTATTCAACAAATATATATCAAGCATTTACTCTGGGCCAATATGGCAAAATAACATGGATGGGAAGTTTCCCATCAAAGAATGAAGGATTCTGAATGCCAGAAAAAAAAATACACAGGTACTGAATTGCCATTAAAGATAAGTAAACAAAACAAAACTGAATGTGATTCATGCTATACTTTAGAGCTGTTAACTTTGCAGCAATGAATAGAATGAGTATAGTTAGAGGCTTAAAATTTACTTAGTTGATAATTTCAATGTTAAGTATGTATACTAAGAGAATATTTGAATAGCAGCTTCCATACAGTTGGGTCTGGGGTCCAGAGTCAGAAAAAATTTCCATAACTTGATACCTACTTAATAAGTATTTAGGAAGAAATCACAGAAGAAAATCCACCCCTCCCTCCCACATACACCTCAGAAGGATCAAAGTAGATGACACCCTCTTACCACAGATTGTTTTGCTCAAAGGGCGTGGATGTATTTCCACATTTTACTGTATTTTTATTTAATAAAATGGCCACCATAATGGTTTTGCTCATTAATGATATAACATTCTCAAAGTGAAAATATTTTGTTATTAAATATTTAATTTTAATTACAAAAATTTTTAGGTATAGATGGACACAATACCTTTATCTTATTTTTATGTTTATATGGTGCTGAGGATGGAACTTAGTGCCTAATACTCTACCACTAAGCCACAGCCCCAGCCCTTAATAAGTTATTAAATATTTAATAAGTGATTCCTAACACATGCCTGAAGAACTCTAATTTTAAAATTTGTAATGTTTCAAATTCTGAGTTAATATCCCTTAGCCAATAACAGAACATTGGAAAACCATTAATTCTCTGAAAGGAAAACAAAAGGCACAGAATAAAAAAGAATTAAAACTTAAGGATGGTTGTGGGGGTACACTCCTGAAATCCCAATTGTTCAATAGGCTCAAGCAGGGGGACTAAAATCCAAATCCAGTCTCATCAACTTCTCAAGACCCTATCTCAGAATAAAAAATAAAAAGAATTAGGTATAGCTCAGAGGTAAAGTGCTCCCAGGTTTAATTCCTGGTATGGCAAAAACAAGCAAACAAAGGAAAGATTTTTTTTTCCTCCTTTGTATAAGCATTATTAAATCCTGTATCTTAAAAACTACATATATTCTAATAGAATTATAATAAAATGTTTAGACATAATTCACAGTGTTAAAATTATTTATATTCTGTGGAAGCCAAGAGCATCCCTCCTTAAAGTATAAAATAAGGTTTCACCTTCTGCCAACTCCTTGTTCTCACAGCTGAACTGTCACAGCATGAAAACATTCCCCTACTGGTAAAGCTTTAGATACCTATTTCCCTGATGAAAGAGTGCAAAAGGAACTGAAAGAGTTGCTGACAATTCATACAGTATCTTATACTCCATTACTCTACAACTATAAGAAAAGAAATATTTTAACTCTGAAGGAAGATGAGCAACAACGTTCTAAATGATTGGTGACTTCACAGAGTAGCCAGAAAATGTCAAGACTCAAGTATAACAGGTTCATAAGAGACTTAAGATTATACAAGAATCTAATTTTAAGAAGTCTATTTCTTTGTTCTGTTTCCTAAGTTAAAGGTTAATGAGAAGTATAATAAAGAAAACATTTTCTGTTACCTCAAAATATTTCTCATGCAGTATAAGAACATAAATGAATAAGTATTAATTTAGTTCTTCATTATCTTTTTAAAAAATATTCACTGAAGTATAATTTACATGCCGTAACATTTTTTTTCATTTAAATGTCCAATTTAATGACTTTTAGTAAATTTAAAGGTGTGCAATCTTTTCCACAATCTAATTTTAGAACATTTCCATCACCCAAAATCTATTAACTTCTTGATCTCTATTTCCATAAATTCACGGAAGCCACTGTAAAGCTATTGTATATTCAGAGCCACACAAATTTCTGCAACTAAGAAGAAAAAGTGCAAACCAACTCTAATTTTAATGACCTTTCTAACCAATCCTCTACTCTGGCACCAGAAAGCAAATGTTCAGGTGCTTGCACTGAAAGTTAAACCATTCTAAGTATTAAGTTATGGCACACTGTCTTGGAAAGAAATTAATTATATTTTTGTTGGTAACACATTTCAGGCTGTTTACACAGCTGACATTTCTCAGCTGTACCCAAATCATGCCCTAAGCTGTGAGGACTATCTTGTTTTGTAGCAGATGCCTCCACTTGAAGTGATTTCAGTAAGTATAAAAACACCACTTCCTGCAACAATATAGATTACAATCATCAGCCTTAGAAGTTTTTATGGTCTTAAAGAAAGATTTAATGACAATTATTTGGCTAGGATATCCTTAGAAGTCTAAAGCCATTTTTTTGCTTAAACTGAAGCACTGGAGCAAGCAGATCTGCTGTGGCAACCAGTTAAAAGCAGCCTGGCCCTAAACAGCTTTGTTGTATCAAATCACGTAGCTCAAGGCCACATTCTGCCAATGTGGTAACATTTGCTCTGAAGAAGTGGGCAGCACCACTTCACAGGTTCTGGGACAAGGTGCAAATATGAATAATGAGACAAAAAGAATCAAGCCTCTTAATGGGGATTCCAAACTCTTGTACTTATTGTGATTTAGATGCAGCACTAGGTAGCATTACATTCTTGGATATTGTGGATACTGTTAGTTTCACCTGCTTTCCATATTGTCCTATAGCAGTAAAATTGCATTACAATCATTTGGTAAAAATTTAAATGTTACAAAAATCATTAAACATAGGTCTCATAAAAGACTGTGTCAACCGAATTTAATGAATTAGCACTGAAAATGTGTAAAGACACTTTGTTACAGAAAAATTGTTCATATTTCATTGAATTTTCCTCTTGAACTTACACCTGATGAGCCTATTTCAGTCTGGTTTCTACAAGTATGCAACATGATGTTTTTGCTTAAATTCAATCACTGAAGTTAGTGAATCTGTTCTGAAGCCAGTGTAGTCTCACATTTCTAGACTTTCTTTTATTACTTTATGCAATAAGGTAATAAGCCTTATTACATATGGTTTATTATAACCTTGCTCTTAAGCCAGATATTTATTTTTGCTTTAAAACTTTTATCATGGAAACCTTTAAATAATATATAAACTTAATACATCCATTGTTCAGATTCAATAATGATCAATAGATACCTAATTTGTATTGCCTTTATTCTTACTCAAATCTCAGACATCATTTCATTATTTAAATCAGTCAATTCTTGCCTACGGTCCTTTTTGCGTTATCTTAATATTAATTACAATATTAACTCTCAGATACAGTGCCTACTATGAGCCAGGTAGTGAAAATATATTATCACTAATCATGATATATTATCACTAATCAACAATGCTGCAAAAGAATAGGTAAGTGACGCTCATAGAATTTTAGTGAAATGCTCAGATCTTATTAATTATTTTCTTCTGTTAATGTTATTATTTATTGTAACAGGTTTTTAGACAATACAACCAACATTTCTAGTTTCCTCATGTCTCCTTAGTGTTTTTATAAGCACGTCATAAATTTTCTACCAAATTTCCCAACCTACAAAGAAAACAAAACAACTATAGCCCTATTCTTAGTAATGGTGAACCAGCCAATAATTCTAATGATATAATATTAATGTTAAAATCAGTTTTTCAGAAATAAATGTAATTGTGTATACCTAAAACATTTTTTTCCTGGAATCATTCATTTAAAAAAATTTTCTTTTTTGCTCTTTTCTGTTTCGTTTTTTTTTTTTTTTAAGTTTTTGTTAATTCACAAAGTATTTTCCAAGGCACAGACCCAAGCAGCATCTACATTAACCAACTCTTAAAATTTTTCTATCTTGTACCAAGAATTTTTTTATATTAAAATGTATGATGGTGGTGCAAGAAAGGGAGAAATAGTTAGTACCCAGACAGAAATATAATATATAGTAGAAAATATAAAAAGGTAATTTAATTCTTAGTCAAGAATAATTGACTACTTATTATTACAAGAGGTTGACATAGTCCTGATTTCTTTTTAGCCTTATTTTAAAAATTTGATTTAATTTAGAATTCCTGAAACATTCTAAATTTTACTTTTATTTAATGAGCATCTTTGAATATAGATATTGTATGGGCAAAGTGCCCAAAACCTCAGTTAACTTTTTAGATAATAAAATTTATTCTCTTGGACAAGGGTAATTATAGGAAATGAGACAGAAGTAGAAAAGCTTTCAAAATTTATAGTAGAAAATCACTAGAAATAAATATAACAGGTAAAAATGATAGACTAAAGTTTTTTATGAAACTGAAACTTATAAAACTGTTTAAGGCTAAAGGGCTATGAGATGTCAAATTTAATCATTTTTTAGAGCACCAGTATAATCTAGGAAATGTAGTCTTACTATTAAATATAATGATTAGGATGATTTTTTTTTAAGAGAGAGTGAGAGAGGAGAGAGAGAGAGAGAGAGAGAGAGAGAGAGAGAGAGAGAGAGAGAGAGAGAGGGAGAGAGAGAATTTTTAATATTTATTTTTTAGTTCTCGGCGGACACAACATCTTTGTTGGTATGTGGTGCTGAGGATCGAACCCGGGTCGCACGCATGCCAGGTGAGCGCGCTACCGCTTGAGCCACATCCCCAGCCCATTAGGATGATTTTGAAGTATCTGTAATTAATGAAAATTCTTTTGAACATTTCACTATATATATATTTACGTATGTTCTTCTGAAGAAAATATATTCTATATGAAGAAAAAATTTAAGTCAAATCAAGCAGCATCAAACTCCTGATACTGACATTCAAACATTTCCAATGGAATGTTGATGTGTTTGGCTTGTAGTATTTCTTCTGCAAGTGAGCTTAAATTATTACAACTGCTTTTATTTTCACATTTTTTGACTTTCTCAGGTGAATATCTGAAGCATTTGATTCTGCATGTTAGCAAGACCAATTATGACTAAAAGTGGCAAAAAAAGGGAAAAGATACAAAATTGAGAACTTGTCTGTTACTTACTGAGTCATCTGTAGCAGAGGGTGGCCAGCCCTCCCATAACTGATGTCGAACGGGTATACTTGTAAGGTCATACACATTTCTCTTTACCTATTAAAAAAAGGGGGGGGGCACAATTATGATAGGGTTTCCACATGACTTATGGTAGTTTCAGTCAATTTATATGAAAGACAAGGCATTTCAACATTTCTTTTAGATTCAGAATAAGAATTTGAAACTAAGAAAAAAATTTGTAAAAAATAAAACAAAACCAAATCTATAAGCAGAATTTTGGTGAAGGCTACATGAAATTTTTAAAATTTTTAAAAGTTCTAGAAACACCATTCCTCCTTGATTATATACTCCTCGTTGACTTCAAGTTTCTTTTTAGTCAAGAAACTTCAAGGACCCATTTCATTTAGTACAGACTACAATTATTAATGTTTATAATTCTTTTAAGGTTTAAAGTGTGTGATTTTTTCAAATATATTTCAAGTTTCCACATGGGAGAGAGAAACAAAGCATTGTTTGTTTGTTTGTTTGTTTTTGGGTTGGGGATGGTGAGAGATTGAAATTGTCCTTTTTTATATACATATAAGATTCAAAGATTAAAAACTTAATAAAACAGTATAGGTTATTTATTTCCAATGATATCAAATTAAAAACTATTTCAACACAATATTTACTAACACCAGAGCTATCCACTAGTATAATATTTATAAACTTCCTAGAAAGAATATACAGTAGAAGCTATTAATGCTTTTTAAATCTGTTTTTCCCAGCAGCAACATTATACCTTTCATTTTTAAAGGAGAGGAACTGATAAGATAAGGTGTTGGAAGGTTAAACTTTATCCAGTAATCCAGTAATTAAAAAGCATCATATCTTTTTTGGCTTTTTTTCTCTAAATAGCATACAGAAATTCTATTTTTGATTTGCAATTAAATTAACCAATTATAACAATGGAGAAACTAAAACTATCCACTTTAACTCTAGGTTATTTAGAGCACAATTACTCTGACAAAATGTTGCACATAAGATGTTCTGTAATAAGATTTCAATATAGTTGTTCATACTTCAACAAACAGCATTCATTCATGTTTTTGAAAGGCAGAAACCTGAAGTATCATATTGTCCAATTATAGCATTTTGTTATCACATTACTCTTTATTATACTATCATAAACACATCTAAGTTACCCTTCCAGTGAAATAGGGAGATATGTTCACAAGGGAAAGGAAAAACAAAACATGGAACTCAATCTATTTTTATCACTATGGTACACCTGTGGAAAAAAGGACTTAGTAAATGAGATCTGAGGAGCTTGGGACATGTCTTGATCCCCACTCAATTCAAACAAACAGCTTTTCTTCATAGTTCTTAGCGATGGTCAGCCTACCATGCATTATTTTGTTTACACTAAGTCAAAACGAGTTTGGAAATTTTCATCAGTCATTATCAACCCAACAATTTCACCAAATGTAACTGGCCTATCCCTCTCACCATTTTCACTAGTTAAGACTATTCTGTTATGGATAAACATTAGTGCTCTTAAAGAAAAAGGTGTTCCACAAATCCAAAGAATTTTATTTTTGAAGAGGGAAAATTCAGAAGAGGGAGTATGGGTTTTCTCTGGGCTTTAAGGCAAAATTTCTTTCCTTAAAAGTTATTTTTAGAGTGTCTAAAGACAGCAAAATTCATCAGTAATTTGTGAAAAAGGCAGAAAAAATATTTACATCTGTTGGAAAGGTGGCAAGGCTACCATAGTATTAGAAAGTATAGACTACTATGAATACATAAACGAATAACTGTGGCATGAAATTCTTTAAATTCTACCTTAATTCCAAAATACAACACTATGGTATTATGAAATAAACAGTATTTTCTTCTTTCATTAACTCATCTGTAACTGCACTGAATTGAATAACATTCCTTCACTATTCTAAGCCTGAAAAGCATGTTCTGGCTATAGTGTTATGTTGGTATTAAGCACAATGCCAGACTGATGTGCTAAACAAAAGTGATCAAAGTTAGAGTAATGTTAGCCATTGCACAAGTATTTGGCTTCATTGTTCTCCCTAGAATGACATCTGTTAAGCAACTTGTCATAGAATAAACTGGTTAACGCAGACAGAACTTGGCTGAGAGAGTACCATGTAAAGCATATTAGGCTAATGTTTGATTGTTCCAATGGAAAGGTTAAATTCACAGACTACTCCAAGATTAAGCCAAAAGAATCCTGTGTTAAACCATAACCACCAAACAACAATTTAAGTAAAAACAAATTGGTTTTTCAAAAATAATTCCATGTTTATCAACAATAAGAAGATTTTACCACTGTATGGAAGAAGCACAAGTGATGACAAAAATGCCAAATGAATGGTGATTTTAGTAATAGAGATAAAAATTGTTTTTTTTAACCAATGGTTATATTTAATTAAAATTTTAAGTCATAATCCAGCAGGGAAGGGAAAAATCCAAAATGTACACAATTCTAAAGTATAAAAGATTTCTTTAAAAAATTAGAATTTGGGGAAACCTGAATAAAAAAATATAACTGTGTATAAAATTACACAAATGAATTTAAAGTCATCATGAAGCCAACGAAAGAGTTTACTCAATTCTCTCAGAGGAGGAGGATGGAGAGAGAAGGAGAGGGATAGAGACATGGGAAGAAAGATGGGGGGGGGGACACAAAGAGATGAGAAGAGACAGAGGGAAAAAGAGAAAGTGAGGGGAGGAAAGTGACTGATCTGAGACTTCAGAGCACTTGAGAGGGGTGGAAAGAAAAAACACACACACACACACACACACACACACACACACACCGGGTTGCTGTGACTGGCATGCCCAGCTGCCATTATTGTACTGCTTCTGATGGAGCTTCATCTCAAAAGACTGTTAAATTCCAGTTAAGGACAAGTGGCACTTCACTGGGTAACATTTCCTAAGGGCCTTTTTGTCTTACACATTTTCTTTGATCAGCATTGGCTCAAGACCATACCCAACCATCATAATCTTCTCAATTCTTGTTTTGCATTAAGCTCTAAATCTATGAGATTTCAGGCTGTTAAACTATGCAAATGTTTCAATTAGTTCTGGAGGAATTTAATAAATGCTTTGATTACCAGCTGAACATTAAAATTACATTACAAATTATACTGTGGATCAGGAGTTCTAGATTGATAACAGATTTTCCATAGTTTATTTAGTAGACTTTTTGAAAGGGATAATTTAATGTTTTTCTTATTGCTTCAGATAAGAAAATTGTGATTGAAATATAAATCAGATTAATTTGAAATAGTACAGAATTAATATGGAACTGATTTGTTTATCATCAGCCTTTCATTGTTAATATCTATTTATATACCATAATTAACATTAAAAAACTAAGCCATGATCTCTATTTCAAATTTTACATTTTCTCAATCTATACAAATTTCAATGCTAAACTTAGCACTGAAAAAGATTATTTTATTAAGACCCATTCAATATAAAATTATAAAAGAATTTGCATAACATATTCATTTCCTACAAATTCTTCCTTTGATTCACTTAAACTTTTAATCAGCTTTACTTTTTAGTTAAATGCAATCAGAATTTCTTAAAATATTTGGTAAAGGCTAAATGTTAAGGCTCAGACTAGACTCAAATGAGTTGTTCACAAGTTTTCAAATTGGAAAATATAAAGCTTAGTAATAATGAAGTCATTCCTTGTGAGCTAATGTTAGTCAAACATTTAGTGTGTAAGGTATGAAGACACGAATGGTGTGAATATACTTTGTATACAACCAGAGACATTAAAAAAATGTGCTCTAGATGTGTAATATGAATTGTAATGTGTTCTGCTATCATATATAACAAATTAGAATAGAAAATAAAATTTGAAAAAATATCAAAAAAATTTTAGAAAGCATTTCAGGGAATTTCAAATGTCATTCAGGTATTATTCAAGGGAAAGCTGATTCTAATAGGAAAAAAAAAAAGCCACAGAGTTTGATATGTTGAGGTATAAAGAGAAGCAGAGAACTAGATTTCTAATCCTAATTCTGCACAGCTATTACTAAGGGCTAACTGGTGGAGTCATTTCTGAGATTTAGTTTCCTCAATCATAGAAGATATTAAAACATGATCACTTCTGATTTTCAAAGCTCTAAAATTCCATGATTTCATGAGGATGTTGGAGCTAATCCTAAATGCAGAAAAAGAAGAGTTAAATATATGCAAGACAAAAAAAAGGTAATGAGGGAAATTAATACAATCATCAAAGCAAGAAAATGGAAGAATAACAGTTTAGTAAATATAAACAGATTTAGTAAATAATACATCAAAAAAGAAAAACTGCAAATAATTTCAGGTGAGAAACAAAGACAAAATAAGCATTTTTTGATGGATTTCCTTGGATAAAGAAAAATCTTAGTCTTTACTTTTATTTTCCCTTTTTTAAAAAACCTTATTAGTTTTTTCCCTTATAAAATCTCACTTCAAAATAAAACCTGGTACATTGGTTTCCCAAACAATTATTCCCTCAACCAAATGTTAATCACTGAGGTTATGGTTTTCCCAGAATTACTACTACTTAAGAATTAGTTTTAAAGCTTTATTAACTTAAAGATTTTTGAAATCTGGCTGAGGATTCTTCACATATCAAACATTTTAACATAACAAAAATAAAAACAAAATATTTAATTGCCAAGGGCTTAGAATAGCCATCAATTAGCTTTCCATTTCTAGATTTTCTAAATTAAGATACTATGGCACATTAGAGGCTTTTCAAAACATAATCCTGAAACTACAGACATCCATCTCATTCTTACAAGAAAGAGGCCTCTGGTCATATTAGAACCTGAGCTTATCCAAAGTTTAAATATATCAAACTGTGAGTTCCAAGTATTTCACACTATCAAATAATACTCTGGTTAAGAATGTGCTATTAACAACTGCATGGAACAAACAAGTATTTGTATGTTTAAATCAAAATAAGGCATACAGACTAGGCTTAGTTCCAGTTTCTTAGCAATCATTGGTACTCTGAAAGGCTTATATGGTTAGAAACCAATCATTTCTGATTCAGAGTGGGTTTTTGAAAACATACTTCATATCTCTTGCTTCCCCCTACCTTTCTTTCAAAACACATTATACACACATTGCAGTTGCACATGGATTTGTTTTATTAAGATGCAAGTTAAACCCTTCTAGAAATCTTTCCTGAACAAAAAAACACTTGAAACCGGATGGTGCAAGGGGAATGAGAAGGTGGCATCAGTAATCAAATGTTAATTAGCAAGCTTTTTTTTTTCTTCCCCCAGGGCTGGCCTGTGTTGGAGAATTTAAATCAGAAATCAATGCTCCAAGTGTTTAACTATTACTTCTTCTCATTAACTATTTAAAAGACTGAGCAATTCTCTCTTCATAAAAACAGTAACTCAAGACATTTCTTTTTCTCAAATACCATCTTTCTAGAAAACAATGAAGATATTGTTTCAAGAAGACGATAAAAATGAAGTTGCTTTCAATCAGGCTTTGAAATGACTATATTCTGTACCTTTAAAACATCTTTTGGTTCTAAATGAATTCTTCATTTCAATAACTGTAAGTCAGTTCTGCTTTAGATCATACTTTAAAAATTGATTTCACTTCTCATCCACTTATAAAGAAACTAGATGGTTAGCATTTAAAGAAATTACTGTGGTAATGACAAAGTGAGTCAAATACAAAATCTAGTTTAAATGAATATAATTGTAAATATATTCTGACCATCCTGAAAAAAACTACCAAGAATAACATTTTCAATAGAAATATGGCTATAGTCCGAATTTCCTATATTAAAAGTCTGGCGTGGGCAAAAAACGTTGAAAATTACAAAGTTATATTTAAAGTGACTAAACTATTAGTCATGGATTTTTAAAAACAAACTAATATCCGTAGTGAAAGGTTATATCTGTAGTGAAAGGTTAAGTATGGATTTTAAAGATAAAAGACGACTGCTAATCTGCCAAGAAAATGTTTAGTATATAAAAACAGCCAAGTATATTTCACAAACTATAAGGAGGTACATTTTAAGAGTTTTCCGGGGTAGCAGGATTTAGAAAAATTGTAAAGTTGCAGATACTGAAATAATAAATGAAAAAATATGGGTCAGTGATTTTTTTGTAACAGTGGTTTCAAAGTGAGATAGATGGAATAGCAACTAGAAGCTATGAGAAATGCACATTCCTGAGCCCTGTAGTAAACCTGGCATGCTGGACATTCTGGTCCAGCAAGCTGAACTGTAACCAGCTCTCAGGGTGATTCCTAGCAATCTGAAGTTTAAGAAGCACTGCTTTCAAGTCAGGCACAGTGGTATGCACCTTTAAAGCCACTTACTTAGGAGGCTGAGGCAGGAGGATCCTAAGTTCAAAGCCAGCATCAGCAATTTAGGGAGGCCCTAAGCAACTTGGTGAGACCCTGTCTCAAAATAAAAAAAAAATTAAAAGGGATGGGGATATAACTCAGCAGTTAAGTACCCCCCCAGGTTCAACCCAGGGTACCATAAACAAATAAATAAAATGAATAAGAAGCACTGATTTCAGATGTACAAATTATGTACACAGGCTCTTCCAGATAGTCATGCCTCTTTAATTAGCTAATCCTAAACAGTTTTGAACTCTGAGGTGGCCAGTTCCTCTGAAAATAAATGATTAATGATTTGTCACAGAAATTGTAAAAATGGTATAATTTTGTATGGATAAATAATCTTATTAGACTCAGAAATTAAGGTGAGAAATCACTATCTCTTTGCTTCAGATTTCATAGCTTTTAGTCTAAATTTCTACTGATTGAAAACCTGCACTAAGCTTCAGTTTTACTGCCTAAGGCTTAAGTGTGATTGCTTTCTGGCTATAAAATACACTTTACATTACATTAAAACTGAAAATCAAATGGTCATAATAAATAAACTTGGAAGACACCTGAACATAATACCTGAATTGAAGAAATGTTCCTAAACATCAGATAATTATGTTTGAGCCATATCAAAGACTATAAGCAGATTTCTTTATTTATTTATTCATTTTTATCTCTCATAGGACAACTGAAGTATGACTCAAAAGTTTACTCTCATGTAAATTAGTCAAGACCTTGTTCTTGCTGGGCATGGTGGCACACACCAGTAATCCTAGAAACTTTGAAGGCCGAGGCAGGAGGATCACAAGTTCAAAAGCCAGCCTAAGCAATTTAGTGAGGACCTATGCAACTTAGTGAAATCCTGTCTCTAAATTAATTAATTTTTAAAAATGGGCTGGGGATGTGGCTCAGTGGTTAAGTGCCCCTGGGTTTAATCCCTGGTACAAAAACAACAACAACCAAAAACCTTGTCTTTGATGGCAATATTTCCTCTCTGCATTTTATGGAAACAGTGAGAGGACGTTGTTTTTCCATTTGACAGCCTAATAAATACGATAGAAGCAAATGGTTCTTACTGTCTGCAGTAAATAAAACAGCAGTCATTCAGTAAAGGCTCTTAAAATTTCCCCAATTAAAGGAAAGTAAAAGCAAATAAATTATTTTATAATTCCTCCAGGAAGGGAAAAAATATTAAACCCACAGTGAAACACAAATAACTGCAACAATCATAAACAGTTTAAACAATTCTAGTTTAATTAACACTCATTTTGTAAAGTTTAATTTTATATATGACTTTAAAAATTGGTCATATAGGGGCTCTGTGGTAGAGCATTTACTTAGCATGTACAAGGTCCTGTGTTCAATCTTCAGCAACTACAAAAAAAGATTAGTAATATAAACCATGAAATACTTGCATATCAGAAATGTTTTAAGGGCTAGGGTTGTGGCTCAGAGGTAGAGCATGCGCCTGGCATGCGAGAGGCACTGGGTTTGATCCTCAGCACCACATAAAGTAAAATAAAGACATTGTGTCCATCTATAACTAAAAAATAAATACTTAAAAAAAGAAATGTTTTAAGTCTGAATTGTTGTAAAAATCTGATATAATGTCAGAAGCAACATACAATTAATTTAAGAAATACTCATACATGAAACCAAATATTTAGCTCCAAAAGCATTTATTGCAATCTTGTTTATCACCACACACAAAAAATTGGCAGAATCTGATATCCAATATGAGGATAGTTAAATAAATAAATACCATGCAGCCATTAACACAATGCTATTAAGCCAGGGTCAGTAAACTATATCCCAGAGGCCAAAATCAGTGTGTTGCTTTTGTCAGTAAAGTTACACTAGAACACAGTCACCTCCATTTGTTTACATACTATCTTCAATTACTTCTATACTACCAGGAGAGCAGAGTTAAATAGATACAATAGACTACATAGTTTGAAAATCCTAAAATATTTACTGTCCCGTCTTTTACCAAAGGGGGGATGGGGGAAACCAAACCCACCATTTCCTAACCCCTAATGTAGAAGAATATATAATAACATTAAAAGTTGTTACATGAGGCTGGACACAGTGATATACACCTGTAACACCAGTTACTCAGGAGGCTAAGACAGGAGGATCACAAGCTCATGTCCAGCCTGGGCAACTTACTGAGATCCTGCCTCAAAATTGAATAAAAAGGGCTGGGGATGTAGCTCAGTTTCATGGTGCTTGTAACATGGGTAAGGCCCTGGGTTCACTCCCCAGTAACACCCTCCTACCCCCCCACACACACAAAGTGGTCACATAGTATTAAAGAAAAACTAGGAGATGGGGATGTAGCTCAGATGTAGAGTACTTGACTAGCATGTGCAAGGCACTAGACTCAATTCCCAACACCATAAAGGAAAAAAAAAAAAAAAGAAAAAGAAAGAAAAGAAAAAGAGGAAGATTCATGTTAGATTTCTGTATATCTACTCTTTCTAAATTTCTCTTGTGTAGTAGTAGGAAAAATTTTAAATTGGTTTTTATTCAAAGTAAAGCAATGCATTTGAATCAGAACCAACCAGGTTTTTATTTCGGCTGGGCCACTAATTATCCGAGTGATACTGAATAAAAGAAAAGCAAAGGAGAAGGAAAGACAAAGGCAAAATTGAACTTGTATTAAACATCTTGCATATGACATACACCAGGTCTTACTTAATGTTATTAACCTCAAAATAACCTTTTACATGTATTATTATCTTCATTTTGCAAATACAGAAACTGAGGCTCAGAAACAATAAACAATTTGCTCAAGGTTACTCTAGTTAGTGCTGAGACCAAGATGTAATTTAGTTCTATGGAATTCTAAAGTCTAGGTTCTTTCATAACTATGACGTATCTTTTCTTAGCCTGAATTTTCTATACTATGAAATAAAAGGTTGTAATAAATTATCCTTAAAATTATTTTTCACATGACATTTGTAACATATAAGTTTTTGAGGGGGAGGTGTGCTGAGGGCCATTGCTAGGGAATTGAACCCAGAGATGCTTTATCACTGAACTATACCATAGGCTTGCTTTTTTTTTTTTTTTTTTTTTTAAGATAGGGTCTTATCAAGGTGCTCAGAGACTCCCTAAGTTGCTAAGGTTGGCCTTAACATTTAAGAATATCCTGAGAACATTTATACTTTGAATGGTGAACATTAAATGGTAAAAAGTGAGAGTGACCAACTATCCGCCAAGCCTCCATCATGATTACAAGTTAACCTTTTCACAACTGTTGTACTGCAAGAGGCAATGAAGAGCAGTTACAGGCTGTCAACTTTGTACTTTTAAAATGCTGTTAGGAAGGACAACTGCCAGAACAAATAGAAACTTATTATTATTCAACAATTAAATGCTGCCTTCACAGTAAGAGGGCAGTTCCTGGTGTCACATACAACTGGGAGAAAAGAGGCAAGATAAAAAAGCTTTTAGGAAAATAAATCAAGATAAAAGGAGAACCACATATTTAAATAGTAAACTTTATCATGTGAGAGTTAGCAAAGGCTCTACCTTTAATAAACTTTTGGCCA
This sequence comes from Spermophilus citellus, assembly GCF_964194105.1. Taxonomy (NCBI): domain Eukaryota; kingdom Metazoa; phylum Chordata; class Mammalia; order Rodentia; family Sciuridae; genus Spermophilus; species Spermophilus citellus. The sequence continues at coordinate 99,916,061 of NC_138191.1, read as the reverse complement.
ATGCCTTCTGAATCTCCCTCAGTCCTTACTAATATAAGGGTTTTGGACATTCACACTAGGGGCCTGCTACTTTTACTTGGCTAATGTGCACTAAATCAATTATGCCCTATCTTGTTATTCCAGTTTTCCCTCTCTCAAAAGTTGGGCACTCTTGCCAATTCCTTTTCTATGCTTTTGATTTGGACAAGAGAAACTCATCAGAAACAATTAGTTTTGTTTCATTTGTAATGTCTCTAAATTCTAAAATAAAAATGCATCTATGAGAAATAAGACAGGGGACAATACCATTAATATAATCTGCCAATTTATTTTTGTAAAATTGCATTTACTTTTTGATTTTAATTTCAAGTGAGTTAAAATCAAGGAGTTAAAACATACATTTGTGCATGGGTACGCATATACAGACAATTAAGCTACTTTCCTAAATGTCATTCATTTTGTTAATGCCTAAGTCAGAATGATAAAAATTTTAAGCATTCTTAATCCATTTCTTTTTTCTAATTTTTTTCTTAAAGAGAATCACTTGTATAGCACACTTTAAAAATTTTTAAATGATTTAATATTTTTAATAAAAAACCACCTTCATATTTTGATAAAGACTACATATCCCTTTCTTACTCTGATAGTACAATGATGCTCAGACATAATGTTTATGTTTGCTTTGCTGCTTTCTGTTGTCCATCCAGGTCTTTGCTTTCTCTGAGATGTGAAAAAAGTGGTGGGAAACCATCAGCAATGGAACCTCAGTCTATAATCAGGTCTCTCATAATTTTATCTTTTCTTGTTAACAAAAAAATGCAAAAAACAAAGACAACAAAGGGACTTAGTGTTGAGGTCTGCCATGAATACTAAAGTGGCCTGGGGGTGTGGCTCATCAAGTGAAAATAAACCATTCAAGTCATCCACATCAAGAAGAAAGTTTGGGAACAACTAGGCCAGTGTTTGCATTTGGGGCCCTGGAGTCAGGAGAGTTACATTTCCCTTCACTCTGCATAACTGGGGCACCAGAGACAACCTACATAACCTCTTTGTTAGGAAATGTAAAGTAAGTTTATCCAAGGACTAGCCCTAAGAGATATTTAAAATTGTATTTGATAAGATTTTAAAATTCTAACTTGACACTTTTCAAGATCAGCTTTCAGCATTCCTCAGAGAGATGTGGGTGAGAGGGCAGAGAGGATATCCTAAGAAAAGTACTTACCATGCCAAGAGAAAAGTTACAGTAAGAGACTAAGCACCAAAATTACACACCTAGTTAACTTCAGGCAAATGAGACAGAGTTGGAAACTGGGTCCAAATGACAATTTAATCAAATCTTATCAAGTGAATGGACACTGAATTAATGTCTAATAGTGTACACCAAACCCTAAGAAATGATGCCACCAATGTTCAGAAGCTCCATACAGCTGGCTTTAATTAAGGTAGTTAAATTCCAACTCATGGATTTCACTGTTAAGACTGGCACTGAAATGTAGATATAGCTTATTTTGAAAGAAAATACCAGGAATACCTTAGCATTTCCACTTAAAGTATTATTAAGTTCAGGGGAAAAAAATTGACCACACAATTCATTAAATAAGCAGGCACTCTAAATAAACTGCCTGAAGTCTCCTGTTTAAAAAATTACTTCTATTTATTCATTAACAAAGCTATTCCTTAGCTCATCCCTGCCATAACCTGGCTCTATTCAAAACCATATGGGAAAGGACATTAAAAAACCTCCACAAACCATGGACTTCTGGTATTAGTGCTACACACAGCATACCCCTATTCATTATTCTACCTCCCTTGTTTAATCTATCATTAAGATTCAGTGACCCTACACTAAATTTAAAGCAGATCCTTCCTTCCTCCCATGCCTAAATTCACATACTTTTCTAGTTGGGGATGCCCTCAAGTATTAACAACTCTACGGGGTTTCTCTAATCTCAGCTCTGAACTATGTCATGCTATAGAACCAAGAAATTGCTGTTTTACATCTCTAACTATGGAAGTTTCCATAAAAAAAGACCGTATAATTTACTTAATAAGATAAAGGAGGAAAAATCATGACTTAAAAAGTATTTTTTCACTGTAAATGATGTAAGAGGCATTTTCAGACACTGTCCTATTGTCTCTACAAGCATTACTTCAACTATATTCATCAAAGCACTTAAGAGTTTTAAATAATGGTAAAGTTATCAGATGTTGACTATCTTAATGAATAGAAAAGCAAAGAAAAAAAAGTGTTGATTTAACTATACTGTTGACCATTTGGGGGAAATAAAGAGTTTAAGAAGTTAGCAAAAGTTGGTATTTTAAAAACACACTAACATCCATTTTCAATTATAAATTTAAAAAAAAAACTAGCGACAATATGGCAAAATGAAGGGTAGGGAAATGTGTATATGATAGTCTACCAGAGGTAACAGAACTTTCTGTGATACTAAGAATGTTCTTTACTTCTGCTGTCCAAAGAGGTGGTTACTAATCCTATGTGACTGCTAAGCACTTGAAATGCAGATCATCTGACTGAGGAATAGAACTTTTTAAAATTTTTCGTCAATTTAAACTTAAGTTACCACTCATGCAAGGAGCTATCCTATAAGATATTAACATTACTTAAGAAAGTAGAGCTTTGGGCTGGGGATGTGGCTCAAGCGATAGCGCACTCTCCTGGCATGCACAGGGCGCTGGGTTCAATCCTCAGCACCACATAAAAATAAAATAAAAATGTTGTGTCCACCGAAAAATTAAAATAAATATATGTATGTGTATATATATATATATATATATATATATATATATATATATATATATATATACTCTCTCTCTCTCTCAAAAAAAAAAGTAGAGCTTATTGAGCAATATAAAAACATACCATTGCTAAAATTACACACTGATGCCCTTTCACCCCATTCCAATTTCTTTATACTTCTTGAAACATAAAGGTAAAAATATTGTAGCTAAATTGTTTTTCACACATATACTTGTTATTTTGAATAACATAATTTTGTCCTTGAGAAGTATCAGTAGGAACTTCTGTGTCTCCTTCAGTATCTCACAACTGAGGCAACAGAGATAGAATACATGTTAATGAAAATTTGGAAGGGGGGACAACAATAACAACAAACTCCCAGAGCAATAACAGGCTATATTTTAATCATTTAATAGTTGAGAGTGAAAATTTTTTTAAGTTTTACTTATTTAACTGCCACATTGTATAACCTAGGGTCTTCAATAATAATTCAGTAATTCAGTCACAAATAATTATCTAAGAATGATTACCACAAGTAAGATGTGACTATAATAGGTAATGTTCATTATATTCCTCTAAGTTTTTTAAAGAGTGATGATTAAAAATTAATTTCTTTTGGCAGGGGGAGGCAGCAAGGTCAAGATCCTTGACGCATTCATCTAGTAGATACTGAAATCACTATCGATCTCAAATTCAATCCTTTATTGAATTCAGTAAGTATTTAACACTAATCATATGTAAGTGTCTACAATATAGCAATGATCATGCTGGTAGACGATGCTTTGAGAACAAATTCCTACATTCCATTAAGAAACTTAGGAGAAAAATATGTTAATAGATGTTTACAATATAAATACATGTCATAGATTTTTTTAGGGATAGTTTGGGAGATTGAACTCAGGGTCTCACATGCTAGGCAAGTGCTCTACCACTGAGCAAGACTCTCGATCCTTTTTTATTTTTATTATGAGGCAGGCTATCCCTTAATGACCCAGGCTGGCCTCAACTTGTAATCCTCCTGTCTCAGCCTCCTGGGGAGCAACATTGCAGCTGTGTGTCACCGTGCCCAGCATTATAGAATTTCTTAAAAAGGTAAATAAAATGACTGACTGAATAAATGGAGAAGAAGCAAATAAAAAATGTAGATGGAGTCAGAGAAGACATGTTAAGAATTAAATACGGAATAAAATTATGTCATTTGCTGGTGGATGGAACTGGAGAATATCATGCTAAATGAAATAAGCCAGACTCAGAAAATAAAGGGTCAAATGTTTTCTCATATGAAGAAGTGAGAGAGAGGAAGGGAATAAAAAGGAAGATTTCACACACACACAAAAAAAAAGGGGGGGGGAAGAGGAGGAGGAGGAGAATGGAAGGGGATCAAAAAGGAAGGAAGAGGGTAAGGGGAAGCAATGGGGAATGAAATCTACTAAATTATGCTCTGTCCATGTATGAATATACCACAATGAATCCTACTTACATGCATATAATTATAATGTATTAATCAAAAATAATAATAATAGAAGGGAGATCAGTAGAGTAGAGCAAGCAGATCAGGAAAAGGGAGGGAGGTATTAGAGGACAAAGTGTATGCCTTCACCGAGGATATACTCCTTCTTTACTAAGCGTACAGTAGTAAGGGTAAACAAGGGATGAAGGAAACAGAAAAGAAATAAGTACATAAACAAAATTCATGAGATAAATGCTATGAAAAATAACAATTCCTGCCAGTTGTTCTCTAAGTAGATGAACTGAAACCTGAGTGAGACGGTACAAGTCCCAGAAGAAGTGTTCTAGGAAGAAAAAAACATGAAATGCAAAGGTTCTGCCAGGTGCTTTACATCCATGTATACATTCTCTAATACTTTCCGTGTAGTTTTTATTCTTTTCTTTACAGGATAAATTGAAGATCCACTCTCCAAATAAGTAGCAGAAGCAGGATCCAAAAGGAAATATATTGAACTTTGAGACATATTTTCTTTTTTACAGTACCATGATACCTCCCTAAAAACTAAAACTTGAAATGCATGGGAGGTTTTTTTTTTTTTTCCTTTCTGTTTATTGTCCTCCCCTATCCCCAAACCTAGCCCCAAACATACTCTCTGCCAAAGAAATGTTACTCACACTGTTCACTTGCTCTTCCTTCGTAGATCTGCAACATGCTTCAGTTCAAATAGACTAAATAATCATAAATTCAAAATTATCGTCAGGTACATAATAATAAAAGTTTATTATAGTGATAGCTAACTCAAAGGGAGATTATGATCAAAGATATTTTGTCTTCAAACACAGTTGGGTGTTGTTTGTATGTTTTTGCTCCAGTGAATAGATATTGTCATGCATTCTAAAATAAATGGAGAGTGCATTTGATCATATTTTATTTTTGTCATGTTTCACTATATTACGCCAGTGAATAAACATGCCCATCCTTGAAAGTTGTGGCAGCCTGGCAATCACATCCAATTAAAAAAAAAGTCAGCATCATTTTCTGACACTCCTATATTATCACTCATTCTTCATGATGTATATTGAAACAGAAAAATGATGGTGGTAATAGATATTGCTAATGCAGAGCTACACACAGCTTGACCTCTATCATCTTGTACATTTTAAGATAGAAACCTTGCAAACTTTCTATACTTGCATATATTTATGGTTCATTCTTTCATCCATTCAACATCTATTGTACAATTTCTAAATTCTAGACTCTTTAAGGTTACTAGAACATCAATCTCAAATACAAATATCTAGAGAAGCCAGACAAGTAACACAAATGAGGGAAACATGATAAGCAAATGGCATCTGGTCTTAGTTTTGAGGAAACACTCTTGGGCTGCTAGGGAATATGGCAAATTGAAGAGTATGCTGCATCCAAGGAGGCAGATGCTACTCAAATTGGTTGAACATTGCTATGGAAAACCTGGGATTCTGCATCACCAGAATTTTCTTATTCTCTGAGAAAAATCAGTAGTGAGGAATCTTGTTTTTCAGTTTTGTTTTTATTTAAATGTGAAACTTTCTAGCTTTTAAATTTTGGCAACCAAATTTAAAAGTAGTTGGCAAAATAGTGGGTCTCAAACTGGTGGCAAAACAGTCTTATAATTACCAGTTTGCAACCACTGGAGAGAAACAAAGACAGATAAAGCCATAATATTTTTTTCTTATAGGAACTCACAAGCCTCAAAAGGTTATGCCCAGAAACAATTATATAAAAACAATTTATATAAATATAAGTGAGGCAATAGGAGGGTACAGAAAAGAAGCAATTATAATAGCTGTAGCTACCATTTATTGAGTGTCAGGGCATTGAACTAGGTGCTTTGCATATTTCATATTCATAATAATCATTCCTCATATTAGGCAGTATAAAACTGCTGGACTTGAACTCCATTCTGACTTCAAAAATCTATTGTTTTTCCTACCTTATCTCACATTTGAAAATGAAACTAATTCCTTTTTCACTTAATTCATTTCACATAAAAAGTTATTCTTTTCAATTTAATAATCACCCTGGAAGACCTATGAGGCAATATTCGAGATGTGAGTTTTAGACGTTGATCCTTGAGCTACATTATATCTTTGCTTTATAAAGTTCTATTAAAAATGCTGAGATTCTAGGGGGTTAAACAGTTATAAGCACTCAATTATGAAATAATATTTATCAACTCAACTATTTATTTAGAAGATGATTTAAATTGCACTGAGTATGACCAGACACTTTACAAATTATTTTCATGCCATCTGAGGCACAGAGAGTATATATTCAAGGTACTGAAAATAGTATTCTGATCCAGACATTCTGGCTCAAGAGTCACACTTTTAACCACTATGTTATGCTACCTCTACATTTTATACCTATGATGACATATATGGAAAAAAAGGCAATAAAATATACACCACAAAATATACTTGATCTAACTTCACATAGCATTAAACTTCACTTAGCATCCAACTCCATCCCAAAACAACAAATGCCAAATGTTTTCTCATTATAAGGATGATGATTCATGATGGGATTTGGGGGATCATTGGAGGATTAGAGTAACACTAGACAGGGAAAAGCAGTGGGAGGAGAAGGGAGGTAGAATGAGATGGACATCATCACCCTAAGTACGTGTATGAAAATACGAATGGTGTACCTCTACTTTGTGTACAACCAGAGATATGAAAAATTGTGCTGCAAATGTGTAATATGAATTGTAATGCATTCTGCTGACATAAATAATAAATTAGAATAAATTAAAAATGTATACTTGATCTATAGTACCATTAACAATATGAATCAGGGTCTTCAGTGTTGTGACAGTTCAACCATCTCTATATGCATACTAATCACTTTCTAATTAAATTAATACTAGAGTTACTTGGTTCAGAAACTATATCATTAAGATAAAACAATAAACAAAAATGTTTAATTTTACTAGTAATAGAAAATGCAGAGTAAAACGATATGCCATTTTCACCTTTCAAATAGGCAAAAACTAAAAGTATTTACGTAAATCTGTTGTTGATACACATACACACACATACACACACACCCCAAGTAGTGTATACTCATACATTTTAAAGGTGCCTGTTCACATACTGCTGGTAGGTGAACAAGTAGGTGAAGCTTTTTTGAGGGGTAGTTTGACAATATCAAAATAAAATCAACATACCCATTGACCCAGCCATTCTATTTCTAAGTACTTACCCTAAGGATATCTATACAATTCATAAAGAGAAACCATCATGAATTATCTTTTAGATTTCTGAGTTCCTGAATCATTTACAATGAAAATGTTATTCATCTACTTCTAGAACAATTTAAAAAACTAAATAACATTGTGATAGAAATTTTGTTCTTATAATTTTCAACTTCAATCTGAATGTATGGGATAATTTTTTTCATTTTTATTTGTAATACTAAATTTAGAACAATATGAATTGTGAAGCAAATCTGGCCAAATGTGTAAAGTACAAAGGGAAAATACTAATTGAATTTTTTTGGATAGTTTGAGACTATCTGATATAGCCACTGTCCATTAATTAACATCAAGTCCTTTACCTGCTCCAGCCAGCTTTTGTCCTACACCCCACTTTCCCCCCACCCCTGCCTCCAAACTGTCCTATAATTCAAAATCCAAAAACTGCATTCCCATTTTTCATTAGTCCAAACAGCATTAACACCACAGAGAAGTATATTCAAGGGACTGGGTAAACAGACAACTGTATGTTACTGAAATGACAATGTCATTTTTATTAAGTTCATGGGTCAGACAATGTCAAGCATATTGAGAGTCATGTTCATTAGTAGCATATTAGTCAGTTCATTAGTGCATATTATCGAAAGGCAGCTACTACAGGGAATCCCTTTTTCCTCCAGTCTGCACATTTCATAAAACTCTCCATTTTTATGAGTAAAACTCAAATAGAAAGGTGAGAACTAGACAATCTGATAAAGTCAAACTGATTGCTTTTTTAAAAATACATTGTCTGGGCCAGGGTTGTAGCTCAGTGGTAGAGCATTTGCCGAGCATGTGTGAGGCACTGGGTTTGATCCCTGGCACCACATAAAAATAAACAAATAAAATAAAGGTATTATGTCCATCTACAACTAAAAAAAAATTTAAAAAAATACATTGTCCTATGCCAGATCCTTTATTTATCAATATGAAAATCAGGGCTGGGGATGTGGCTCAAGCGGTAGCGCGCTCGCCTGGGTCGATCCTCAGCACCACATACAAACAAAGATGCTGTGTCCACTGAAAAAACTAAAAAATAAATATTAAAACTCTCTCTCTCTCTCTCTCAAAAAATATTTTTTAAAAATATGAAAATCAATTCACAGTACTGATTCAAAGAAAGCTCCAATTTTTAAAGGGTGCAATTACTACACTTTAAGGTCTACTTCATTTTTTCCTTGCTTTATTCATCAACTAACCATTCATGCTTTCTACATTAACACTTATCTCAGTAATCCTATTAAATAAATGGCATTATTTTAACTTTATAAATGAGAAAAATGACTCCTAAGTGCCTAATGAAGTGTCTGCTTCTCCAAGCAGAAATTTAACAGGAAAAGGTAATGTTTTGCAAAGTATCCTTGTGCCTAGTCTTCTTCATTTAAATTAAGGGTACTACCATTCACTAAGTTACTCAAAACAAAAATTTAATACTCATCTTTCATTTTCCTGTAATGTTACCATTCACATATTTCCATCCATAACTAAAACATGCCTGCTATCATTTCTCAGCTGGACTATTACAATAGTACCTCACTGTTCTCTGTGCTCCTCATTTTTGCCTTCTATAATCCATCCCATAGAGGAGCAAAAGTAGTATTTTTTAAAGTATACTAGGATGCTAGAATTTCTCAACTTAAAACCTCTAAAAGCATCCCATTGCACTTAGAATGATCTCACCTTCCATCTCTCAAAATTAATAACATCATTATCTCCTTACCCACCACAGTTATTTGTTTAAAGATAAATATGTGATCCATATTGAGTCTGTTAAATCAGGAGCAGAATTTTTTCTAAAACTATGAGAAAGGCAAATTTCAATGAAGTTACAAAATCAGCAGAATAGAAATACCACAGAGCTTTATGCAGAAGCTACTGCATTACCACTTGAGAATATACTGACTGAGAAAAACATAGTTCAAAGGGAAGCAGACCCAAGAGATGGACACAGCAGTTTATGCTTGTGTATGAATATCACTTGGATTTACTAGTTAGTCAAATATTAAAAACTCTCTTTAAAAAACCTTTCTGTAGCGCTGGGGTTGTGGCTCAGCGGTAGAGAGCTCACCCAGCACATGCAAGGCACTGGGTTCCATCCCCAGCACCACATAAAAATAAATAAATAAAGATATTGTGTCCAACTATAACTAAAAAAGAAAAATTAAAAGATCTTTCTATATACCAACACTCCACTAGGTAGACCATGACATGGCTTAAAGATTCAAGAATCCTTCTTTCTGGGTATTTCAGAAAAATGTTTTCTAAATACATCTTCATGCTGGTTCTATGCTTTAATCTCTTGTTCACACAGAAAATACTTGTTTTTAAAGGCCCAGCTCAAATATTGCCTGCTGAGGACTTTCTCAAACCTGTAGGTAAAGCTAATCTCTGTCCGAATCATTTTCCATTAGTCTTTTATAAGCATTAAATTAGCTTTAATGTTTGAGTTGATCTCCTCAACAGAAATTCCATAAGCAAATCATCCATGTGGTACTATAAGCTACTAGCAGTCCTTAAACACATAGTAGGAATACCATAAATATTTGTTGATGCATGTATGTTTATATTTCTTCTACATAGGCAGACCTTTATGCAAATACACTTTAAAATATTACATTATTAAGTACCAAAACAAAGTCATAATAAGCCAAGCTTATCCTCTATGGAAAGGATGAGAGAAAGCCTTCTGAAGATGGCAACTCTTGAGCATTAGACATTTTAGATATGAACATGGAAGGTAAAAGCAACTGGAGCAGAAGTGAGGGTGAGCAAAGAAAAGTAACAAGAAGCTGCAGGGACATGTGTCCCAAGAATGCAGAGCAGCTTTTAGTGTTTGAAACTTCTGGTGAACAATGAATGTAAAAGGTGAAGTTGTTTGCTTTTAGCTCTTAACAATACTCAGACATGAAGAGAGTAATTGTTATTATTTTGTAGATGTTTGTTATTTCTATTTTATAAATTTCTACTAGTTGTATTTTAATTTAGTACTGTTAAAACATTTTTATTGTTGAATGAAAGTGTAACAATATATACTCAAAATGCAAAGCACATAAACAAAAATTTTTGTAACTGTTATAATTTTCACATGTACATGCATGTCACATTGTAAATGCAAATACTCAAACATAAATAGTTTCTGTATATGCATTTACTTTGAATCTAAACCATACATTTTGGCAGTTAACATATCTAATAACAACATTACAAAGACTAACAATAGATTCCATTTTGGGTAAATGAACTAAAAAAGAATAAGTTCTAATACTTGGAACTCACACTTTTACATCAAAAGAAGTGAAAGTTTGCCTTGAGTTAAAAATATAGCTAAAAATCCAAATATTATACACAATTAGCTTTATCAGAAAATATTAATTATAACATTCTTTAATTTTTTCCCTATGTATTATTCAAATAAGGTACATTCTATAAAAGACTGCAAACTGAACTTATAATGCTCTATCATATTATTAAGGAAATGTTGAGAGCCACAGCCGAAGGGGCCCCAGCAAACTTCCAACTGCCAGCAAACTTCCAGCTGCCAGCTGATGATTGGCTCACAGCAGCCCCAGCAACTTCTAGCTGCCAACTGATTGGCTCCTCTGCGGTGATGCTCATTGGGCTGTTTCCCTGCCCTTTCAGACCATGGAGCTGCTCACTGGGGGACTTTTTGGCTCCGCCCACGTGACCCAGCCAATCAGCCTCAAGAGCAGGAGGAGTGGAGAAGGTGGAGAGGCTTGTGGGAAGATGGTGGTGGCAGTTGGGCTCTGAAGGTTTTTCCTGAGGAGCTGTTTTGTTTGGCATGTGTGGTTCTAAAAATAAAGTTCGTGTCTTTTGACAAGTGGCTCCTGAATTATGCCCAGCCAGACTGCGGCAAGGAAACACTTAGAAAATCCAGTATAGCTTCTAAGAACTTTAGAGGCAAAAATGACCTATTGGATTATTTGGTCAAAGCAACTCTTTATAATGCAGTTAATCCTGTAAACAAAAATCTCTTGATAAATCATCAGAATTTCGAAAATTTCTATTCATTTCCAAGATACTCAGATTAAGTATTTTTTGTTCTTACAATTAGAAAGACATTTATAGAATTTAAGCAAATCAATTATATGCAGAATCAATACAAAGCTGTTCTTATGGTAACAGTTGCTTCTACATATATAAATTATCATGTATTATAGATCACAAATACTACATTCTGAAGCATGTTTTTATAAAATGCCTGAGAAAGAATGCTTAGTTCATGCTTCTTTACTACCAAATTTTGTAATAACTTTGTTAGAAAAAGATAATTCTTCTATTATAAATTTCAAATGCTTATTAGTCCATATAAATGATTCAGTAACATTCTTGTACACACACAAACACTTAAAATCAAACATCAGCACACTGTGATTTTTTTTAAATTTTATTTTATTTAGAGACAGAGTCTCACTGAGTTGCTTAGTGCCTTGCTTTCTGCTGAGGCTAGCTTTGAACTCACAATCCTCCTGTCTCAGCCTCCAGAGCCACTGTGCCCAGCACACTGTAAATTTTTTTAACACAATCAGAAATCTGATCTCCTGATTAGTTTCTATCACTTAACTTTTCCATACAGTTGGCAAGTTTTTATTGAAATGCAATTACCTTTTCTGTTTGTTTTTGAGGTCCTGGGGATTGAGCCTAGGGCTTTACACAGGTTAGGCAAGTGCTCTACCATTGAGCTACAACCCCCAACTCTCCATTATTATTTATGAACCAAATGTCAACAGAATCTGTGTTATGTCAATTCCATACAGCACAGTATCAGTGTGCAACTAGTGTCAAAAGATATACCTCTAGAGAAAGAGTGCACTTGCACCTAATTAAAACTGTTTGAATGTTTTCACACTTTTCAATAAGATCAACAAACATGCATGTTATCTAATGTCATTTTTGTAACCTATTATGCCAAGTAAAAGCAGAACTCCAAAAATTAAAAAGTACATTGGTAAGTGACTACCTTACTTAACACCTTGGTTACAAGAATGAATTAGCTAATCCATCCTAATACAACTTACCCTTTTTGAAAGGGATTTCATATACTATAAATAAGAGTAGAAACAGTACCTAGAACATAAAACTGAGAATTTCAGAGAGCAGCTTACTATTTCTAGACATTAGTTTTTACTATTAAAAATTTAACAAAGCTTTTGTCTTTACAAAATCTAAAAGAGAACTGGGAGTGGTAGTGTAGCACACAGCCATAATTCCAGCAAATGGATAGGATAGGGCTGGAGGATCACAAGTTTGAGGGAAGCCTGGGCAATTTACCAAGACCCTGTCTCAAAAAAGGAAAAGAAAAAAGAAAAGGCTGGGTGTGTAGCTCAGGGTTAAAGCACCCCTGGGTTCTATCCTCCATACCAAATAAGTTAATTTTTATTTATTTTTTAAAATTTTAATTTCTTATATATGACAACAGACTGCATTACAATTCATATTACACATACAGAACAAAGTTTTTCATATCTCTGGTTGTACACAAAGTAGAGTCACATCCTTCACGTCCTCATACATGTACTTAGGGTAATGAGACTATCACATTCCATCATCTTTCCTACTCCTATACCGTTCCTTCCCCTTTTCCCTATCTAGAGTTCATTTAATCCTCCCATCCCATGCCTTCTCCCTGTGCAACATATTATGAATCGGCATCCTCAAGTCAGAGAAATCATTCGGCCTTTGTTTTTTTGGGATTGGCTAATTTCACTTAGCATTATATTCTCCAGCTCCATCCAATTACCTACAAATGCCATGATTTTATTCTCCTTTAATGCTGAATAATATTCCATTGTGTATATATACCACATTTTCTTTATCTATTCATCTACTGAAGGGCATCTAGGTAGGTTCCACAGTTTAGCTATTGTGAATTGCTATAAACAATGATGTAGCTGCATAACTATAATATGCTGTTTTTAAGTCCTTTGGATATAAACCAAGGAGTAGGATAGCTGGGTCAAATAGTGGTTCCATTCCAAGTTTTCCAAGGAATCTCCATACTGCTTTCTGCATTGGCTGCACCAATTTGTAGTCCCACAAGCAATGTATGAGTGTGCCTTTTCCCCCACATCCTCAACAACACTTATTGTTGTTTATATTCTTAATAGCTGCCATTCTGACTGGAGTGAGATGAAATCTTAGAGTAGTTTTGATTACATTTCTCTAATTGCTAGAGATGTTACATGTTTTTTTCATATATTTGTTGATTGATTGTATATCTTCTACTGAGAAGTGTCTGTTCAGTTCCTTGGCCCATTTAATGATTGGGTTATTTGGTTTTTTTTGGTGTTAAGATTTTTTAGTTCTTTATACAGTCTAGAGATTAGTGCTCTATCTGACGTGTGTGGTAAGGATTTTCTCCCAATCTGTAGGCTCTCTACTCACGTTATTATTTCCTTTTCTGAGAAGAAGCTTTTTAGTTTAAATCCATTTATTGATTCTTGATATTAATTCTTACGCTATAGAAGTCTTATTGAGGAAGCTGGGGCCTAATCCGACATGATGGAGACTTGGGCCTACTTTTTCTTCTAATAGATGCAGTGTCTCTGTTTTAATTCCTAGGTCCTTGATCCACTGTGAGTTGAGTTTTGTGCATGATGAAAGATAGAGGTTTAATTTCATTTTGTTGCATATGGATTTCTAACTTTCCCAGCACCATTTGTTGAAGAGGCTATCTCTTCTCCAATGTATGTTTTTGATGCCTTTGTTAAATATAAGATAACTGTAATTATGTGGGTTAGTCTCTGTGTCCTCTATTCTGTACCATTGTCTACAAATCTGTTTTGGTGCCAATACCATACTGTTTTTGTTACTATTGCTGTAGTATAGATTAAGGTCTAGTATAGTGATGCCACTTGCTTGACTCTTCTTACTAAGGATTGCTTTAGGTATTCTGGGTCTCTTATTTTTCCAGATGAATTTCATGACTACTTTTTCTACTTTTATGTGGAATGTCATTGGGATTTTGATTGGAATTAATTTTAATTTAATCAAATAAAGTCATTGCTCTGCATGCACCAGGCCCTAGGTTCAAATTCCAACATGAACAAAAAAGTTAATTAAAAATAGTTTGTTTTGATAACAGATGTCACAGAATAGTCAGAAAACATCATTTAATATATATATATAATTTATATATATATATATATCTTAAGATTATGAAGGATATCCTAGAAAAGAAAGTCAAGTGATTCAATATTACCTTTTTAATTTTACATAATATTGCCTTTTTTTTTTGGTACCAAGGATTGAACCCAGGGGTCCATAACCACTGAGCAACATCCCAAGCCCTTTTTTATATATTATTTAGAGACAGGAACTTGCTGAGTTGCTTAGGGCCTCACTAAGTTGCTGAGGCTATCTTTGAATTTTCTATCCTCCTACTCAGTCTCCTGAGCTTCTGGGATTACAAGAGTATACCACCATGCCCGGCATAATCTTACTTTTGATAGAATTGATAGAAACCTCAGTTGGGGAGGTAGCTCAATGGTAGAAAGCTTGCCTCACATGCAGAAGGCCCTGGGTTCAATCCTAAGTATAGCTAAAATTTAAATAAAACTGATGGAAACCTTAATAGAAGAATAATACAAGCTGTTTTAATATAGTTATTAATGAATATTTTAAGGTCCCCAGATATTACATTTTCATATGCCTTTGATGACTACGGAGAACAAATCAATTAGTTACCTCTTAAATGAGAAAGGAAATCTGTCACCTAATTGGAGATGGTTCACATTACTGACTCCCACCTTGGAAATTGTAAGGTGAGTTAGCAATAGATGATAGGTAGCAAAGTCTAAGCAGGAATAGCTCAACAAGGTGATAACTGACAGAAATGCCATGTTTACTGTGCTATTAAAGCTTGTGTTTAATAACCTTCATCTCCAACACTATTTTTTTTGCAATTTTAATTTTTTGAATTTACTGGGGTTTTTTTTAATTATACATGACAGCAGAATCCATTTTGATATAATTATACAAGCATGGAATATACTATATTCTAGTTAGAATCTCATTCTTATGGATGTACATGGTGGGATTCACTGTGTTGTTTTCACATATGTACATGAAAAACTTATGTAACATTCATTCATTCATTCATTCATTCATGATTAAAACACCAGAAAAAATAGGGATAAAAGGATTACACCTCAACATTACTAAAGCCAAACCCAAGGTCAGCATCATTCTAAATGGAGGAAAACTCTAAAAACAGAACAAGACAGTGATGCCCACTTCCTTTTCTTAAAATTTTTTTATTTGTTCTTTTTAGTTATATATGACAGTAGAATGTATTCTGATATCTCATACATAACATGGAGTATAACTTCACATTTTTGTGGTTGTACATCATGTGGAGTTACACTGGTCATGTATTCATATATGAACATAGGAAAGTTATGTCCAAATCATTCTGGTGTCTTTTCCATTCCCATTTCCCCATTCCTTCCCCTGACCAATCCCTTGAACCTTCCCTCCTCCCTCACCCCAGCCTATTGTGAGTCAATATCTGTATATCAGAGAGAACATGTGGCCTTTGATTTTGGGGGGATTGGCTTATTTTACTTAGCATGATCGTTCCCAGTTCCATTCATTTACCAGCAAATGCCATGCCTTCATTTTTCTTTATGGCTGAGGAATATTTCATCTTGTTACGTATGTACCACATTTTCTTTATTCATTCATCTGTTGAAGGGCACCTAGGTTAGTTCCTTAGCTACTGTGAACTGAGCTGCTATAAACACTGTCATGGCCATGTCACTATAGTATGCTGATACTAAGTCCTTTGGGTATAGAACAAGAAGTAGGATAATTGGGTCAAAATGATAGTTCCATTCCAAGTTTTCTGAGGAAATCTCCATACTGCTTTCTATATTGGCCGCACCAAATTGCAGTACTACCAGCAATGTATGAGTGTACTTTTCCCCCCACATCCTCAATAACATTTATTGTTATTTGTATTCTTGATAATTGCCATTCTGACTAGAGTGAGATGAAATCTCAGTGTAGTTTTAATTTTTAGTTTTAATCTCTAATTGCTAGAGATATTAAACATTTTTTCATATATTTGTTGACTGTACTACTTCTGTGAAGTGTGTGCTCAGCTCCTTTTCCTATTTATTGATTGGGTTATTTGTTTTTTTTTGATGTTAAGTTTTTTGAGTTCTTTATATATCCTGGAGATTAGTTCTCTGTCTGAGGTACAGGTGGTAAAGATTTTCAGGTATGCCCACTTTCACCACTTCTATTCAACACAGTCCTCAGATCTCTAGCCAGAACAAGTAGGGAAAAGAATTAAATAAAAGGGATTCGAGTAGGAAAAGAAGAGCTAAACCTAGCTATTTGCCAATGACATGATTCTGTATTTAAAAGACCCAAAAAGCTTCTAGAACTCATAAATGAATTCAGCAAAGTAGCAAGATCCAAAATTAACTTCACAAATCAATTGTTTCTATACTCCAACAACGAATCGGCTGAAAGAAAATTTAGGAAAACTATCCCATTCACAATAGTCTAAAAAAGGTTAAAAAATTTTTTTCTTCAAAGGTTAAACAACAAAGAACCTACAGTCTCTAGCATCATCTACTGTTAAACTCATTCTCAAAAAATACATTAGATTTGGCCAGCAGAGGTCAAGAAGTAGGGAATAAAACACTGATATATTCTGTCACTTATTTACTCATTAGTTCAGCAAGTGTGCTCCTATCATAGTGAAGTCAGACAGAGATGAATTGAAGGAAGTAACAAACCAGTAGGGTTTAGAGACACATACCTGTGGTACACTGGTTCTCCTGAAACAAAATTGCATCCTTTGTAGAGTTTGTCAATGTCCGTGGGGTAAATATTCTCACTGCAACCAATCTCAAGCTACTGTTTGAGATTCACAAAATTTCTGAATATCTAATAACCAATTTCTTGCACCAATAGGAGTTAGCTCCAGCACTATACAACAAATAGCTCTGACAGAATATTTCCAAACTGACCAGCAATTAGTACTATAATAAATTTCCTCCTCCTTTTTTTTTTTTTTTTTTTTTTTTTTTTTTTTTTGGTGGTGGTGGTGGTGATGGTGGTATTGGGGATGAAACCCAGGGCCTTGTGCATGCAAGGCAAGCACCCTAGCAACTGAGCTATATCCCTAGCCCCCCTGGAATTCAAGTAATTTCTAAAATACCTTTTGTTTTCTTATTCTTAAAGCATTCTGTTCAGTTCTGTAGAGAATACAAACTATTATTTTGTAGTATACAGCTCCATCCTCAAAGAAAATATAGATTGTAAGATAGAATAAGATAATTTATACAAATGAGTATATAATGTGGCACAATAACACTTTGCAATATGAAGGAAAACTCAAGAAAAAGGGTACATTCATACAGGAAAGAGGATTACAAAAAACTTTCTGAAGGATGTATCAGCTAAGTGTGGTCTTCCTCAACTATACATGGGTCTTTGAATAGCATGAGAAGAAAGGGCTCAAGATAAGGTGAACTTCTATAGAAAGTACTTTAGAGTAAATAAGGTTGCCTTTACCTATATTGTCTATTTTCATTCTTACAATTAAAAAATGTCAGGCATGTAATATTACTGTTATGCTATTTTACAGATGAGGAAAGAGTTTGTGTAATGAATAGAATAGGGTGAGGTAAGTAGGCTACTACTATAGCATGAAGCATGAAAGATTAAGGAAATGGAATCACTGAAAACACACAAAATCATACAACAAGAAAATGCAATGGCTTTCCTGTGGACTCTTCAATATCACTTGCCTAATTTCGGCATCAATACCTCTATTTCTATGGCAGGGAGAGTTAACCATCAAGTCCTTACATACACCCTCACCAAGATCACTGTGTTGCACAATTTCAGGAGCTACCATTTTTTTCCTTGCTTTCTTTTTCTTTGCTTTCTTTCCTTCCTCTTCTCAATTCCCTTCCCCACTCGTTCTCTCCTGTGGTACTGGAGATCAAACCCAGAGCCTCAAGCATGGTAGGAAAGTGCTCTACCACTGAGTTGTATCATCAGCCTCAGGAGGTACCATTTTCAATCGGCACAGCCATAAGCAGCAGGCCTGACACTAATACATATCATAAGGATCAAAAGAACTAGGTGGGGGAAAGGAGTTGAAATGTATAAAATACTAACATAAGGTTAAGTTTCTTCCTCTTTCCCCTCAGTAAAGTTGATACAAACTTTCAAAGTCAAAAACCACTGACTAAAAGACATCTCCACAAAATCACACACAAATTACTATGAAGTAAAAACCATTCTCTTTTTAATTTAATATCTGCTAGAAATGTAGATGATACATGATAATTTCTCCAGGGGAAAAATGCTTTTGTTTTGTTTTCTGAGATGGGGGTCTTACTATGTTGCCCAGTAAGGCCTCAAACTCCTGGGCTCAAGTAAGCCAACTGCCTCAGCCTCCTGAATAGCTTGGACAACAGGGTGTGCCATCATGCCCAGCTGAGAATGTATTAAACAAAGTAGTATCTTTATTCTCCATAGACAGTATTTATTGTATCCTCAAAACACTTCTTCTACAATATAATAACAGAATAATACTGATGGAAACACTATGCAAAATTAGACATAGAAACTGTGATGCAAACTGTAGCTACCTTTGTCATGTAAAAAAGTTGGTATTAATTCTTTTGAAATCTTCTTCTACTAGTGCAACAGACCTGCCATCAAGTAGAAACAGAGTAGGAATATGTCCCCTTTTATAGATTTAGCAAAAAAAAAAAAAAGTTTTCAAATGTGGTTTCATACAACTCAAATGCTTAATAATATCAAACTCAAGAAAAACTGTTTCTAACATTACAAAGTCCATTTTTTCTTGGTTTAAATTCAGTGAGGGGCTGGGGATGTGGCTCAAGCGGTAGTGTGCTCGCCTGGCATGCGTGCGGCCCGGGTTCGATCCTCAGCACCACATATAAACAAAGATGTTGTGTCCGCCGAAAACTAAAAAATATTAAAAATTCTCTCTATCTCTCTCTCTTTAAAAAAAAATTCAGTGAAAAGTGAAAAGACTTAGTCAAACACTGCTAAGTTGAAAAGTTCTTATTCCTATATTTTTATCCAGCTGACATCACCACAGTCTCCTAATCTTCCTTTTTGGTACAATTTTTCATTCTGGAGGTTTGGCTCTCTGATGAGCTTTCAGTTCACCGTATTCATTTTTTGTTGTTGTTGCATTTACTTTTAAGTGTACAATTTAGTGGTTTTCAGCATATTCACACAGTCCTGCAACCACTATCACTAATTCCAGAACATTTTCATCACTCCAAAAAACAATTCCCCTCTCCCCAAATGGGCAAAGGACTGGAATTTCTCTAAATATATGAAATGATGTTCTACATCACCAATCATTAGGAAAATGCAAACCAAACCACAATGAGATACTACTTCACATACATTAGGATGGCTATTATTTTTTAAAAGATGCAGAAATATCCAGTATTGGTGGAGTGGAGAAATGGAATTTCTTATGAATTGCTGATGGAAATCTAAAATGATGCAGCTGCTGTTTGTGGGAGAAATCAAAGGTTCCTAGAAAGCTTAAAAATAGAATTGCCATATGATCAAGCAACTCCACTTCTTAGTATATTCCCTCCAAAAATTGAAAACATGTTCTCAAAAATATATTTAAACATTCATGTTCATAGCAGCATTATTCACAATAGCCAAAAGGTGGAAACAACCAAGGGCCTCCAATGGATAAATGGATAAATAAAATGAGATATACACATACAGTAGAATCTTTTCTTTGTCAATAAGGAAAAAATTCTGACACATTATAACATGAATGAACTCTGAAGACATTAACTTAAGTGATATAACTCAGACACCAAAAACCTCATATTGTGTATGATTATACAAGGTACACAAGATAATCAAATTCTTAGGGTTAGAAAGCTAGGGACTGGGGGGAAAAAGGAATGGGGAGTTATTGTTTAATGAGTATGGAGTTTCACTTTGGGAAGACAAAAAAGCCCTGAAATTGGATGGTAGTAATGGTTCAAAGTGACTGCTACTTGATGTCATTGAAATTTACTCTTAAAAAATGATTAAAATAGTAAATGCTGTTATCTACATCTTCTTACCATAATTAAAGGAAAAGAGAAAATATATATATATATCTATACACCAACTGAACCAGCAACTCTACTCCTATACATACCAAGAGAACTAAAAATGTATGTCCTCATAAAAACACATAGGTGAACATTCACAGCAAGCAGCATTATTCATAAAGGCCACACAGTAGAAGCAAAACAATTATCCATTAATAGATGAATGAATAATCAAAATGTGGCATATCCATACAATGGGACATTATTCAATCTTAAAAAAGAAATGTCTTCTAGCTATATCCATGTTACTGCTAATAGCATAATTTCTTTCTTTTTAAAAGGCTATGTATATTTACCACATTTTACTATGTATATTCACCTTTATCCATCTATTATCTAAGTAATGGACGCTTAGGTTGCTTCCACATCTTGATTATTGTGACTAATGCTGCAATGAATATAGGCACCATCTGACATCCTGATTTTATAATTCCTTTGGATTTTTTATTTGCATTTCCAAATGACTAAAAATGAGAAACAAATTTTCATGTGCTTATTAGCTTTTTACATATCTTATTTCAGAAAATGTCTATTCTAATCCTTTGTCAATTTTAAATTAGGTTGTCTATTGCTGAGCTGTAAGAATTGTTTACATATACTGGATTCAAGTCTCTAATCAATATATGATTTGGAAATATTTTCTCCCATTTTGAATCACCTTTTCACTTTACAGATAGTGCCTTTGGAGACACTAAAGTTTTAAATTTTGATGAACTCCAATTAATCTATTTTCCCTTTTGTTGCTTATGTTGGTGTCCTAACCCAAAGAAACCATTGCCTAACCCAAAGTCATGAAGATCTTTACCTATATTTCCTTTTAAGAGTTTTATAGCTTGGGCTCTTACATCCATTTATTTATTTATTTATTTATTTATTTATTTTTAACCAAAAAAAAATTTTGAGTTAATTTTTCTATATGATATGAAGGAGTGGTCTGATTTCATTTTTTTACATGTAGATAAACCAGTTGTTCCAGCACCATATGTTAAAAAGATTATTCTTACCATGTTGAATTGTATTAGTACCCTTGTTGAAAATTAATTGACCATAAGTGTAGGAGTTTATTTCTGGGTTCCTAATTCTATTCCTCTGATCTGTATATCTGCCCATATGCTGATACCACAGTCTTGACACTCACATAGAATTTTAATTCACTTAGCACACTAAGTTAATAACATCAAATTAATACTGTTTACTCAATATTAAAGAATCTTATATATTAGAAAGACATATATACAATTCACTGTTAAAGTCTTACTGTATTACCATACATATAAAGTCTAATTTAGAATAAACATAATATTCTTCATTATCTAGTGGGAAAACGATCCTGATTTATAGGAACTTAAAACACCATGGTAACAAAGGATCTATGTCAACTTTGAACCCCTTAAATAATACCTTAAGGATTAAAGGAATATTTATATTTCATATGACATATTTAGACATCTCCATATGCAGTTATTGTCTACTGATTAGTTTGCCCTCCTCCCCCTTCTCCCTCTCTCAACTAACCAGGGTCCTATAAGACTTACATTAAGGAGTGTAGAAACCCTAACAACTAATAACCTTATGCTAGGCCCTGCCTTACCTCTTAAAGTTCTATTGCCCCTCAACATAGCCACACTGAAGATCAAGCCTTCAACCTGTGAACCTTTGGGGAAACATATTGAAACCATATTCAAACCACACAACAATGATAGAGATGCTACAACAGAAGTATATACAGAAAACTTTGTACACATATTGGTTCTAAGACATTAAAAAAATATTTTTAGGGCTGGGGTTGTGGCTCATTGGTAGAGCACTTGCCTTGAATGTGTGAGGCACTGGGTTTGATTCTCACACCACATATAAATGAAAAAAATAAAGGTCCATCAACCACCAGAAATAAATAAATAAATATAATTTAAAGAATATTTTCACTACTAAAAACTTTGGGTTGCTGCAATCTACATTATAAAATGCAAACATGAAAAATAAAAACTAGGCTACTCAGAAAGAAACGATCACACAGTGTGTTAAGTCATACAAGGATTGGTACTTAAATTCCCTGTCATAATGCAATTATCTTTCCACTATTACAAGTAAACTAACTGCCAATTGAGAAGCACTGTTCAGTTTATTAAAATCCGTAACAGTGCACCAGTAGATTAAGAATAACATTTTTTAAAAGTTTCTATAACCCTTTGAGAAGAAAGTCATCATAAATTATTTGTCAGATATTACAAATTAAAATGACATAAATCTATTTTGAAGCAGGATTTCTTTTTATTTTGTACTTCTGCATAAATTGTCCATTCTCAGTCCATTTTAACAAATGTGAGAATTTATAACCAAACCAGAGAGATCCTTTCACAACAATTTCATTCAGAAAGTACATATTTATTTCAACATTAATATTTAAAATACCGAAAATACTCAGAAATTCTTGGATGATTTCTCCTTTGCAAATGCCTTCAGTTAGAAATAATCTTGCTTAATAGATCCTTATTTTCTAATTTAGCCATTCATTAAGCTCACCTATTCTGTGACAATTTCAATAGTAGGCCCTGAAATAAAGAGAAAAATTTGACACTTTTCTGGCTTTAAGGTTCATATAGTGTAATAGGAGAGAAGTAAACAGATAATTACAAACAAGTACAGTGCTACAGCAGATATATGTTCACGAAGAAAGAAGGAACTCAGAAAAGAGACAAAAAACCTGAATAAACATAAATGGGGACCATCCAGATAGAACAATCGCCTGGCTCACAACACTTGACTTCAAATTACTTTTGGTAGTTTCAATAAATTGATTTCCCCCTACACAGAAAAATGGCTATAAGTCAAATCATTGAAAGAAAAAAGTAACATGGCTCCAAAATCAGTTCCTGGAACTCTAGTATAACTTTTGAGCAATATGACCAAAAAGATGACTGATCTGAAAAAATCAACATTCATTTAGATTTAGGACATGTGCACATTAACATATCAATCACATTCACTTTGCAGATATGCCAACCATCTTGCTTCATTCATTCAACATAAAAATTGGTTGCAATATCTGAAATTAAAACTAGCAGTAGACATCAGGACTCTTAAAGCATTTTACTATATTTCTAATATTTCAAATTTTAAGAATCCATGTATATACACGTAATCTTCAACAAAAAAAAATTTCAGCAGAAGGAAAACATCATCCTTTGAAAATATCTTACTAAAATTCCCTCATTTGTAATTTGAAGGATAAGGAAACTATCTCTTAATTCAGCAGAAATGAACTATTTAACTGATATTCTTATGATGATGATGATTATAGGGCATTATAAACATACTTCTTCAGAGGAAATATTTTACATTTTCATCAGGTAAAATCAGGCATATAAATGTAAACTGATTCTGATAGCAGAACACCAAAAAGTCTAGAACAAAATGCCAACAGCGTAGTTTGAATTTAATATACATAATCTATAACTCTAATATTTGCTTTTGAAATTGAGTTTTCATAAAAAATCAGCAATCTTACTAATTATCTTGCTTATAATTAATTTTATTTAAATGTGATTTTTCACTATATTTTTCCTTCATAATGATTACAGAACTTTTCTTTAATAAAACAGGAAAAAATAAGAATCCCCAAACCAAAACTTTGTTCAGTATTTATGGCAGTAACTATCACAAACAATATGGTTACAATTGACCAACAAAAAGTATGATATTGCATTGCTAAAGATTTTTAACTGTCAGCCAAATAGAAGGAAGGAGGCTGAGAAAGTCAATGTGTAGAACACTATTTTCAATTTACTTAAAATACCCTGTGAGTTAGACATAGAATTTTTACTTTTCTGAACACTTTAAGATTGGCCAGTGGTGCCACCTTAGATTCACTGTACTAACATTTAAAACAAGTTAACCTCTAGCAGAAACAAAAAGAGAGTTATGTAAATGATTATAAATCAATGCTCTGGAAATGTGACATTTCATCACATATTCAAGAGGTCTAGCACATATATCAAATTTCTCAAGTTTCTTACCTGCATAAAAATGGATTATCTACCTTTATTATATTGTATATGCTTCCTCTCTGCAGGGCAGAGTTTTTTCTTCCATTTTCCATTTTTTTTCCCTCTTGCTACTAAATGGCCAGGCAAGGGAAATTTCTATTATTTATATTCTTACCATGAACAATAAAAAAATTATTTAGACTATATTGGTCAAAAAGGATGTCATGGCACCCTGATCTCTTAAGGAGAAATTACACGTATAAGAGATTTATTTTGAACATTTTCTTGCCCTCTTATTCCACAGGGCAATTTAGAACTTTTATACATATCTCCCCAAAATATGTAAATATAGTTTGCACTTTTCAAGCAGAGATTACATATCATCCATAAATAAAAGCTTAATTTTCTTTTGCATAATCTTTGCTTTAAATATTATTCTCAATACTCGTGCTCATTCCCTAGGAGGTTCTTCTTTCACGTTCTTCTGGAATTAGTCAAATCACATTTATTCCACATTTTTAAAAATTGACTGTAACAACATTTGGCTTTGATATTTATCCCTTCAATTATCCAAAATTTGTGGACATTTCATTTGACAGCATTGTTTCTAGGAAATAACTCCATAATCAATGTGTGGAATAGCTATAGTCAAAACTGGAAAAGATTCTTTCCTTGCCCTCATCTGCCTTAGCAACACATCTCTGGACAGTGCAGGTTAAGAACTGTGCTGGCATTTTTAAAAAATCCTACTTTACTCTGCAGATGCAAATATAATTCATTTTCTTCTGTCATTCAGAGGACTTTCCCAGCATTATTCTTTTCCAAAGTACCTTCTTTCCATGTTTCCTTCATCCCTTTCCATCAAGTGTCCATGTTCAGTATTATTTCTCCAACTGCCCTCCCTCCACCCCCATGCATTAGCTGTAAAATAGATGTAAAGCTTGGTGTAAGTCCAAAAATTTTATGATCAAAATACATACTTAGCAAATTGTTTGGCTAAATCTTTCATGTATGATGAAAGATTATTACCACAATTCATTAGCAAATTATAGACTTTGAAATGTAGGCAGACAAATATTTGGCCCTGTATCAATCAATTTGGACCAGCTGGGTAGAAATTCACACAATCCCAGGAAACCTGGGAAGTGAGGTGCTCTTTCATTTTTCATTCACTTGAAACATTAAAGAAAAATTATCATTCTATAAAAATGTCCACTTTTCAAGATTTTAGCAGAGCCATTTTAGAGTGGGTTTCATTTTCGTTCAATTACTACTTTAGTGACCAATAAAATGATCTTTTTCCCCCATGCAAAAGATTGTGGAAGAATAGTGCCTAATGAGCACAGGGTACCCAAATACTTAACCATTATAATCCTGTTTGAAAAACTAAATATTTAATAATGGCTTTATTGCCCTAAAAAAAGAGGAGAGGAACTTCTACACACACTAAATAAGCCTGGAAACTAATTTTGCAGTTATTCACAATAAATAATATCATTAACATTCTTCCTCTGAGCCTCCCTAGCCTAGTGAAGTGACCCTGTGCAAAGATTCTGATTGATCCTATGTCTGTCTGTTTTGGTTAAGCTATAAGACGGTATATGGGGACAGCTGCACTTGGGAGCAACTTAAAACAAATTTCATCTTAGTGGCATCTAATCCAGTCCTTGGTACAAGACACATGGAAAAGTCAGTGTCGAAATTAAACAATGAGGGCTTTGCAATGAGCAGATGCTTTTGCCTTGCAGTTGTAAAACCTTTGAACAATCCAGTACTCTACTGTCTGGTCACGCAATGACCACAAAGCAAAGGAATACATTTTGTCATTTATACAAAATGTTTGCCATGAGCTTTTAGTTTTTTTTTCTTCAAAAAGATTTTTTACAAATAATAATAGGAAAATACTGAAAGCAATAATATTAATTCCAAATTGAACAATAGGTTTTTAAAATATATTCAGCACACTAAATATGTTCTTTAAAAGATTAATTCTTTGAATGCATATTATTGAGTCATACACAAGACACATCAGACAAAAGAAGAGTACCATAACCAAAAGTTTTAAGAGGTTGTGGTCAAATAATTTTTGGCAGATGTAAATAATTTTCACCTGTAGACCTTATACCGAGTCTTGGTCTAACTTATGTCTACTAGCACTTTATATTCACTTATCCGTGAATTCCTTTTTTTGTTTTTTGTTTCTTTATTGGCTTGTTTTACAGGGGTGGAGGGATAGGGAGAAATGGGGATATTACTCTACTTTAAGGATGAAGAATATTTAAATGTTAAAATACTTCTCAGCTTAAGCAGTGTGGTCTTGTAGAAACTGCAGCCTTTCCTAATCCTTATGTTACAGGAGGGAACCTTATCTCTAGCATTCACATTCAGGAACCTAGGGGTTAATATTTTAACACTGCAATAAACTCTTCTTCATAAGAAAAAAGCATTCTAACCACAGTAGTCTTGGTGAAAGCACAGAATCAGCCCCACCTAAGAAAGTGTCTGTATGGTCATGATCAATCCTCCTCTTCTGCTAATTAAGGTTTTGGCTTTAAAGATAAGTTTTTATTGTACCTGCAAAAAAAAGTCTAGTAGCTTTATCTTTATTTTAAATAGTCTATTTCAAGAAGAATTTTTTTTCTGTTTTTCTTATCTTTCAATTTTTATTGAAATATAATCTTTCCAAGAATATCAATTCAGTAAAGTCTCATTGCTTATGGATTTCATTGGATATTTTGTTGGCTATAGGTTTAAGAATTATACTCCTCTCTCCCCATCCTACACCTTATATTTCAATGGAAAGTCCCAAGTAATGACCATATAAATATGAAATAATCAAATTTTTATTTCAAATATCAAATTGAGCATGCTACCCTCCTTAATTAAAATTCTTTGAAAAATAATATAATTTTGTGGCTGATTTTGCATTTCTGTATTTTTTTTTCCTAAGAATGGAATTAAAACATAGATCCAAATAGCATGCTTTCTGGAATATAAATTTTAGATGTTCATTTAAGGAGACAGGCTAAACTTAGAAAACTATATGAAACATTTATAACTACTGATATGTAAAATTGATAGGATTTTGTTGTCTTCTTTGCTAATAGCTACTATTAAAATGAATTTGAATAATGGTGTCACTAATATATGTCACCAAACAAAAATAAAGCATGATACAACCTATTATGAGAAACTATAAAATCATACAAAATCAACTGAAAATATCTTTCTAAATTTGGTCCTTTGCATCCTAACCTACACAGCTTATAAGGAGAACTGATTATTTAGAAGTGTTAGTATTCCAATTACAATAGTGTATATGAACAGCCTCAAGGATATAGAATAACCATAAATTTGTGCAAACTGGATTTGGTAATATTTTGTAAATTCATAATGACCACTTAATAGCCAGAATTATGCTAATAGAATTGTGTGAAAAAATTTCTTTGGAAATGTATTCCAACACTAAAATTATAAATTACACAATTCCCACTTGCATTTAATGTACTTTATTACACTAATTTCTTTATGAGACAATATAGAGATTTGCAAAAATGGTTAACTCAAATAGTTTTCTTTAATGTGTATTTTATCCTTTCAGTTCACTCAATAGCAGCAATATATTTTATAGTATATATTTTACTCAAAAAATACATAAATAAGTCACAAACCAAAAGCTAACAGATGTGTGACTTCTAATTAGTTATAATAATCTCTGCTTCAATGCCATTAGAATGAGCCTTTCTTTTCTTTTGAAAACTAAAAAAGCTTTTCCTTTGAATTTTAAACTGTCAGGGTGCTTCAAAGTCAATGTACAAAATCTGCTTTGATTAAAATTTTAGACATCTACAGTGATAACTTTATGAAAGGAAAATATTAAATTATAATTATCCTAAACAGACACAGTCTTGTGAAACTAACCCTACATTCATGTTAAAACACAAAGAGTTGAATATAATGAATTTGATTCATCCTGGGACACAAAGCTTCACCACAGTAAACTCAGTCAACTGTTGCTCTTGCGCCTACATTCATGGTGCTTAAATAGCGCACTTTAAAACAAAAAAAACTCCAATTGGCTTTTCATACATCCACCCTCCCCAAAAATAACGCACTTGAAAAACTCAAATGATATGAAAGGCTTCAAGGCCTCTTTTCTCCCTTTCATACCCCTTTTTTTTATTTCTGTTTGCAGTAATCTGCCTTTCTCTTTCTCTTTCTCATTGCTACAGAGCAAGCGAGGAGGCTCAGAGCTTTGAAAAGGGGGCTCAGTGTGTAATGGGTCCACTAGAATTAATTTACTTGCACCAAATCCATTGAGCACAGAGGTTCCCCCCACCTTCTCAAATCATTTGGAGTCGAACGCAGCCCCCAGCCTTTGTAATTCTAGTAAAGCACTTAAAGTGCACAGTAGGTGTTCATGAGGACCATCTGGTCAAAAGCAAAACAAGCTGCTGATTTTGCCTTTGAATAGAATGAAGCAAGTGTGAATTAGTCTCTTCAATTAGCACTATTACAACCTGTCAAGTGCATATTGTAAAACAGGATTATTACAGTATTGGTCACCAGTGCAATTATTTACTCTCTGCCTTTTCTTGCATATAAAAAATGTCTTATGTTTATTAGTTTGTGATAACTGAACATAATTTTTCTTAACTCAGGCATTTTAAAACTACCAACCCAAAAATCACATTATGAAACATAGTTGTCGGCTACAATGAGAGGATACATATATCTTAAGTAACAAAGGACTACAGCATTGCCTTTAATTCTTAACAAAATTTCATTGTATCTTCTTGAAATGCAGGTCAAAAAATACTCACAGGACGGGGGGGGGGGGGGGGGAAGTATTCTAAAATACTTTCGGGGATTTGGGGAGGGGTAATTTCTGAACAGTTACATTTGGAAGTATTACTTAAAATTTCTTTCTGAGGGGATGATTTATTAAAAAATTAAGGAAAACCTCAACACTTATAAAATGATCATTACTGATTCGTTTATTTAAAGCAGTGAGATTCAACAAATTTGTCTTAAAATGCAACGTGAAACCAGTAATGTATATGCATATTTAGAAAAAACTCATAATCTCCTTTTCTGAAAGCTGAATAGAGGCTTGAATTCATTGCCAGTGCCTAAGAATTTATATCTCTTTCATTCTTGCCAAGATGTCATTTGTGATTTCAAATTTTTAAAAAATCAAACTCTGATATATGCTAATTAAAATTATTATTCTAATTGAGCTAATATGTCATTTATCTTGCAGCAAAAACTAACCACTTAAACTTTTAATTAAATAAGCATACAACTTAATTTAACCCTCTAGCATATGCACATTCTCAGCTATCCTACTCTTTCCTGAGTTCTGTGCCAGCAACCCTCCCTTCCCCATACTGGAAAACAAACAAACCAACCAAAAACAAAACAAAAACACTCAATACTTAAAACATTTTAAAAGGCATGTTAGTTAAGAAGTTATAGTCAATTCATTGCTAGAAAATTGCTCATTAGTACAATCTGTAAAAACTACATATTCACCAACTGTTACTGGCCACCAGAATTAAAGAAGAATATTCCAAAGTATATATTAGTCAAACAAGTTCAGAAAGTAGCAAGCAGAAAAATAAGCACAACACACAAAATCTGCCATGAGGCTCAAATTTTCACTGTTAAAATTAGCCTTGTGTTTTTACAATTATTTTAAAGAACTGGAGATTTAAGTATGTAAGTTCCTGTCTTGATACTGATTCAAAAACTCTGTTGGCTTGCCACTTAATCACTAGTTTGTACAACATGGTACTAGTAGTGAAATGTGCTGTTACACCCTGCAAGACATAGCTTTATAGGTTGTCCATTTCCCCATTTTCTTCCCATTAAGAAGTAAATCAACATTAGTAAGAACAGTGAGAATTCTGGGGTAAAGTGAAACTTGGGAAAGGATTTAAATAATTCCAATAGCTATTCATTGTGCTTCTCACTGTAATACATAAGTGATACCCCATGATTCCACACTAAAAATACTTAGGTTTCTTATCTTTGTTATTCTGGATCAGGTGTATATTCCTTACGTTGCATGACATCTACAAAGAAAAGTAGATATTTTGCCTAACAGAAGCTTTTGCAATAATAAGACAGACAACAAAGAATCAGTTTCCAAGAAAAGTTGGCTTGATTTCAGGGACTTATATCCTTTTCCACACCTGGGTTTAGGATTTGCAAAAGGCAAATCCATCTTCCTTCCACTCCCTTTTTTAACCCATCCCAAGTGCACTGGAAATCACAGATCTTTAAAACTATCAGCAGATTACTAAATCTGTACAACTAACTGTTTAGAAATCTGAATTTTCAGGGTAGAATATTTTTTATAACAAGGTGAGTTTGTTTAAATTTTCAAGGAAGGTCAGCATTTTAAAATGTGACAAGTAACCAATTTAGATTGTCACAAAAAATTGTCATATAATTATATAATTTTTTATAAACTGTTTTATAATAATGGAAAAGAGAAAGGATTTTTCTTCTCATGACTACTTGAAACTCTCCCCATTCTGGCCTTTTTATACTCTTACTGCCTTCTCAAATAGGAGGATAATATAAGTGGAAGGATTTGTAAAAAGGTTAAAACAAAAATAAAATCAAAATTAAACCCTCAATAACTAACTAGCTTAAATTAAAATCTAGAGCATCAAAGGACAAAAGTCATGTGTCATGGGGCAGCAGACCAGAGTCAGAATGAACAAACACTTGTACAACTATTGGTTTATCACCACTAACTTGCATGACCATATGGTCACTGAAGAATTAATCTGAAATTCAAACTGAATCTTGGTTTTATTTTCTAATTCAATATTTTTTAGAATGTATTTTGTCCAATTAACAGCTGAAATCAGTTCCTTTTTCAATCGTATTTCATTTACAAAAATTTCCCCTGGGTCAAAAAACAAAAAGCTTTCCTTTAAAACTTCAAGGCTTTCTAAAATTAACAACTGTTTTTCACCTAGAACACAAAAATAATATACTACACTGGAAAAATGATTAGGAATTGTTTGGTTTCTCTAAAATTTCTTCCTTTCTCACAATTTTTTATTACTGGTTAGAATTCATTCTTGGACTAAGTACTAAAAAGACTGAAACTGGTGATTAATTTACACGGTAGAACACATGGCATCATTAAAATTCCATGTTAAGAATAGAAGTATTAGTATTTATAAAATATAACTCCAAAATTATTTCAACATTATATTTTTATCTTAGTGCAATCAAACTGATTTTGATTGCAGCTGTAGTCCTACAACAAGAAATAATACACATACTTAAGGGTCTCCGTGGGTGGCAAGGCTGTACATAAGAACACCTTTCTGGCTCTTGAAACCACCCCAACCATAGGTATTCCACAAGTAGAAGGAGAAAAGTGATAGGACTATGCCTATAGAGGTGATCCATATCCTTTTCCTAAATTGTTCAAAATAAGAGCCAATGTGGGCTGTCTACTCACAGAAAAGCAATTAGTACAAAAATAACTACATTTATTTTTTCCTGGCAGCTAGCATTTCAAAATATAATTTAAAATAACTTTTAAAAATGAAAAAAGAAGAAAAAACCAAACTCTTACCAAGAAATACATAAGAATATCTGTTTCTGCAAAAAATATTCCTGGAACATTTTTCAAAAGATATTTAGAAAATGTTAGGAAAAAGATTTACTGTTTTCAAGTCCTTGAAGCTTAAAATATATTTGATAATCTAAATAGTATGCCATGGAGAACAGTTTCAGCCAACTGTGGCTCACAATGGCACATTTACAGAATTTTAAATATTTCTTTTAATAATTGATGTAGTCATTTTGAATCATTCTGCATAGGATATCAGGTGTGAGCAGATTGCATTAACGCTGCTTAAACATTTCAACTTGTCAGTATGGCCAACTCGATTTCGGAAATATTTGCAGTATTTTCCCATCGAAACAGTAATAAAGGCAAAATAAATATATGCCACTACTTTATAATCACCGAACATTAATGAATATTTTATGTCTTTTTAAATCTCCCTGTTTAATTTAAAAGGGTGAAATTAAGTCTCCTCCCCGCAATATGCCAATTATCTGTAAATCAAACAATAACTTGGCCATTATGCTCCTTTTTGTTAATATAAGAGAAGCTAATTTGAAAACACTGAATGGCATTTTTAGGCTATCAGCTTAATAGTCCTTTCTGCCCTCTTGTGGAAGAAAGTTGAAATACACCCATACACCTGAGTTAACAGAAACTGTCCCCACGGCGGCGGGGGCGGGGGGGGGGGGGGGGGCAGGAATATATATATATATATATATATATATATATATATATAAAAACTTCAACCAGAAATAAAAAGAAAGCAGATTATATTAAACCATCATGTATTATATTACCATTCAATTCAGAAAGTGAATCAACAACAGAATCAAATTCATCTCTCATTATCTTTGCTTTGTGTTCAAACGGCATTTCCTTGTTTAATTAAAATTCACATATATAATTTTTATTTTACTGTCATGAAGATTCTGTTGAAACTCTGAGGTAGAGCCACAATAAATTATTATTTCTAATACATTAACACATGACTTTTAAATTTTTAAATTTAGAGCATAGAATATCCATTAGAGATTAACACATTATAGAGATTAAAAGTGAAATAAAAATTGATGTTTTGATAATCCTGAAAAAAAAACAAATAAACCAACATATGATTCAATTTAGGAGTCAGAAAAAATTTTTAAAGACTTTGATTACCAGTAAACAAATTAAGTGATCAATGGAGAAAATAAATTTAAAGCAATGAGATCTTTATTCCAAATTCAAAAGAGGAAATTCATTGACAAAACATGAAAGAAAGAAACAGTAATTGTCTAGCCATTACTGAAACAATTTATATACTTCTGAAAATAACTGGTTCTTCCAAGATAACGTAAGTAATATTTTAAGCAATATAGTCTTAAGTAAAAAAATTATGAAATAATCCAAGATTAGGCATGATTAATTCTCTTCAAAAAATTAGCAGACAAAAGACTATTGTCTTCATAAATTATGAGGGGTAATAATACACAGTTACTATTTCAGTCTTTCTGAATACACTAGTTCAGTCATAACCTTAAATGTTTTCCCCCTACGGAGACAAATTATTGGCTTTTAGGTAGGTGGGGCCAAAGGCATACCAAGAAGGTACCTGTTCTCTCTTGGGGGAGGTTCCTTTTTGAAACAGTGGCCCTCCTTAGACATGGTAAAGAAAATATTGACATGCTAAATAGACTCTTCTCAGATATTCGAGCTAAATGACAGTCTCCAACAGCACCTTACAAATCCTGTCCATGGATAGAATTGAGCTGCTTAAGAAAAGCTTCCTCAAATTTCTCTTAGAAACAGAAGAGTAAAAAATATGAATAGGTAACATATTTGAGAGTAACCTTTCAAATAAAATATAAGCATCTTCCAAAATGAATGCTATCAATAATTTCCAAATTAACATTTTGAATAATCACTATTGAAAGCATGAAATACCTTATATGATAATGTATTATTCTTAAGCAGGGTTTTAAGTAGATGAGTTTAAGAATTATCAAGAGCTCCCATTTACAACATATCTTTCTGGGTCAAATCATTTAGTATATCTACAGTAATCACTGATGTTCCAGTTAATTAAAATTAAGAACCCAATAATGAAACATAAAGAGAGTTTCCAACCAGAGCAGATAAGCCCTCTTTTAACAGGGTCAACATTAGCTATAATGAGCTACCTTTATTCCTTAGCTGTGAGACATAACTCACCTCCTGAATGGTACTGCTTCCTGAGAAGTTCAGGTTGTACTCCCGCTGGACTTCTCGGTGGGTGATGATCAGCATGAAGTTTTGATTTAATGACTCCTGCAGGGCACTGAAAGGGTTGAAAGAAAAACAAGGAACTCAGAGATGAACAAGTTCTAGCTTGCTTTACAGCTAGCTGCAAAAACCCCAGGAGTACCCTAACCTCCACACAGGCATGTCTGGGCCCAATGTTATCATCTTTTCAGCTCCTAAAGGCAAGAGAGCAGGCTGAGAACAACCAAGGGGAGCTAACCTGTTAACTCCTTCTCTACCAAAATGTTTTTAAACTTCAATTCTAAATACTTTGCATACATACAAAATTTCCATGAGTTATATGCTTCTGTCTACATACATATTTCCTCTAAAAGAACCAATTATCAATTATGTCAAATTCCAAATATGCTACTAAAACAAATATGCAAAGACTGGTTCAATCTTAAGGTAGAAGCAGCTATACTAGAATAAGTATGAAATTATTGCTTATACTCATGAATTTATACAACAATAGAAATAAGATTTCTGTCAAAATTCAGAAGATACTGAAATATATAGAACTTTACACCAAAATTCCTTCACACTAATTCTGCTTTCATTTAGGACCCAGCTATACAGAATTAAGAAATTAAAAAATTCTAAGCAACGTTTTAAAAATCCCATTTCTAAGTTCCAAAATGTTAGAAATCTATCAGAAACAAACAATTATGATATTTAGCCACATAAATTAAGAAAGGTGTCACAATTCTATTTTAATGTCTATTAATTATTAAGACATACTATCTTTAATCTAAGGTTAAAATAAAAGTCTATTGCCTATTATATTCAAATAATCTATACTTCCTGCCTTGAGTGTAGTTTTGACAATATTCTGGCTGTGCTACATGGCTCTGGCCTTCATAACTCCTCCTTTGCCCATCTGAAACTTTGTGATTATGTGATAAACATGCACTCAACATAAAGATTAGAAGCTGTTTGTTCTATTGCCTCCTGTAGAGTTCACAGGTTAATTACAGACTAAAAATACCTAGGAAGCACTAATATATATCATGAAATATCACTGATCAAAATCAAAAGAAATTCTACCAGGTTTCTTGAGGCAAGAATCTCTGTCATTGTATCCTTAGATCTTAAACATAAAATCGGAACACTGCAGATTCTTATTGAATAATGAATAAGTTGTGGATGTCCACAATGTAAAAGTCTGATTCATCCTTGTGTCTCAAACAACAATGTTGTCTTCTAAAAAACTACCATTAGAGTTAAGACATTGATTCATTTATTTATCAGCATTACTTCAATGTTTTGCATTATTTCAGATACAAAGGAAATCAATCCAAACAAGAAAAACTCAAGTCTAAGTGGGATAGGTACTACTGAGAAGTTGAAAGCACAATGAAACCTGAGAAGGAAGTACTTTACTCTACCTCAGTAAAAAGATTAAAGAGTTATGGGAAAGCTTCAGAAGAAAAGACATATATAAGTTGAAATATGAAAGATAAGTAGGAAGTTAAAAGTCTATCATTCAGAAGGGATAAAAAAGTTTTGTTTGTTTTGTTTCAGTAAGGGAGAAGGTAGCACTTTTTTTACACAAGGAAACTAGGGGAGGGACATAATATACCCATGTACTTACTAGACACCTATGTATGTTCATGACATTCTAGTTGCTAGGGAAATAGTGGTGGGTTAAAAAAAAAAAAAAACATGGTCTCTGCTTTTGTAAAACTTACATTCTAGTAAAAGAGACAAAGATCAAGTAAATGAATATATAATTTTAAAGAATGTTAAGTGTTGTAAAGAAAATAAAACAGGATTATAAGATACGAGATAACAGAGGGTCAAGGTCAAAGGAATTATTTTCCACAGAACAGTTAGAGAATGCATCACTAAGGAAGAGATATAACTTGAGGTTGGTATGATAACAAAGAGACCACAAGGGTCCAATCACATAGGTCCTTGTAGCAACATTGGAGGTTTGTTAAAAGAAAAGTAGTTGGGGCTGGGGATGTGGCTCAAGTAGTAGCGCGTTCGCCTAGCATTCGTGAGACACTGGGTTCGATTCTCTGCACCACATAAAAATAAAGATATTGTGTCCACCTAAAACTAAAAAATAAATATTTAAGAAAAAAGAAAAGTGGTAAAAGCCGATATATATTTACATCTATTTAAGATTACTCTGGCTACAGTGAGATGAGAGATATAGGAAGACAGACTGGAAACTAATCCATAAAAGAAGTGATGGTGTTGGACTATGATGGTAGAGTTAGAGATGGAAAGGAGTTGTTCAATTCAGAATACATTTTAGAGATAGAAGCCAGAAAAATTTCATCACTTCTCAGTGACAAAAATTAGGGTATTACCACTCATCTTTCATATTTCAACTTATATATTATATGTCTTTTACTCTAAAGCTTTCCCCTCTTTTACCCTGAGGCAGAGTTTAAGTACTTCCTTCTCAGTTTTCATTGTGCTTGTTTCAATTTCTCAGTAGTACCTATCCCATTAGATGAAATGTGAGAGAAAAAGAGAACCCCAAGGTTTCTGGTTAGAGCAAAGAGAAGGATGAAATTTCATTTAACAAGGAAAATGGGTGGGGAAATTGAGAGTGATGTTTTAGATATATTAAATTTGAAATGCCTATTAGGCATCAAAAAAAAAAAAAGTCACAAACAGTTGAATGTAAGAGCCAAAAGTCAAGAGAGGTCAAAGCAAGAGAGTTAACGGTATACAGACAATATTTAGACTTTGTGCGGGGCTGGGGATGTGTTCGATCCTCATCACCACATACAAACAAAGATATTGTGTCCGCCAAGAACTAAAAAATAAATATTAAAAATTTCTCTCTCTCTCTCTCTCTCTCTCTCTCCCCCCCCCCCATTCTCTCTTTAAAAAAAAAAAAATAGACTTTGTGGCCAAAAGAAATCACCTAGGACAATATGTTATCTATAGAAAAGCAGAGAGGGTGAGATGGAGCCCTTAAGGAATTCCAGTCACTTGAAATAAAGCAAAGGGGAAGGGGTCCTTTAATGGAGTTTGATAGTGAGATAAGAGAAAAATCAAGAAAGTCTAGTATAAGAGAACCAAATGACATAACTGTCTCAATTAGGACATGCTCAATCACACTAAATGCTACTGCTACATTAAGTGCAATAAGGCCAGGAAAATGACCATATTCATTTTTCAGAGATTATACTCTTCTGATTTGCCCTTAATTACCAGGGAATTGAACCCAGTAAGATTATATTTCTGCTTCCATTGAGTTTATTGAGGGATGGGTAGACAAGCATACTTAAAAATTCACTACTGGGCTGGGGATGTGGCTCAAGCGGTAGTGCGCTCGCCTGGCATGCGTGCAGCCCGGGTTCAATCCTCAGCACCACATACAAAGAAAGATGTTGTGTCCGCCGAGAACTAAAAAATAAATATTAAAATTCTCTCTCTCCCTCTCCCTCTGTCTTTAAAAAAAAAAATTTAAAAAAATTCACTACTGTCATGTGTAACTAATTAAAATAAATTAAAAAAAGGAAAAAATTCACATAAGTTCACATATGGTACACATGGTACCATGTGCTTTTAAAAACTCTAATACCGATCTTCTTAATGTGCTACACACACCAAAAGATACTTAAATGAGACCATCTATACTTTCCACAGAATCCAGCATAATTTGCAAGGATTTTATTGCTAAAATGTTATCTAAGCAAATTGACTCTAATTGCTGAAGCTAATGGAAAAAAATAGGGACTCAGTTGCTGTATCCAGAAGCAATTTTTTTCCCTCACAGTGCCTCCTAATGTCCTAATGGTTGTCAAGATAACCACAACCATCAACAATCACACAGGCTGTCTCTCAAGTAGCATTTCAAAATGCAAATGCTACTTCAACTTTTGATTTTTAAAGTCTAAGAAGGATGATCAGCTGAAATAGCTAGGTGAGAAATAATGAAATGTTTTTGTTTTAAATGGCATGTTTTCTCTTCAAGAGATGATAAAAAGTGGCAACAAAAGAAATGTAAAAACTTTTAAAAAGCAGTTTAAATTCTAACACACTGCAAGAAATAGTTTTGTGAGAATAAAACATAGGTCCCTCCTCATTGTTCTTTTTTTAAATTTTTTTTCTCCATTATTTTTTTCAATTGAGATATTTATGTTTATCAACAAAGACATGGTTTGGTTTCTACAAAACTTTGCTCTACCTTCAAATACAGACTGAGATTAATATTTAAAATATAATCAAAACCATATACATTTGTCCCCAAACTCTGAGCTAGTGGCTGTTTGGGATGGGATGGGATGGGATGGGATGGGATGGGATGGGATGGGATGGGATGGAATCATAAGCACGTAGGACAGAAGACATTTTAACTCATATCATCTCATAATTCTTCTAACAAGGTTTTTGTTTGTTTGTTTGTTTTTTGTTTTGTTTTGTTTTTAAAGAGGCTGTGTCTTGCTATGTTGCCCAGGCTGGCTCTGAACTCCTGAGCTCAGCAATCATCCTGATTCAGCCAGGATTACAGGTGTGCACCATAACACCCAGCTAATTTCTTAACACTGGGGAAGAATATGTGTAAGAGAGGGAACACTAAAATAAAGACAAGACAATCAATTTCCTAACATTCTTAGCATAACTAAGCATTAATATCTAAGCCAAAAACAGCTCTCTTCTTTGTCCACAAGTCTTGGGTTTCCAATATTCTTTCATTAGAAGAATCTATTATCTATGCCTGAGAAGATCACCTACCAATTTAACTATAAACATTTATCAGGAAAAAAGATAAATCTGTAGTTGAGGCATTTTTATACATGTGAATGTACAAAGCCATATATTATTACCCTTCACGTGTCAAGAACTGATAAATCAGCAACACTAAGAAAATAAATATAAGTCTTTATTGTCTTGACTGAATTTATTTTATATTCAAAGAGCATTTCAGCAGGCCAGAAAAGCTCAGGGCTATATTAATATATATGATATATTGATTTTTTTTCAAGGTTAACTTATAGCTGCACTGTAGTAGTAAAACCATCATTTGATCACCATGTAGTTACAGACCTATCATTAATTCCTGAAGAATAAAGAGAAATGGTTTCTCCTCTGCAGGCCCATTTCATAGTGTATCACATTAACAGGTTAAGGAATCTTGAACTAAGAATAAAAATATCATCGAGGAATTTCTTCTCCTGCAATTTCTTGAATCCAGAATTCCCTCTGAAAGTCTTCAGTGGGCAGATCTAACCAGGCTGAACCATAGACTACCTATTAAAACATTAACTGTTCTAGGGCAGGAACTCACTATTATAAAGTCTAACCTCATCAAAACTAACAACTAAACTAGAAAAGATAAAGATAAATTTTCAGGGCTGTTACAGACTAAAATGTTTGTGTCCTACCCAAAATCCATATATTAAAGTCCTAATTCCCAATTTGATAGCATTTGGAGGTGAATCCTTTGGGAAGTAATAGGTTTAGATGAGGTCACTAGGATGGTGCCCCATGATGGCACTAGTGTTCTCATAAAACGATTAAGAGAAACCGGAGCTTTTTCTCTCTTTCTGCCATGTGAGAATACTGCAAGAAGGCAGCCAAGACAAAATGAAGGCACTCTCAGAAACTGAATTTGCTGACACCTTGATCTTGGACTTCTTCCAGACTCTAGAAATGTAAGAAATAAGTGTCTGTTGTTTAAATCCGACAGTTTCTTGCATTTTGTCACAGCAGCCCAAGCTGACTAATGTTAAGGGACCTTAGTTAGGGCTTCTGTATTCACAGAACTCAAGTAAAAGCTGTCATCAGTTCAGTATAGACTTCGAAAGTGGCTGCTTGTTAGACACCTGTATGTATACATCCAAATTAAAACCTGGCTCATTAAAATCCATGGTAGAAAACCATATACTTCTATCAAAACTCATACATAACTTTGAGACA
Organism: Spermophilus citellus; assembly: GCF_964194105.1. Lineage (NCBI taxonomy): Eukaryota > Metazoa > Chordata > Mammalia > Rodentia > Sciuridae > Spermophilus > Spermophilus citellus. The sequence continues at coordinate 99,875,712 of NC_138191.1, read as the reverse complement.
CTTAAGAATTGTACATTTACTTTATGTTAATTACATTTCCATAAAATATTTCAACCATAAAAAATGCTTGAATAAACTGATAGCCACCATCTTCCCAATTCAATGGGCCCAATTTGGGAGGGAGGGTACTGGGGACTGAACTTAGGGGCAACCACTGAGCCACATCCCCAGCCCTATTTTAGATTTTATTTAAAGACAGAGTCTCACTGGTTGTTTCACGCCTCGCAGTGCTAAGGCTGGCTTTGAACTCTCGATCCTCCTGCCTCAGTTTCCCAAGCTGCTGGAATTATAGGCATGCACCACAGTGCACAGCTTGCCCAATATTTTTTAACTTCAAAAATACAACACACTTTTAATCAGTGTAAAAGGGAACCATGGGCTTGTTGCCATTATGACTTAATAATACTGTATGTCTAATGACATCTGTGAGTTGTCATCAGTGAAATTATGCTTCTTAAAATCAATGCTGCATGTGTAGTTAAAACAAGTTTTTGTTTTTGTTTTTTATCAATACAGAGATAGAAAGTCTCCTTTTGTTCCTGCTGTGTATATGTGCTACTTCTTTTCTTGCACTGGATATTTTAAATAAAAATATCAATATAAGACAGGATTATCAGGTTATTTATACTAGATTTTATTTTTTAAATATGGCCTGATATTGAAGCAAGAACATTAATTTATTTCAAACACCTATGATTTATATAATAAAAAAGTAAATAATTTTAAAATACATTATTGAATTTTTCATTTACACTTTACATCTTTCCAAAACACACTAGAATTTTTCTCTTTTGTCTCTTTAGAATATGTTGTGATCTACAATGATCTTTTTATCCTTTTAAATATATCTGATTTTAGATTAAAAAGCATGACACATGGCAATTTAAATTTCCATTCTAAACTTACAGAGTCATATGAGCTCTTGTCAACAAAAGACTAAATTTACTATAATTATGGATTATTTACACTAAAACAAAATAAGAAATCAATATGTAAATGTAATGTTTGTTGTAGCTAATGCAGCCAGCAATGACAGATTAGGTTCAAATAGCAATCAGTTTGAAAATCTGGCACATATGTAAATGAACTAGGGGCTTGATGTTTACACATGATTGTATTTCATTCAGGATTTTTAAAATGTCTCAGGAACAGCATAAAAATAAAATGTTAATCTTTCCACTATAAATATTACTTGAGCTATTATCATAACTGAAACTAGGTTTTGTTCCTGTCCAGCTAAACTAACATACGATACTAATAATTTTGAGCTGTAGATTACATCATTCTTAATTAACACTCTGCTACAGTTGTTAACATCCTCCAAGACACCATGTTATCATCACCACAAGTTCTGTAACAATCTTAAAACCATGTTTAACGAAGGTTGGCCTCTTACTCTGCAGCTACTTTTAATTGCTTTCTTTGCTGGCAATTAAATATGTCTAGATAAACAAACATTTTGTTTCACATAATTCATAATAACATTTTTCCTAATAACATTTTTTAAGATGATTTCAAAGTTCAGGCAGCCTTTTGTCTATGATTACTGTTTATCAATATAGTGATATATTGGATTCAGCAAAATGCATTAACCAAAGTACATAAGATTAATCAAAATGTGGTAATTAGTAGTGATGGTGATATTTTGTGATACAGTAAAACTGTCTCAATATAATTCCATCCATCTAGACTAACTATGAGGGAAAATTTATATTTACAGATATATTGATTTTTGTTTCATGAATTAGTGACCAAGTTTCTTGCTGTCCATTAAATCAATCAGTTCCCTCAGTCACAGAGAATACCTGCAGTTCTTTTTCAAAGTGTGATGCTAACAAGCTAATCTCAGTAGTCACTGACCTATCAAAAGGCAGTAAACTGTAATAATAGGTTTGGTACATGACTCCAATTAGATGTGTTGTGGTCTCCATTGATGCTTTAATTGGGGACAAGTTTCTTTTTCCATCCAGAATGCATAACTTTAGGGAAATGTCCTCTACTTAAAATGAGCCACTTTCATGGAGCTCCTTATTAAGAAACATTTACCAACCCAGTATTTTCAAATTTTACTTTCACAAAGTCTAATAATAATGCCCACCTGAATTAAACTTAAGTTGAAAAGCAATCACAATAATGTACTTGAAATACTGATTATATCAACTTATAATGGAGAAACATTTTGAGTCCTACATCAAACAATGCTTTGTTCTAATTATAACACTTGTGACTTAAAGTATCTTTGCAGATAAATATCCTTTGTGACAAGAAAAAGTTGTTTTGTAAGGTATTTTGGAAGAAAAAAATATAATTGATTTAGTCAAAAATATTTACTTGGATACATAAAGCATACATAAACTGTATAGGTCATTGAAAGGACTCTTTTTTACTGCCACACTGCAGGAAAAAAAAACCTCAGAAAATTGATCACTGAAAAGCAATCATGAGGAAGAAACACAGAAAAAAACTGCAAATGAAATTATATCAATTTGGAGAAATTACATAGTTTGAAACCTATTTTTTCCAGTTTGAAAATAAAAATATTTAAAAATCTCTCCCACTGGCAGTTGCCTACCTATGTATTCCTGAACACTGCACCACTTTACCCATCCATATAAAGGACTTACTTACTGCATATCTACTGTGGGCCAGGAGGCGCTGCTGTTGGTTTACTTCAATACATAACTAGATTTAAATGAGATTTTTATGTTGAGGACCATTCTTTTGAGCAACCACTGAGTTATACTGAACAATTCATCTCTAGGATGATCAAGGCACATGATGAGTGATTTGGAGTTAAGTCCTGGCTCATCTATTAACTAGCTCTGTCACCTGGCAAAGAGAAACTACCGAGTACCTGCAAGGTGCCAGGCCTAATGCTCATAAATGTTATCTTATTTAATCACACCTGCTCCCCAAAGTCCTGTATTAGAGAAATTATTATCTTGAACATTCTCAGGGAAGATGCTAGGGACTCAACAGACTATTTAACCTTTTCTTTCTGCACCCCAGTCATAAAATGGGATTGGATTAGATGGCTGCTTTAGCTTTTTCCAAAGATGATATCCTAAAACTTCCTTCTCTAGGAAGAAGTCAGAGTTCTTGGATGTGACTTTGCTAATGTTAGGGGAGTATACCAAAAATTGAAATAGTCAGATACAGACAAAGGGGTGAAAAATACTATAAAGATTAAGATTTGTGCATAGATTGTTTGGAGAAACAGAAGTAGGATGGGAACTATTTTAAAGTAACCTCAGAATGTCCTTCTCATTATCGAATCCCACAACATTCTTTGGATATCTTTCTTAGTTGGACTAATGGGACAGTAAAGTGGCTAGAATTACCTCAGTCCAGGATGAGAGAAGTGGGAATGAGAAAAAGAAAAATATATATACTATGAGGGAATTTTTTTTTTTAAACAAGAACATCTGTAGCATTCCCCCTTCTCCATTCTAGATTTGTTTCTATGTGAGGGAGAAAAGAGCCAATTAGGACTATTCACAAGGTCAGATAGTATTATGAATTCAGGAATGAGACCAGCAGCTTCCTCTTTTACTTCCTGTGCCACAGTTCACTAAATTCTTTTCCATTTCTCACTTGCTGTGGAAGATACAAACATGGAAAAAACTTGTCATGAGATCTCTAAGCTGTCTTTCCTATGACTAGGTTGATGAGGCAGGCCTGTTGCATCATGCTACCAGGCTCTGCAGACTAAGTCATAACTCTATATGTTATCAGAGTGTGGGATCCTAAGATTTAGAATTGGAGTGAGAGTAAAAAGATCTCATTTAAGACTCAGGTCTAAACCACTAGCTCCATTCGGTGCTTGCCCAGCTATTAAAGCAGTTTTGTTTTCCAATTTGGCCATTGATTTTTCCATATATAATCCACTGCTAAGAAACCAAGAAGGGTGAATGATATCATGAATGCCTACAAATCTAGAAAAGCCTCATAACCTGGGAACAGTGGTGCACGCTGAGGCACGAGGATTGCAACTAAGTGAGATACTGTCTTACAAAAAAATAAAAATAAGGGGCTGGGGATGTAGCTCGGGGGTAGAGTGCCTGAGGTTCAATCCTCAGTACCACTATTACTACCAAAAAAAGAAGAAAAGAAAGGAAAAGCCACTCTATTTTCAGGTAGCATCTGAGTCCAGACCTGCAGTAACAGTGATGGACCTAAAACTCAGCTATTTTGATTCACTACTCCTCAACAACTTGCACAGCACCCAATGAAAAAACACAATAATTGTATTCTTAATTCACAACTACTGTCACCTTCTCTCCCACCAACAGTTTTTTTCCAAGCGGGGAAAAAAGACATAATGGGAATTGAACTCAGGGGCACTAGACCACTGAGCCACATCCCCAGCCCTTAACACATATATTTAACAACAGTCGTTTACTCAAATATCACAGGAGTCCCAACTAGCACCTGAATTTACTTTGGCTTGCAGAAACAGCAAATAATTCAGAGCCACAGTTGAAAATAACTTCACAATATAGAGATCACATGAGATGGTCATGCACTTGACTATATAAGACGAAAGCTCAACACTCTCACAGAAGTCAATAAAAGATTACCATGGCCCTGCTAGAAAAGAATTAAATAAATGTCTTCATAATAAAAGACAGTCTTTACAAATGCTTTGGTCATAGTCTGTAATATATGAAAATATCCAGCTCCATTTTAACTATGTAGATTTTCCTCCCTTTTATGGCATGTATCTCTTGTTTGTAGTTGTCCCTTTTACCATCAGTAGTTGAGACTTGACCTTTTATACTGGGCCTACTAGTTGAAAGTTTTCATCACTTATTAGACTGTGAACAAAGCAAGTTGCAAAGACTCTCTTTTATTAGCAAAATATCCATTCAGCCCTTTACTAACAAGGTGATCATAGGCAATACCAAGCAAGAAATGTCAAACCTTCTTCAACGAGATTTATACAAGGTCTTAAGGCTCTGGCACAAGCTAAATCTTCTGCCTAGAATACTCTTAACTCTTCCCTTCACTTAAATGATTCCTTGATCATTCATGTCTCAACTTAAATAGTACATATTCAGAGAGGCCTTTCCTGATCTTAGAAACTTCCATTAGTCACCCAATTACTCTTTATCATGTCATCTTATTTTGTTTTTCTGCAAAGTACTTAGGATCACCTCTTTTTTTCTGTTACCTTATTTATAAACAACCCCAATCACCTCTACACATATTACAACCCCCGTCACCTCTACACATATTACAACCCCCATCACCTCTACACATATTACTCTGTAAACTCTGTGAAAGCAGGGACCTTGTTTATCTTGTTCCTCATTTTATCACTAGTACCTACAACAAAGACCTAAACACATTATAGGAATATACTCAGTACATATCTAGTTAATGAGTGAATAATTGACACTCTTCATGTGTAATATGACAGATTCTCCATTTATCTGAAACACTTTATGATAAGCTTGACAACAGTAAAACAACCAGTAGACAGAATACAGATGATAGACTCCCTCCAAAATAAAACTCACTTTGCTCCATTAGTCATGAAACTTTTCATATTCATTACAATAGATGTTTACTACAGACTTCTTATAACACTTTTAAGTTTAGGGAGATGCTCAGTAAGAATACTCTTATTCTTTATAGTTTAGGATCTAGTTGGAGAGATCATCATACATCAAACAGTATGAGGATGAAGAAAACTAAGGCTCACAGAAGAAACCTGTAACCTGAGGCTACGAAACTTATTGTAGGTCATACACAGAACAAACTCTGTTTAAATATAATGTCAAGAGTTTCTTTCAATACCCCATACCAGATTGGGAAAAACCAGAGGGAACACTGGGCAAAGATAAAGTCTAACTTCATGTCAAGGAGTAGCAATTGTCTACTTCCTTAAATTTATGAGATATTTGTCCTTTGTTAACCAAATATCTAGTCTCTGCTCTTCAGCATTAGAATTCCACTCCTTGGCTTAGATGTCTTTTAAGAGGCAAATATTCTTAGGAATATTTGGAATGCACTTTACAGTATGCATTCCAAAAATATTTCCAAGTATCTACTATGTTTCAGACACTCTTTTGACTGCTAGGGACACAGCAATAAACAAAAGTGTCTTGGTTTTTTTGTAGCTTTACGTTGTGATGAGATAGACAATAAATGTGAAAGATTTGGTATGTGACTATGATCGGTCAATTTCTCCTTATAATTCTGCCAAATTTTGCTGACTTGTTTACACAAATTTACAGCTGTCACATCATCTTGTACTACAATGCTCATAACTTAAATTTAAGTGATATTAATATCACTTATCAAATACTTAATACTTTCTTGAAATCCTTATTCTCACTATCACACGATTTCTATTTCAGTGTTGTCTACTTTGTTACAAACCATTACTATTACAGTGCTGAAATCTAGAACCCAAAAATATTGCCCATTTGGCATCAAATCTTTTTATTCTTTTCTATTCTTTCACCTTTCCCACTGACTCTAAACCTACTAGCTAACTTCATTTTAAAACTTAATGAACTCCACCCCTTCTTCCCTGCTACAGAATGAAATGTATCCCTTTAAAATTCATACATCCAAGCCATAACCCTCAATGTGACTGACAATATTTGGAAATAGGGTCTTTAGTAGGTAACTCAGGCTAAATGAGGTCATAAAGATGGGGCCCTAATGTGCTGGGACTGAAAAGGATCAATATCTCTGGAGGTACCCCTTCCCTCTCTCCCTCTTTTCTCTCTCTCTCTCTCTGACACACACACACACACACAGTTTTTTATAGAAGACTTAGATAACTAAGACACTCCCATACCCCTTTTTGGTTGTCAGCCCTTTTTTGGTTTCACTTGTTAAAATTTTTCCTATTTGCTGTTTCTTTCTCCAATAATTATCCAGTCTCTAAACACTACTTTTTCCCTTAGTAGTCAAGTTTTCTGAAGATAATATTAACTCCTTAATTCTCACTTATCCCTTAAAATCTACTATATTCTAGTTGTCCTTTACACCTTTCTACCAAAAGTGATTTTAATAAAGTCATAAATTACTTATATATGTCCACCCAATGGCCTTTTTAATAATCATCATCCTATAAAATGTACCTCAGTATCTTACAATATCATTCATCTGAGACAAAAAATAAAGGTACAAGTATAGATTTTTCAGGACGATAATTAGCTCAGTTCTAGAATTTAACTCTGAATTAAATACAAGATGCAAAAATGTCAGGCTTCACATACAAACTGGACATTCAAGTTTGTAAATAAAAACTAGACTGTAGAAAATGAAAGGTTGAGGAGCTGGGATTGTGGCTTAGTGGTAGAGCGCTTGCCTGATGTAGAAAATGAAAGGTTGAGGAGCTGGGATTGTGGCTTAGTGGTAGAGCGCTTGCCCGACATGTGTGAGGCACTGGGTTGGATTCTCAGCACCATATAAAAATAAATAAATAAAATAAAGGTATGTGTCCATCTACAACCAAAAATAAAAAATTAAAAGAAAAAGAAAATGAAAGATTGAGATAAAATGCCAGGGAGAAGGTACAATAAATAAGAGGATTGCTAAGAATAGAACTCTCAAGAACACTAATATTTAGAACAGGTGAAGAAAAGAAAAACTTACAATGGAGATTCAATGAAGCAACCTGAATTTAGAAGGAACTAGGAATAAATATAATCTAAAAAAATTTTTCAGAAAAGGGAAAAAATTTTTAGAGGCCTCATATCTTCAATGAATAGATTTACACACTTTTTGAGGACAGAGCTTTTCTTTATCCAGTAAGTAATCAAAAAAAGAAAAAAATCAATGAGCTAAATCTTTCCTACAATAATATGAAACATGTAGTTTTTTTAACCTTTCTAATTTTCCTATGACTTATAATTTAATTTGCAGCTGTGCCACAGAGGCCTCAGCCTCACAATTAATTAGTGAAATCTGATTTTCCCCCCTTTTTGAGACAAGTCTCACTAAGTTGTCCAAGCTGGCTGAATTTATGATCATTTCACTCAGCCTTCCAAGTACCTAGGATCACAAACACATGAAGCTGTGCCAGCTAATTTATTTTTCAAAAGTCTTAAAATGCTTTTTAACTGTTATAAAGATCATGACTAAAGAGTTTGCTCTTAAATTCTCAAAAAGTTTGAAATTCTGTTTTCTAAATGTATAATTTACTTTAAAATGATTTTTAATTCAATTGTAAGTGTTCATATGATAATTTTGCAACTCTAGTACCTTTTTTCTTTCCCCAGAAATTATAAATACAAAGACTCAATTACCAAGCACCCCCTAGTGGCAGTAAAGTCAAGAAGGTTTTTTAAAAATAATTCTCACCAAAATTTCAGGAGAAAATGGCTTGTCAGTAAATAGTTTAAGAATTTGGTACTTTATGTTTTATTAAATTATTTAAAATTTACTTAAGAGTAAATTTACAAACTGAAAATTCATGAATATTCTTGAGAAGAATCATAGTAGGTGAAATAATATAAATAAACTCCCTTCAAGAGTATGTATTGTTTTAGAGAATATTAATACTTTATAGGAAAAGAACCTTATGTTTGCTATTGCACTAGAATTGGAATGGTGGTATCTAGGAGCAGAACCTTATCAGCGTTGTTGCATTATAATTACTTTATTCTACAACTACCACCCCCACCAATCTAGCAACATCCACTGAACTGATTCCAGAGAAAAATGTAACAAAATATCAATAAAATCAATTAAATATAAAACCAACCACCTAAACAAAATAGTTTTTTCACAGAATTTATTATTTTCATAATTTGAAATGGTATATAACTCTAGGAAATTTTTTTGTACACTATTATTTAGATGTCAAAATTATTTTTATTTCATGAAACACCAAATAAAATGAAAAAAATTACAAGTTAAATTAATTATTAGTGTTAGCTTTTAAGGTTTTGTTTTTTGGAATGATTTCCATGAGGGTTGAAGATAAAGCTCAGTGGTAGAGCACTTGCCTAGCATTCAAAGGCCCTGGGTTCAATCCCCAGCACCATAAATAAATGAATGAATTTATTTCCCATGAAATGAGCACTGAAAGTATGTTATAAAAAGCTAATTTCTTGGGGGTGGGGTTGTGGCTCACGGGTAGAGCGTTGACCTAGCACATGCTATGCCCTGGGTTCAATCCACAGCACCACATTAAAAAAATAAATAAAGGCATTGTGTCCAATTACAGCTAAAAATTAAATATTTTTTAAAAAGCTAATTTTTACTTATACCAGAAGAGACAGTGGTAAGGCTACCAATAAATAAACAAACAAACCCTGACTTTTTAGTTAGGTTTTACTAAAATGTATACTAATGTGACTTTTATAACAGCAGGAATCTACATATCCCCTTTTTACATTGTATCTTTTGTTGGCCTTTGAACTTTTCTCTTATTGTTTCAACGTAAGAAATGGCATCATTATAACTTGATAAAAATCCATGAAGTCAAATAGGAAAATACTTCTGTGCTTTAGTTCTCATTCTCTAATAAACACTGCCATTTCAGCAGTATTGTAGGCCCCTGCTTGCCTAGGGACCGAGTGATTAGCAATAGGAGGTCAGCCACATGGCAATGAAGAACATTTCCATTAGCCTAGGAAGACATTCTGATAAATCGGTTTAATCATGCTATTGGAAAGCACAAGATTATAAACAATGATGCTCCTGTCTGCTTTTAATGATGTGGATTACATACTATATGACAGTGATAACACTTTGTTAACTAACTTACAAAATAATGTTCTACCTGACTAGATACAGAATCACACTTACAACTCTTTGTCATAAGCTCATCTGAGTTTTCTATCAACATTACTATAAACACAAGGATTATGTTTGTAGTTTGTACATTTGTGATTATTTGTGCATATTCCACTTTTTATTTATATGATCTACATATAGAAGATGAAGAGCAATACAAGAAATTTTTATATTCTTAACCTAGAAAAAACTATTTACAGACTATCAAATATAATTATGCTAAACTTAACTTTTCAGTTCAGTGATTTTCTACTTTGATGAAGCCAAATTTAAGATTCCCCTCTCTCTCTCAGTACTTACCTAAAAATGAGAATATTTGGTAGATGACTGGGGAAGAACTTAATGATACTCAAAGCTTAGGAATACAATTTTTTCTAGCACATAAACTAAGCAAATCCACACACCAAGTTGTATTAAAAAGAGGAAAAGAGGTCAGGCCTGGTGGTGCTTGCCTGTAACCCAACAGGCTCAGGAGGTTGAGGCAGGAAGATCCCAAGTTCAAAGCCAGCCTCAGCAACTTAGCAAGACCCTGTCTCAAAACTTTAAAAACAAATAAATAAAGGGGGCTGGGAATGTGGTTCAGTGGTTAAATGCCCCTGGGTTCAATCCCTGGCACCAAAAGAATAAAAAATAACTAATGAATTAAAAATCAATAAGAAGAAGAAATGTGTATAAAACTGAAAATTTAAAAATCAACTGTAGTTATGGGGTAATATTGTTTAAAAGACTCACAAAATTATTATTCTATCAGTATAATCAGTTACCGCAGATTATTTGCTTCATCTGGCAATAATAAATTTAATGTGCTATTAAATACTAAAATCTCTTTAAAATTCCATAAATGTGTTGAAAAATGAAAACAAAAAACAAAAACAATGATTTCCTCTATTTCTTTTTTTTAACATTTATTTTTTAGTTGTAGGTGGACACAATACCTTTATTTTACTTTTATGTGGTACTGAGGATCAAACCCAGTGCCTCACGCATGCTAGCCAAGTGTTCTATCTCTGAGCCACAGACCCAACCTAATTCCCTCTATTTCAAAGAGAAAATAATCTTAATAAAAATTTTATGTCTGTTTTCCCAGTTTTATTCTTCAGAGCCCAAAGAATATTCTTTAAAGGTATGTCTTCCTCCCTTTCCCCTAATACTGGAGTTTGATCTCAAGGCCTTACACATGCTAGGGAAGCATTCTAATACATCCTCATTCATTGATTCATTCATTCATTCATTCATTTTGATACAGGGTCTCTCTGGATTGCTAGTCCTCTAACTTATAATCCTCCTGCATCAGCCTCCCACCCAAGCAGCTAGGATTATAGGCACCACATCCTAGTTTAAGATATATCTTCTTTTGCAATGAGAGCTCAGAGCTCCATTTATTCTTTCTCTTCCCTCTAACTCTAATTCTTCCCTTTCAACCAGAAAAGAGTCATTATAACTATTTTTAACATACTGGAGTTTTACTAAAGATTTTCTTTGAGTAAGAAGATTCTGCCTCTAAAACTAACAAATTATCCAGACTAGATAGTTATAGCTTAAAGTAATAGCTTAAAGCAATTTAACAATCAAACTTTTCACTTCAGATTCCCAGGAAAAGCAAACACCTTACCCAGCATGACTAGATGATGAAGGTGGTGGCAAATCTGGTGTAAGGACATAAAGGCTGTTGTTTTTTGGCAAGTGTAGGGATTTTAAGACCGTCTGAAAAAGAAAAAATAAACAAACATTTGTTGATTTATGGTTTTTTTTTAAATAATACTTGAAAATTTAGCAATTTTCTAGTTTGACTTTTTGTCTTTTGGAAATTTCCTAAATAGGGTAATACAAAAGTGCTGAATACAAATAACCTAGTTTCTCTTGTATATATTATAAATTAGTCAAATTATGACTATTAAAGTAAAATGTAAATTCTTTAGCTCATGAAGAGTTACAAATGGATAAACATACACCTGAGACTCATTTAATTTCTTCACTCTAGAAGTATATGTTTGCAACTAATATGCACTGATTCCAGAGTCATTATGACAAATATTAGCAATGAAGATTTTCAGAAATCATTAGACCTAAGAAAGATAAGATAATAGAGAGCACCTCAAGCTAATGATTCTGTAGATAAGGAGGAATTACACCCTGAGAGGTTACCTAACTTGTATATAAGGAAGTATTAATTAGCTCAATTTACTCTTACTCTAGAAACCTTTCCTGTTAAAGCTCTCTGTCTGGAGGGAATAAATTACTCTTGAGCCACATCTGACCTACCATCTAAATAAACCATACACAAGTTTATTACATTTCTTGGCTACAAAATTCAAACATTTCAAACTCATAATATGATAGTAAATACTTGCTGAAATACTTTTTGGGCAGCAATAACATTAGGAAGTATATTTTACATCACAGCTCAAGACATAAACTTATTCAACAGATATTTTATTGTGTCACATACTCCTTGATAGGATTACTCCAGCCATGGAGGATAGCACTGACTAGAATAGCCTAAAATAAAATTCCAGTCTTACATTTTGCACCCACTAAATAGAAATGTCTACTAAACATTCAAGTAGAGAAAGTAAGTAAACGACTGGATATAGAAATTCGGAATTCAAGACACATCTGAAATGGATATATAAATTAAAAAAATATAAAATTACAGGAAAGAACAAAGTCATCAGCTGAGAGTAAGAATGAAGGGTAGTGTAGATAAACCAAGTATACACATTAGGATTTCCTAGCAACATTAAGGAGTGCTCTGAAAATCATGATCATGAATTTAAAAATATACTATCAGGATGATTTTGTTTGTCTCTACATTTTCCTATACGACACAGAAAAGCCAGAGAGTTGGATTTAGTCAAAGTAAGGATTTCAGTCGAGCATGAGGCATATGTATGCAAGAAAATTATAATGACTAATCATGAAATTTAATCTAGAGTAAAATGTGGAGAAAATGATATAATGAACATGAAAAGAGGGAAGAAAAAATGAATTGGCAATATAAATTGGGTTAAGAATTGTTGGGATTAGGATATCTAAAATAAGTGAGCGAGAAAGATGAGAGATGATCAGCAAAAAAAAAAAAAAAATGGGAGCTTGAAATTAAGATAAGAGTTGTCATATTAAAAGATGATAAGACCACAGGTCTGAGCTAAGTGGAGAAAGATTTTTGTAGAGGAGATATTTATGGAACTAAAAGGTTAAGGTATTAGAAAAATCATTTACATTATATTAAGAATTAGGAAACAGTAATTATAAACCAGACACTAAAAATTATCAGGAAATAAAGGGTAATGACTTCAATAAGTAGATGATATAATCTTTTGACATGAAAATCCAAAGTCAAAGGAATTTTACAGAAGAAAAACAGATAAAGGTCTAGAAAAAGAAATGAGGAACAATGAGGCTGAGGGAGGAGAGAAGAGGATAGCAAGTTGGGAGGTCAGCCTGGGAAACACAGAAAGACCCCATTGGAAAAGATGACCTCTGTCTTCAAGGGAAGAGTTTGATAATAGAAGGAATTATGCTAATGATTAATTCCTTCCACAGCAAACCTCTGCATGTAGCAAAAAAGTTTAAGACATCATAGAGGAAAAAGGACAGAGACAGGTATGGATGTGTAGGGACTATGAGGATTTAAGTGAGGAATGACTTGGGAATCTCATACTCCTTGCAGTGATTGACGGGGGGGAAAGGTGTAATGAAATTAGTCCAGACTAAATCAAAGCAAATGATAATACAAAGTTAAAGTATTAGAAAGCAAGGAATGGCTGTTTAGTAATACTTCTTAAGCGTGCAGATGGAGGTAAGGACTCCTAGGAAAGAATGATCTTACATAAGCAGGGAATAAGAACTTATTCTTTTTTGCGCTACTAGGTATTAAATCTGGAGATGTTCTATCACTGAGCGCTATACAGCCCTTTTTATTTCATTTTGAGACAGGGTCTTACTAAGTTGTCCAGATTGGCCTTAAATTTATAACTTCTTGCCTCAGCCTCCTGAACAGCAGGGATTATAGGCATGTGCCATGGCAACCAGCTTGAAAGTATTACTGAAACAAAGGCTATGTTAAATATTATAACACACAGCTTAATCAACATTTTCAAAATGATTGCCTTAGCCAGTGTAGTGGTGTGTGCCTGTAATGGCAGCTACTAGTGAGGCTGAGGGAGAAGGATAAGAAGTTGGAGGTCAGCCTGGGAAACATCAAGACCCCACTGGAAGTGGGGGGGGGGGTGTTTCTCTTCAAAAACTACTGAAAATTCCATGCAAGATTTTTTCATAGTCACAAGTTTCTAAATAAAAGAATGAATAAATAATATCTATGTAAATGATTACATTTTGGTGTTTTACTTATTTTTGTCAAGACTGTTAGTTCATACTACTCTCTTTTTTTTTTAATAAATCCATGTATAAACTAGAACAGCCAGAGGCCTGAGCTGTATGTAGTTCAATGATAGAGCACTTATCTATCATGCATGAGGCTCTTTTTTGATCTCTAGCATTACAAAAATAGAAAAACCACTTAGCACCAGTGGTCAGCAAACTATCAACCACTACAAATTCAGCCTGTTAACTGTTTTTGTATAGTCTGAAAGTTAAGAATGATTTTACATTTTTAAATAGTTGGGAGGAAGAATATCAAAAAGAAGTATATTCTCGTGACATGAAATTACATAAAATTTAAATATGTTGTCCATAAATAAAGTTACACTGGGACAGAATTATGCTTGCTCTTTCACATATTGTCTATGGCTGCTTTCATTCTTTCTTGACAGCCAAGTCAAGCAGCTGCAATAGAGACCTTAAGGCCCACAAAGCCTAAAATATTTATTATGGTAGTTTTATACAGAAAACAGTTTGCTAACTCCTAACTTATATCTAAACTTTAAATATTTTGTCTACCTGAAATTCCTGTAAATAACTTATTGAAATACTCTCCATATATCACATGAACTCACATATGACCTAAAATCACAATGACTATCTGAAGCTATTCACAGAGAACTGAACAAAAAGTTACAGATTCTATTTATGCCTGATTGTAAAAATATTGACTCAGTAACAGTATGGGAAGAGTCAATATATTATTTCTATCTCAAACATTTACAACTTTAGATTTAACTCATTTCTTTTCCTCCGTCCTCACTCTTTCTGTAAAAAATAAGGTGTATGAAACATTTTATACCCAAGGCTACTAATACATGCCTAAGAACAGAAGCTATTATCTGAAAATTACAACATTGCAAATTCTTAAAATATTATTTTAAGAAATATTCTATCATTTAAATTTTCTAAGTTTTAAGTTTCCCATTATTATCTTTGTTTCATAATTTACACTTGCAAAAATGTATACATTGTATGAGGGGCTGGATGTGTAGCTCAGTTGGTAGAGTGCTTGTCTTGCAAGCACAAGGCCCTGGGTTCAATCCCCAGCGTGCCCCCCCCCCAAAAAAATGTATATATACATATACACACACACATTGTGTGAGACTTCTTTCAGGTAAGTAAGTAATTGTTCAATAAATTATCATTCCAGAGCACTCACTGACACTCTTAAGAAGTTTGAGAAAAAGATGGACATCTTAAAAAAAAAAAAAAAAAAAAAAGAGAGAGTGTTAAAACTCCTATAAAATACTTAGAAAAAAATACTCCACATAATATTTTCATTTACATAACTCATTTAAAACTCTTTTGGTTTAGTACAAAAAGACTTTAGCTTGAAAATCACTGTGGATTACATAAACAAAATTACTATCACCAAATCTATTTCTGGCATATATAACAATATTAGTTAAAATCAATTTTTATATACAAGTTAGTCAATTGCATAATTTAATTTTATTTCTTGGCAATTTAGACACTCACACTGGCCGTGTACGATGGTGCATGCCTATAATCCTAGTGACCAGGGAAGCTAAGACAGAAAGATTACCAAGTTCAAGGCTAGCCTCAGCAACTCAGTGAGGCCCTAAGCAACTAAGTGAGACCCTATCTCAAAATAAAAAGGGCTAGGGATATATACCTCAGTGATAAAGGGGCCCTGAGTTCAATCCCCAGTACTAAATACCAAAAAAGCAAGAAAAGAAACTCACACTGTCCTCCACATCTCCAGTTTTCCAGCCTTTTAACAGCATTTTAGACACAGGAATCTGAAGTTCATTTTCTAGAATCTGTTTAATTTCTCCTGTATAAATAAGAAAAGACCAAAGATTACCAACAAAAAAACACTGCCAACATTTATCCATAATAGGACTAGCATTAATATTTCTATACAGTATACAATGACATTTTTCACATGCATGATATTTTTAAAATTTAGTCCAAACTTCAAATCTCCTTGATCAAACAACTTAGTGCCCCCTTGAAGAACTCAGGCTTCAACATTAATTATGCAAAAATCCACAATTAATTAAATAGTTCATTAATTAATGTACTAATCTGTTTAAAAGCATGGCTTCTAAATAAATAGATATCAGTGACTGGGGGTTTGAATAGAGAAGCCAATCAATTGACAATATCTATCATGTGCTCAGTATATGATAGGAGTAGCAAATAAAGTAATAATAATAATAGTTCATAGAGAGCAGGTTTTATAATGAAAATCTATGTTGAAATTTTATTTTGGGAAAATAAAATAACTTGCCTGCTCTTATTTCTGCTTCTATAAAATGGAAAAGAATATCACCTATCTCATCTATCCATAGGATACAAGTATGAAAGGAGATAATATACCTTAAATAAGAAGAGACTGAAAAAAAAAAGCCAATGCATATGATCTACAAGACAATTTAAATTTTATTGAAGAGTAAAGCAAAAGAATTTCAGAGGGCGGGGGGAAACTAGAGATGAAACTTAAGGAAATTCTATTCAGTAAAGATAAGAAATTGAAAGGTTTTTATAAAAAAAATTGCACAAGATGCTAATGAGAAACAGTGAGGAAGCACAATTTTTCCATATTTTTCAGAAATTCTTTTTCACAAATCACATCTACTTACAAATTAATGCTATGAGCTCTCATATCATGCTATTTGAAACAGAACATTGAATCAAAATATGCAAATCTGTCATATATCTGCTTATACTGGATTGCTGCTGGTCTATAATTTTAGAGTAAAAATATTTTAATTTCACTTAAAAATAACAGAAACATCTGATCTAGTTAAAGAGGGAAAATAATTCCATGCCATTAAAGGAAAAGCAAGAGGAAAAAAACTTATGCTGCATAAGTTCTATGCAACACAACTGCTGAAGTAGGTAATGCTACAACTTGCCTCAGTGACAATTTTTACTTTCCAAAAGAAAGTTCCTATCTGGACACTTTGGTTAGTGCCTCGCCATCATAAAAACAATTCTAGCTCAACACTATATTTGTAGAACAAACTTTAATCAACCTTGTCATTCAAAAATGTCACTGCTGACAAAGATTAAGTATCATTCTGTTTACAGAAATAGTAAAAAGGTAAGCTTTATTTTTCATACTAAACACATATAAACATTGCCCTTTCATTCAGGCTAAGGCTGGTATTTCTGGAGCTGTGACTGTCTAGAACTGGGCATATGCATTTGCAAAAGTCTGTTCAATGCTTTCTTCTTCTCAGAAACATACCTCCACCTGACACCTCCTTCTTACAATCTTGAAAACAAAAAAACAACCATAAAAAAAATTTAGCTTAAAGTCTCAATTACTGGGGGCTGGGATTGTGGCTCAGCCATAGAATGCTCACCCAGCACATGTGAAGTGCTGGGTTCTATCCTCAGCACCTCATAAAAATAAATAAATAAAAATAAAGATATGGTGTCCAACTGCAACTATAAAAATATTTTTTTTTAAAAAAGTCTCAATTACTCTTTGCAGAAAGCCTGAAGAATGAGACCAAAAAAAAAAAAAAAAAACTTTTGTTCACAAGACAGGAATAAAAACCAAAGTCAGTTATCTAATCTTCTTTTCTCCTTCCCCTTACTGCTATGTTTTCTTGTCCTCTAAGAATTCTACTACAATTCTCACTATTCTGTTGTTTTTCTATGAAATCAACTTTGTTAGCTTCAGAATATGAGTTGAGAGCATGTGGCATTTGTCTTTCTGTACCTGGCTGATTTCACTTAATGATCTCTTCTTTCATCCACTTGGACACAAATGATAGGATTTCATTCTTTTTATGGCTGAATGATATTTCACTGTGTATCTATATCACATTTTGTCTACTCACATCCCCACCAGTTAATTTATATCCCCATTAAGAGTGACAGTTCCCCTTTTCTCTTCATATTCACCATCATTTTTTGCTTTTTCATTTTTACAGGTTTTCTGACTGGGGTGAGATGTTATCTCACTGTGGTTCTAATTTATATCTCCCTAACAATTAGTAATGTTAGCATTTTTTTCATATATTTTTTGGCCATTTGTATAACTTCTTTCCAGAAATGTCTAATGTCTACTCAAATCGGGCCTCCACTTTTTTCTTTTTCTTTTTTCTTTCTTTTTTTCTTTTTTTTTTTTTTTTACAATGGGGCTCTCATTAATTTGTCCAGGATGAACTTGAACTATCTGGCTCAAAAGATCCTCTTTCCTCGGCCTGCACCACTACACAGGCATGTTCACATGTGTGAGGACTGGACACCGAGAGCTTTACATCTGAGCTACAACCCCAATCCTTTTGATTTTTTGAGACAGGGTGTTGCTAAGTCACTGAGGGGGTCCTGCTAATTGTTGAGGTTGGCCTGGAATTTGCCATTTTCCTACCTCAGCCGCCTGAATCACTGGAATTGTATACGCCACTGTGCCCAGCTATTTGATATTTTATTTTTTAAATTTTTTTAATTTTTTTTTTTTGAGAGAGTGAGAGAGGAGAGAGAGAGAGAAGAGAATTTTTTAATATTTATTTTTTAGTTCTCGGCGGACACAACATCTTTGTTGGTATGTGGTGCTGAGGATCGAACCCGGGCCGCACGCATGCCAGGCGAGCGCGCTACCGCTTGAGCCACATCCCCAGCCCTAAATTTTTTAATATTTAGTTAGTTAGTTAGTTAGTTAGTTAGTTAGTTAGTTAGTTAGTTTTTCGGCAGACACAACATCTTTTTAAATTTTATTTTTATGTGGTGCTGAGGATCGAACCCAGCACTGCGCTCATGCCAGGCGAGTGCATTACCGCTTGAGCCACATCCCCAGCCCTATTTGATATTTTAAAAATCAGATTATTGGGTTTGTTGTTGCTGCTGTGGTTGAGGTTTTTTATTTTTTATATATTCTGGATAGTAATCTTATCAAATATTTCCAAAATCTTTTCTTATCAAAGTTTCCAAATATTTTCTCCCATTGTTTAGGTTGCATCTTCATTATAATTAGGAGGGGTAAGTTCTAATTTTATACAGCACAGTTCGGTGACTATAGTTTAACAACTTATTATATATTTTATGAAGAACTGAAAGGACTTTGAAGGCTCCAAACACAAATAAATGATAAATTTTTAAGGAGATGGAAATGCTAATTATTTACCCTGATTTGACTATTATACACTATATACATGTATCAAATTACCACATTGTATCCCATAAACATGCACATTTATGTGCTAATTAAAAAAGAAAAATTGAAGTCTTTTAAATTTGCACTGGAGAAACTCTAAAATATTTTCACTAATAATAAAAGTAACACATACATATTTTAAGAAAAAAAATATAATAAACAATTCCTATATCAACCCCCCCCAAAAAAAAGAAAACAAAGCCAGAACCACGACAGCAATCTGAGTTCCTCATATTTTAACAATTATTCTGTATTTACCTCAATTCAAAAAATGTTGGTTTGAGTTGTATCATTATTACAACTCATGAGGTAACATATACATTAACTTTCTAGCATGGAAACTGTCAATGTAGGCTCTCAATTACCTGGTTATTGTGTTTTAGGATATCTAAAATAATTTGGAGCAGAAAAATGCTATAGTACAGCAAGTCTCATTCCTACTTGGATCTGCCTAATTCCCAAAAACTTACCACAAAATAGCACTGCCATTAGTGTTCACCCCTCTTGCCCATGTTATTTGGACAACTGTCAAGATAGGCCATTGTCATCAAGAACAGATCACTGAATCCAATAGCTTACTTAAAAAAAAAAACTTGAGGTACCTCAAAAATTAAAAATAAAACTACAATTTGAATCAGCAGTTCCACTAATGGGTATATATCCCAGTGAAATCAGTATATCTAAGAAATCTGTACTTCATGTTCATTGTAGCACTGTTCACAATAGCCAAGAAATGGAAACAACCTAAGTGTTCATCAGTGGGTACATAATTATTCAGTCATAAAAAACCCAAATACTATCTTTTGTACAACATGAATGAAAAATGGAGCTCATTATGCCAAGTAAAATAAGCCAGGCGCAGAAAGAGAAGTACCACATGATTTCAATCAGAT
The DNA here is from genome assembly GCF_964194105.1 of Spermophilus citellus. Classification (NCBI taxonomy): domain Eukaryota; kingdom Metazoa; phylum Chordata; class Mammalia; order Rodentia; family Sciuridae; genus Spermophilus; species Spermophilus citellus. The sequence continues at coordinate 99,855,531 of NC_138191.1, read as the reverse complement.
GTAGAATCTACAAAACTTCACAGAAGTTCATAGATGTTGAAAGTACAATGGTGGTCACCAGAAACTAAGGAGTAGGGAAGAAGAAGAGAAAGGTGAAAGGCTGATCAATGAGTACTAAGAAACAGGAGCAAGAAGTCTGGCTTGCTGTATACTGTATATTTTAAAGTGCTAGAAGAAAGGATTTTGAAAGTTTTTACCAGAAATGACAAATATTTGAGGAGATAGATATGATAAACACTATACTTTCATGCAGGTATATGTGGTATAACTTGGTACTCCAATAATATCACATTAATATCCCCTAATGTACATTTTTAGGTTTAATATGTCAGTTAAAAATAAAATTAAAAAAAAATTGAATTATAATTTACAAATAATAAAATTACTTGTGATTTTTGAGGTGAAATTTAACAATATTTTCACTGTTGCAATCACCATACAATCAAGATAAAGAACATTTCCTGTAACACAAAAAGCCTACTTATACCATTCTGAAATTAAAAACCAGCCTCCATACCAACCACTGATCCTCATTTTCATCCTAAAAATTAGTTTTGTCTGTTTTCTTCTGTCCATGTTGTTCATCCATGTTACTATATATATCAACTATATAGCTCCTTTTCATTGCTGAGTACTATTCCTTTATGTGGTTGACAGCTTCTGAAATGGCTTCCAATCATCCCACCTCCTATTGCCCTTTAAAATCTCCTTGAGGGTGGTTGTATCTAAGTATTGTTTCTATAATGGTCAACAAATATATTAAAAAAATGTTCAACATCTCTATCAATTAGAGAAATGCAAATTAAAACTAGGATTCCATCTCACTACAGTCAAAATGGCAACTATCAAGAATACAAGTAACAATAAATGCTGGTGAGGATGTGGAGAAAGTGTACACTCATACATTGTTGGTGGGACTGCAAACTGATTCAATCATTATGGAAAGCAGTATGGAGATTCCTCAAAAAACTTGGAGTGAAGCCACCATTTGACCCAGTTATCCTACTCCTTAGTTTATACCCAAAGGACAGCATACTACAGTGATGCAGTCACATCAATGTTTATAGCAACTCAATTCACAATAGCTAAGTTATGGAATGAACCTAGTGCCCTTCACAGAAGAATGGATAAAGAAAATGTGATATACACACACACACACACACACACACACACACACTGGCATATTACTTAACCAAAAAGAATAAAATTATGGCATTTGCCAGTAAATGGATGGAACTGGAGACTATCAAGCTAAGTGAAATAAGGCAAAATCAAAAATCCGAAGGTCAAATGTTCTCTCAGATATGTGGATGTTAATACACCATAAGGGTGGCAGGGAAAACAGAAGTTCACTGGATTAGACAAAAGGGAAAGAAGGGAAGGGAGGGAGGATAGGAAAAGGAAAGACAGTAGAATGAATCAGACATAACTTTCCTATGTTCATATATGAATACATGACCAGTGATACACCACATCACATACAACCACAAGAATGGGATCCTAATTAGGATAAGTTATACTCCATGTATGTATAATGTGTCAGAATACACTCTACTGTCATGTATATCTGAAAAGAATAAATTTTTTAAAAAAGAATAGAGTTGGCACAGTGGCACACGTCTGTAATCTTGGTGGCATGGGAGGCTAAAGCAGGAGAATCACCAGTTCAAAACCAGCCTCAGCAAAAGCCAGGTGCTAAGCAACTCAGTCTCTAAATAAAATACAAAATATAGGGGGATGTGGCTTAGTGGTTGAGTGCCCTGAGTTAATCCCCAGTAACCCCCCCCAAAAAAAAGAATAAAATAAAAGTGAAATAATATCATCTCAGAAGTTAGATCACAAAATACTGGGACTTATATCTCTTTCTGAGGCCCCCAGTTCAACAGCCCACAAGAAAATCAAAAACAACTGATCTCAGAAGTAGGTTTTTTTTTTTTCTCAGTTGAACCTTGAGACTACATAATGATTGCAGCCCAAAAGAAACTATTTATACCATGATTCCTGATTTATATATAACTGTGAAATAACACATCATCTTTTAAGTCACTAGATTTGGGTAATTTCTTACAAAATAACAACCAATACATGTGGATATAGTACAATTGTTTACCTATCTGTTGGTTGATGAATATTTGAGCTGATTCTATTGTTCCATATTGGAAATAAAAGCCACAATGACATTATTGTGAACATATGTATTGATTTCTCTTAAGTAAATATGTTAAGAACAGAATTGCTAGACAGAACCTTGTTTAACCTCATTTAAAACCCTGCCAAACTATTTTCCAGAGTGACTGTACCAAGTTCCATTTGTTCCCTATCGCTAACAACAATTGAAATTTTTAGTGTTTTTAATTTTAGCCATTCCAACAGGTATAGTTTCTCATTGTAACTTAAATTTATATTCCCTGATTATTAATCACTAATGCCACTAAGCATCCTTCTGTGTTTACTGCCTATTTGCATATCATCTTCTATAAAGTACTGAACAGTATTATCAGTGGACCTATCATTGCTCTCTGAGGAGCAATGTACTTGGTCTCTCCTTGTAAAGTATTATTTGTATGTTCTTGAGCACCATCCTTTATTAGTTGACAAAGTTCCCTTCAATTCCTATGTTGCTCTAGTTTTGGTTTTATGTTTTAACATGAAATGGGTATTGAATATTGTCAAATGCTTTTCCCTTCATATACTGAGATGATCAAATAATTTTCTCATTATTGTACTAATATGGAGAAATTACAGTGATGGTTTATAACCTGTTAATCAAGTCTTTCATTTCTAAAACAGCATACTTCATGGTGAATAGACTTAATTATATTTTGCAGGATCCAATTTGTAAATATTTGTAAAGGATTTCTGCCTCTGTAGTTATAAGAAGATTTGTTTTCTTTTTTTCATGTAATGTCTTTTTTCATGTAATATCTTTTTAAAAATATTTTTTCATGTAATATCTTTTTTCTTATATTTTTTTCCTGTAATATCTGTTTTAGATATTAGGGTAATGCTGGCCTCATAAAAATAAATTACATAATGTTTCATCTTTCTCTGTTTTGTGAAGAATTGATAAGATTTCTTCCTTAAATATTAGGTAGAACTTACCAGAGACACCATCTGGGCTTGGGGTTTTCTTAATGGGAAGGTTTTGTTCGTTAATTCAATTTATATATTTAATGTACAAGTACTCACGTATTTTACTTTTACTTCTGTAAGTGCAATAACATGTACACTTAAAAAATAAATTTTCTAATCCTTTAAAGTTTCATGTATCTTTAAATTTTGGTAGCCTAAGTTTCTTCTTAATATTGCTTCTGGGGGCTGGAGATGTAACCCAGTGAGACAGCATTTGCCCAGTATGCTCAAAACACTAGATGAGACTTCCAGCCAAGAGAGAAAAAAAGAGAAAGAAGAGAAAGGAGAGGAAGGAGAGGAAGGAAGGAAGGAAGGGAGGAATATTGTCCATGTGTTAATATTTGTGGGTACCTCTTTCATTCACAATGTTAATAACTTGTGTTTTCTTTTTTGTTCTTGTTCATATTGACTTTTATTAATCTTCTCAAAGTTTTAAGTTTTGCTCGTTTTCCTAATATGTAACCATTTTCTACTTTATCGACTTCTGCTCTTATACCTATTTTCCTCTGAGCATACTTTGGGTTTGATTTCCTCTTCTTTTTAAAATTTCTTAATAAAGTTATGGTTAACATAAAATAAACTGCATATATTTAAAATCAAGAATTTGATAAATGTTGACAAGTGTATCCAACAGTGAACCACCACACTTAAGGTTATGAATTTATCCATCACTCCCCAAAGGTATCCTTATGCCTCTTGATAATTCCTCCATACTACCCTTCACCTTCGCCCCAAAGAACCACAAATTTTATTTCTAGACTACAGATTAGTTTGAATTTTCTAGAATTTTATATAAATGGAATTGCTGAATGTCCTATCTGGCTTTTTTCAAAATAAATTGTCAGAGATTGTTCTACATTGTTGCATGTAACAACAATCCTATGTTTTCATTTCTAAGTAGCATTCTATTGTATGTATAGAAATCAAATTATCTACTCACTGACTTATGAACATATGGGGGTTGTTTCTGGTTCGGGGCTATTACAAATCATGTTGCTATGAACAATAATATACATGTCTCTGATGAACATATGCTTTCATTATTCTTGGCTAAGTACCTAGGAGAGAAATGGCCAGTGTATTTTTAACTAAGAATCTGCCTAATTTTTTTCCAAAGTGGTTTTCTCTTGTAAGCCTTTTAGTTCACTAATCTTTTCTTCTTCAACTTCTGATCAGCTATTAAGTACATCTGGTGTATTTGTCATCTGAAGGAAGCATCACAGTCTTCATCTCTGGATGTTCAATTGGGTAATTTGTACATTTCTAAGGACTTATTTTAAATCTTTTCCTCTCTTTTTGAACACAAGTAATAAAATTATAATTGTTCTAGTAACATTACTTAATAATCCTAACATCTGTGCCAGCTCTGGGTTGGTTTTGATTGATTTATCTCAATATGAGCCAGATTTTCCTGCATTTTTATATGTCTGGTGATATTTTTTACCGGATGCTTAACACTGAATGTTGTCTCTTTGGGGTGCTGGATTTTTCTATTCAGATAGATGCATAGATAGATTCTTGAACTAGCTTCTGTGATGCAATTAAGTCACTTGGACATAGTTCAATCACTTTGCATTTTGTTTTTAAGATTTGTTAGTCAGCCCCACCAGAGCAGTACATCTAAGGCTAATCAGTCACCAGTACTGAATGAAGCAAGACCCTTCTGAGTAGTCTATCCAAAGCCCCATGAATTGTGAGGTTTTCTAGTCTAGCTGGTGGGAACAGATACTATGCCCAGTCTTGTTCCCATAAGCCTTTTGGGTGGTGTTTTAAGTACTTTTGGGAGTGAGAGTAAGTCTGATTACTGTTATTCTATCTTGGCTAGAAGCTGAAGTAAGAACTTTTCTTATTTGTTGGTAGAAATTTCAATCATTGCTTTTATAACTTTCTTCTCTTATAATTAATCATTTGAACTTAAAAGTTCTTAAGTTTCCCTCTTAATATCAATTTGATGACATCAAACAATCATAATTCAGATCAAAATATTTTCTAAATTTCCCTTGTGAGTTCTTCTTTCACCTATGGTTTATTTAGAAATATGTTTGTTATTTCCAAATATTCTGGGATCTTCCCTTTGTGGAATATCTCCCTCAACCCACCTCCAGATTCTTTTAAAGAGTACATTACTACTGAGTTTCAGCAATTTGATTATAATGTGACTTGATATGGTTTCCTTTAAATCTGGCTTCTTTCTAAATAAATTGTCAGAGATTTTTCTACATTGTTGCATGTAATAACAATCTATACTTTCATTACCAAGTAGTTTCTATTGTATGGATATGAACCAAATTATCTTCTTAGTTCTGATTTATTACCAAATAACTTTCTGAGATCTGTGAATTCAGTTTTCCTCAATTTTAGCTAGCAATGGACTATTTTCTTTTTCTTTAAAATTTCCCCCTTTCCACTATACCATTTATTTTGGAGGTTCTAATCACTCGTTATACCAATTTATTTCCCCGTACAGGCCACTCAGGCTCCAGCCTTCCCTCCCTACCCACTTATTCCAGTATTTTTGTTGTATGTGTGTGCACAACAGTTCACATTGCTTTGTTGCTATGTCTCCTAATTCATTGATATTTTCTTTCATCTCTGTAATCTATCTGAGTAACTTTTTAATTTTACAATTTCTATGTTCAGTTACATATTTTTCATTAGGTTATTTTCAAATATTTTACATTACTTTCCTCATTAAATTCTTGATTTCCTTTACATTGCTAAGCATGTTTATAAGACCTGTTTTCAAATCCTGTCTACTTCGTCACTGCTATTAAAGGATATGTTTTTATTTTCTACTTGTTCTTGGGGTTATAATTCGTAAGTTATTTCTACTGGTGTCCACTACTTTTTGATTGACTGCCAGACATTGTGAAAACCACATTAATGAGTGTCTAGATTTAGTAGTTTACCTTTAAAAGAGTGTGGAAGTTTATTCTGGCAAGCATTTAAACTTCTTGTATATCAGACTGATTATTCTGAAACTCCTTTATAAGCTTTTATCAGGTGCATCTAAAGCAGTAATTCTCAAAAACATAGCTAAAAGATTCCTGAGGTTCCTTGGAACTGATAATACAAAAGTACTGCTGTGTAAAACTGCAGATGTCTTATCACAAATAAAAACAGAGGTGCTAAAATGAATGAGTTGTCACTCCGTTATATTTTTCACCACCAAAAACAAAAATATTTATACATGTTTCATGAAGTAACAAAAATATTACTCTTATTAAATTTTGATGTTTTTAACATAATGTGTAATGAAATTGGAATTACCTAAAAGCACTTCTGCTACATACTCAAGTGTAATCACTGCCTTAAGTCAAAGGACTTGGTTTTTTCGCAGAATATCATTTTTATTTGAACAAGTAACTAACAAACTATAGCATTCAAACTACGTATTTTCTCAAAATTGAACAAAGGTGAGCCAGTCAATTAAAAAAAAAAAAAAAAAAAAAAAAAAAACACATGAGCAAGGCCCCGAGTTACAATTCCCAGTACCATGGGGAAATTTTGAAGAAAACAATTGCAACATTTGTTTTCATTAAATTTAAACCTTCAAATTAAAATCCAAATGTTGAAGGGCTGAGGCTGTGGCTCAGCGGTAGAACACTCGCCTGGCACATGCGAGGCGCTGGGTTCGATCCTCAGCACCACATTAAAAAAATAAAAATAAAAATAAATAAATAAATACATTATTTTTTAAAAATCCAAATGTTGATTTGTACCTGCCACTAGCAGCCTGATAACTTCCTTATACATTTGTTTTGTGAGATTATTAACAAATGTATTTGATTATCATGTATGTATCAATATATGATTGATATGCATAATGAAGTGAACCCATATTTTCCAAGTGGTTAATTCATATATATTCCAGTAATCTCGATTTTACAGATGTCCTAGCTCTTTTCCTCAAATCAGTTAAGACTCTTCAGCTTGCTTAAGGTCCTTTTTCCTTTTTTAAATTCATATTAATCCTACACTGAAATATAAGATATTTCAATGGATTTTAATATAACAGAATGTTAAAATTTCAAAGTAGTTTCACAGTTTATATTGCAACTAAACTTAAACCATCCATCACTAAGTTTTGGTACAGTATTTAAAAAGAATGTCACAATTACCTGGCTATTCAAATACTCCTCTTTTCTCAAAATACACATCTATTTAAAGTAGTATTTTCTTATGTTCTTCAATAGAAGTAATATACTGCAATAGAATGAGGGGAGTTGCTGACATAAGAAGCTACCTTCTTTCTATACAGATAAAAATCTGAAGTTTGCCAAACTTTTTGGTTTTGGAAAGTTATTTTTCATTTCAAATCTCATTTTTGATGACATGCAATGGGTTCATTATTGCTATACATTAATTAATCAATAAATATTCTTTAAATTTCTCAGTTTTAATTATAATACGGAAAACATTATTTCTGATGTCACTACTAATTGTCTCATATGTTTCCCTCTGGACTATTAAATGAATTTAACAGTCTCTTAGCCTCATCTATGAGTTCAAGGGATTGTTTAGCTTACCCAATTATGCACAGATTATTATTCAGTCAAAGATTTACAGGAAGCACGATCAAGATTTCTGAAATTTTTCTCTTGTCTCTAGATTGTTCCCTATATATTCCAGTGTCCTGGCTCTTTTCCTCAAATCAGTTAAGACTCTTCAGCTCTGCTTAAAGTCCTTTTTCCTGAACCATAATAGAAACCTCCTCCAGAAAAAAATCAGAGGCAACTATAGGGCTCACCTGGCTTGTTTTCTGTGTCTCAGGGATCACAGACAGATGCTGCTGGTTTTCCAGTGCTTAACAAGAGTTGTTCATATATTTTGTCCATTTTTTCAGGCACTCGAGTGAATGCTAATATAAACCAAGCTATTACCAGAAACTAATTATCCTGAAGAATAATATGTATATTTCAAATGTTGCTCTGAACACAATTTTCTTTGTAGAAATTCTTGTAATTTTCTGTAGTGCACACCAATTACTGCCAAGAAATAGCTCAATGATCTGCCAAGATTGAGGAATTTCAGAAAACTAACCAGTCACAAATAGAATTCATAAAAAACTTATTTCTCCAACTATTAGGCATGCTAATTCTATTTTACATGAAAATGCCTACCTTCACATTGGACAATAGGGTAGGTTATATTCACACAGTTGTATGTTAACATGAACCAAGCTATTACCATAAATCATTTCATTTAACAATTTATATTACAGATTAATAAAGATAATTCAAATGTTGCTGAGTAAAATTGTCTTTCCTTTTTGTTTCTTTTAAATTAAGCAATTTTTATTTGTGCATATTAATTATACAGAATAATGGTTTCATTGTGACATATTTGTACATGCATATAACATAATTTGATGAATTTCACTCCCCAGCACAATCCCTTGCCCTCCCTTCTTCCCTGGTCCTGATCCCCTTCCTCTACTATAATGGTCTCCCTTCTAATTTCACAAAATTCCTTTTTATTTTATTTTTTTCTCTCTGACACAGTCTTTCTGAGTCTGGTTTAATTTACTTATTAGCATAATACCCTCTAGCTTCATCCATTTTCCTGGAGAAGATATTATTCCATTCTTCTTTATAGCTGAATAAAACTCCATTGTATATGTGTGTGTGTGTGTGTGTATGTGTATATATATATATATATATATATATCACATTTTCTTTAGTCACTCATCTATTGATGAACACCTAGGCTGGCTCCATAATTTGGCTACTGTGAATTGTGCAGCTTTATGGGAATGTATGTATCTCTAAAATAGGCTGTCTTTAATTCTTTTGGATAGATACCAAGGAGAGGTATAGCTAGATCATAAGCTTTGCTTTTTGTTTTTAACAACCTTTTACTAGAACATTCTAATTTTGAATGAACAGAAAGTTTAATTTAAAAAATTAAAGTAAAATAGGGGGGAAAAACCCTATCTAAGCCCAAGTCAACAATTACTCAATGAATTTTGGCATACCCAGGAAAAAAAATAATCAGGAAAAGGTCATTCCATCTAGTCTGCTTAACATTCCAATAAACTAAGAATAGATTTTCCAAACTCTCTATTTGCCACTTAAATGCCTGAAAAACGGATCAGTTCAAATATTTTTTTAATTTTTCTTCAGAGTTCCAAATCTTAACAAACAATCTAAAAAATGCAGATTCTATAGAAATATCTTTTCTCAAGTTCATTTTGAAAATTAGGATTTAAATTTATAATATTAAACACTTGTAATTTTCAGAAGGCAACTAAACATGGCTGGGAGGGATCTGTCCCTATAAAACACATGACTACTAATATATTCCTATTATTTCAGAAAGGAAAACTACAGTGAAAGTGGATACTGTGGTTGTACTAACCATTTCCAAGCAGAATGTAGCAAACTATTATAGTATTATGATCACTACGATAGAAAGCACTGTTCCCTTTCTCTTCATGACTATTAGTATGCCAAATTATAAGCCCTCGGGGCTTTACACACACACACACACACACACACACACACATACATATTTATTTATATATACACTATTTCTATATATTTTTAAAGCTACAAATAACATTTCAGATTAATACTGCTACCATTTTAAATAAAAAATGTCAACACAAGATGGCGCCAAAAACTCAAGAGTAAAATAAAACCTAACCCATTTCAAAGCTGACATAAATGTCACCCAAAAGAAATAATATGTGCAAAATATATTTCAAGTACACTCAAAAACAATTTTTCTTGTTTCAGTAATATTTTTGTAATGTCACAAGAAAGGAATTATTTCATATCCTTGTCAAAATTTATTATTTTGCTCCCGCCCCCATGGTTTGGATTTGCCTTTCCCTAATGATTCACGATAGTGAACATTTTTTTCATGTGCCTAATAACTATTTCTGTATTTTCTTCAGAGAAATGTCTGTTCAAGTCCTTTTTCTATTTTTAAATCGGATTGTTTTCTTTGTTTAGTTGTAGGAGTTACTAGAGGGTAGGGGTAGATGGGGGGTGAGGGTAAGAGAGCAGGAATGAGGAAAAGGGAGATGTTGATCAAAAGGTTCAGTTTCAGGACTGGGGCTTTGGCTCAGTGGTAGAGCCAAAGTGGTAGAGCGCTCACCTAGCAAATGTGAGGCACTGGGTTCAATCTTCAGCACCACATAAAAATAGATAGATAGATAGATAGATAGATAGATAGAAAAAAATTTTACAGGTACAGTTTCAACTAGGCAATTCTAGTGCAAAGTATGGTGAATACAGTTAACAATAATATACTGTATATTTCAAAACTGCAAGACTAGATTTTTAAATATTCTCACCACAAAGAAATGATAAATATATAAGGTAACAAGATGCTAATTAGCTTGATTTACTCATTCTACAAAATAGTTGTGTATTGACACATCACATAATACCCTATAAACAATTAATAAATATCAATTTAAACACACAAAGCTAAACTAAAATGTTTCTAATACATAAATAAAAATAACTATGCACATTACGACCACAATTTGACATGCTGCTTGTTCAGGTTTTTAAATGATTCTACAAATTATTTGGGCAGTATAAAATTTTCGGCATGAACAGCTATCAATTTGCAGATGGACAAAACAATGCTGACACACATCATTTGTTGTCTACCCTTGCCCAAAAGTACAGATTATAATTAGTCCTCTTGCATTTTGTGTTCACAGTATCTCTGAACGGCAAATAAGACTATTGTTCTTTTCTTCTTTTTGCAGGTACTAACAACAACAACCAAAAAAAAAAAAAAAAAACCCTAACACTCATTATTCACAATATGTGTCTGGGACACTGAGGAGTTAAGGCATTTGCCAAAGATTACAAAATTAACCTGAATTACAGAGTCAAGACTAGATTAAATGTACAGATTCTGGAAAACAATAGTTTAATTAACATGAACTTCTTCAAACTGAAAACACACTTCCTAAATGTTTTAAATCTTTCCATATTTTACTTTGAAACTAAAATGGTCTAATAAAAGAGGTTTTAAGAAAATAGATTAAACATGAACAAAAAAGGGACAAATAATTCAACTAATAACAGATTTTTTTCTGAATTTCAAAAAAAGGCTATACAGAAGAAGTCCAACAAAAGCAGATTTGTTCACAGCACTAATTCAACAATCTTTATTAAACAAATACTTGTATGTTAAGTTAAATCCAACATTAGATCTTGGAGAAATAATAACAACACCTACCCCCAAGGATATCACACTATTTTATACTAGAAAGTATTTTACACAGGGACTAATGCTTTAAAAGTAATTCTAAATTCCATGGGTTAAGATTTTTTTCAAGGTTAGAATTTATTCAAGATTAGAAAATGAATGGGAATAGGAAGGATAGAATGAATCAGACATAACTTTCCTATGTGCATGTAAGAATACATGACCAGTGTAACTCCACATCATGTACAACCACAATAGGAAGGTAAGCTCTATGCATACATATTATGTCAAAATACACTCTACTGCCATGTATATTTAAAAAGGATTTTTTTAAAAATTAGAAAATGGAATTCAGAATGTTTTTCAAACTGAAATGAAAATGCAGTAATAGAGGACACTTAAAAACAGTAATGGGCCAATGTCATCACCACTAGGTGTCACTCTGATATAAAATTTCTTGGTTAGTTTTCATATCTTGTTGCATCTCCCTGGCAATAACATGAAAAGGCTGCATTATTTTATTGAGCATTTCTTGGCATTTTAAAATTTGTACACACATACCTACAGAAATATTAGAACTTATCTAATTCTTGAATAACTATTAGATGATCTATATCTAACAGAACTATTATATTGCAGGTCACATAAAATTTAATAAGTGTATTTTTTAAAATATCCTATGCTGGATGAATAAATATACCTACACATATATGCATACCTCTTTTATAGAACCATTCCTTTCCTCAACAGGTATGAATATACTAAACACTGTATTTGGAAAAATAATTTAAAAGGCAAGATTTAAAGAATAACAAATTTAAAGAACAACAAAAGGAAAATCAAATACAAAGCAGGAAATTGGGAGCAATGTAAGGAGAGCTGTATTTTAGAAAGATTACTTAAGTGCAACTATAAAATATATAGACTAGAGAAAGAAAAACATCTTAACCCATGGACATTAGATAGAATTATTTTAACAACTCATGCCCCAAAATGAATTCTTACACTGCAACAAATGGAATGATTCAAGTGATATAACTCACAGAATTTAACAGAAAAAAAAGCAGTGAAAAAAGAAAAATATCTAAAAAGGCCCAAATATTATCCATAAATATGCGTTCCTTTGCTTATACCAACACTGAACAAAAAGAAGGTACATGACATAAGTTTGGTGTTTATAAGGGAATAACTATAACACAGAACAAAGAAAATTGAAACTATTAACAATATCTGATTTATACTTCATTTTGAGATGTTTTGTTTACTGTATGTTGTTAACTATTTTACTTGTTTTCAAATAGGATGACAACTTGACTACTCTTACTCTATCACACTTAAGCACATTTTTACAGTGGATTATAAAGTCAACAGTTTATAAAACGTGATTCCTAGAAATTCTTTCATATGAATCTATGATAAAGCTTTAAAATATTTCTATACTCTCTACATAAAGACAAAATTAAAAGTACAATATTCACATATATCATCCAGAGAAGCATGCGCTTCCGAGCACTATCTTTTATACTTTGGAAGTGGAATGTCCTCCAAAAACTCAAATATTAAAGGCTTAGTTCCCAACTGGTGGTGCTATTGTGAGGTGGTAGAAAGTTTAAGAGGTGGGGCCTCGTTGGAAGAAGTAAGTCACTGGAAGCATGCCCTTAAAGGATTATATTGGGATCCTGGTCCCTTCCCTGTCTGTTTGCTTCCTCACCATAATGTTCTGCCTCACCACATGCCCAAAGTGATAGGGCCAACCAAATATGAACTGAAACTTCTGAAACTGGGTCAAAATAAATCTCTTCTCCTTATAACTTGATTGTCTCAGATATTTTGTCACAGCAGTAGAAAGCTCACTACACACTACGCTTGAAATGAGCAAGGATTTCACTCAAGAAAATAGTTCAAGTATTCAAAATATCCATGAACTTCCAATCTACTACATCAAATAGCCCATCAACAAAAAGAACCAAGTGAGACACTGTTTATTCACATGAATTTGGCCACATGCAACATAACAGCAGTTCACATGTATTTAATATTGAAATGAATTCTAGTTTTCTTAGAAATTATTTCAGATTTTGTCTCTTTTAAGATTTAAAAGAAAAATTTTAAAATGGCACTAATGATGAGAATATCCATCAGTAAATTAAGAAAGTAAAGACAATGCCTGACTTTTTAAAAATATACATGTATTTTTTTTTAGTTGTAGGTGGACACAATACCCTTGTTTTTATTTTTATTTTTTTATGTGGTGCTGAGGATCAAACCCAGCGTCCCAGGCGTGTGGATGAGTGCTCTACCACTCAGCCACAACCCCAGCCCACATCTGACATTTTTTAAGTGGTCCACAAAAGAGACAAAGGATGCCTTAACAATATTACTAAAAATCCATATAAGCAATAAGAATGATCAATTCTGACTAATACTAAAAAGAGAAACAAAGCCATTGTTAAATATTAGTAGACGGGATTTGGTCATTAAAAGTACAAGTTTATTTAAATATCATTTAAAACTTGTTGAATTCTTTGAAACTATACTGAATCCAAAAAAGCCAAACTCAATTCATAACTGCATTTCCTCATTACATACTTTCCAACTCATCACTATAAAAATTTTTTTTTTCCCCAAAGTGAAAAAAGTGACATACAGTGTCACATACCTGTGGTCCCCACAGCTTAGAAGGGTGAGGCAGAAGGTTTACAAGTTCAAAGCCTGTCTCAGCAATTTAGTGAGGCCCTAAGCAATTTAGTAACACTCTATCTTAAAAAGAGCTGGGGATGTGGTTCAGTAGTTAAGCATCCCTGGGTTCAATGCCTAGTAAGGGGGGGGGGGGGAGGAGTAAGCAGGGCATGATGGTATACATCTGTAATCCCAGAGGCTCAGGGGGTTGAGGCAGGAGGATCTGGATTTCAAATCTAGCCTCAGCAAAAGCAAGGTGATAAGCAACTTAGTGAGACCCTATCTAAATAAAATACAAAATACAGCCGGGGATGTGGCTCAGTGGTCAAGTACCCCTGAGTTCAATCCCTGGTACTTCCCCCAAAAAAGTAAGATTTTAAAATGGAAAAAGGAAAAAAGAAAAACAAATGTATAGCATAGTTATTTCACCTAAAAAAGTTTGATGAGTTTGGCAGATGACTACATTCTTATTTAATATTTATTGGCCAAAGGTAGGAAAAAGAGATTACCAGTTTGTTAAAAAGGTCTCAATTCAAAATGAGCTTTGGAATTTGGATTCCTTGTGGGGGCAGGGATTGAAATTTAAAATGCATCAGGAATATTGCTTAAAAATGTTGTCACAGTATACCTCTTATATGTCTTACTTGAGTAAAAACTGAGGCTAATCATGTTTCAGAGGTATGTTTACTCTCTCTAAGGATTCTTTGAAATTTCTTTATTATTTTATAGTCAGATATACTATTTTTCTGAAATATACTAAATAAGTTAATTTCTTTTTCTGAAATATAATAAATAAGTTAATTTCTCTTTCAGAATCACTAGTTGAAAATGTATCAGCAGATGTGTGTTTCAATGCTAGCTAGAATATTGCACATCATAGAATGCACTTGACTTCCTATTATTTTGCTTTACCTTCATTTCATCTTTCTTTTTTTTTTCCTGACTGGTCTTTCGTATTGTACCTAACTATAATATTTTCAATATTTGTAAATAGCTTTATTTTCTTCTGAAGACAAAGGTTAGATAACTCAAAGAATCCTCATAGTATGTAAAATAGCTAATGCAGTAGCTTGTAAATAGTATGTACTCCACAAGTATTATATTTTAATATGCTAAGATAGAAAGATCAAGTTTCAATCTCGGTTTCATAGAACTCAAACTGAAAAATGTTTAAGTATATCCCTTTACATGTGACTGGGTAGGGGGAAGAATTTTAAAGACTTAACAAAGATGATCATGAGGGCAATATACGCCTAACATTTTAAAGTAAAATACTTCTAGTAAGTGCATCATTAAAACACAACAATAGAATGACTGCCTAGTTTATTTAACATCTGCAAAAAAGCAAGGTACAGATAAAATTATATGAATAAAGAAGTTTAAAAAAATAAGCCCTTGAGGAAAATTAATAGAATTAGATTATTCAGCCTGAGAAAAGAAAGCATATGGTAATGTCTTTGTTTATAACAAGGAAAACTAATACAAAAACTTATCTATTTTCACTACAGATCAAACAAGAGCATGGAATGAAACATCAGCATAAAGGATCTGTTTTGTTTTTTTTTTTTTTTTTTGGGGGGGGCGGGGAGTAGTAAAACATGTCCTTGATACAGGTTATAAGGAAAACTGCAGAAACTTGCTCTTTGAAACTCTGAAAATAATAGCTAATTTTCATAATTTCTGATCATGTATGTAGGGTTTCTGAAATCTGTAGACTAAGACTGTAGGTTTTTACATTAGAAAGTAGTACTTTAAGTGTATTCCATTACTGCTATGGATCTCTATTTCTGTAAAAAGTTACCTTAAACAAGCAAAAAAAGATGTAAATTTCTTACTAAATAACTGGGGAGAGCCAGATGTTTTTGAAGTGTACAACTGCAGCACAAGTAACTGTGGCTAAAGCAGAAGCAGCAGCATAGACTACCCTTTAGCAAGTTTTTACTCTAAATAAGTATTTTTATCTTTATTTTTATATTTAAAAACTAAGCATTTTATCTACAATATTTTTTTAAGATGGGGTCCCACTATGTAGACTGGCCCCAAACTTCTGGTCTAACACAATCCACTGGCCTCAGCCTCCCCATTTAGCTAAGACTATAGGCTCATACCACCATGCCCAGCTTAAAAACATCTAACCCTCAAAATATGGCTAGAAGATAGGGATGGTTATATTACTATAATTAAGAAATCTTAAGCTTTGAGAAGACTAAATGATGATATGGATTGAATGTTTCTTTCTATGTTGAAACCCTACACCTCAATGTGATAGTATCTCGAGGTGGGAATCTTTGGAATGATTAACTCTTAAAGGTAGAGACTTATATTGGGATTGGCCTTGTAAGAAGAAACACAGCTCATTTCTCTCACTGTCCTGAGCTTTGTAAGGATTCACTGATGAGATATCTATCTTCAAATCAAGACGTAGGACCCTAGCAGATCTCAGGTATGTAGGTACCTTGATTTTCTACTTCCAAGATGCTAGGGTCATAAGAAATATTGTTCTTTATTAAAGCCATTCCAAATATGTATATTTGTTATATCAGCTCCAAATGACTAAGACAATACAAAATATACCAAGATCACACATCAATTAAATGGTAGAATCAGCATTAAAATATAGGTATGTCTGACTGAAAAATCCACTCTCCTCCCCACCCCCCAGTGCTAGGGATTGAACCTAGGGCTTCACACATGCTTGGCAACTGCTCTACCACCAAGCTAGCCCCAGCCCTAAAATCCATACTTCTAACCATCAAGTATTACTGCCTTTTAAACTGTGTGATTTATCTAAAAGTTCTCGTCCAATACATAAACCCTGTTCTGTTTCACAGCTAATTTTTTATTAAAGTTGTTTATACTTTCCTTTTAATAATCAGAAGTTTCTTTCAATCCACAGAACGTTCAGAAATATGACATTAGTGAATGTAGGACTTTCTTCTGCCAAAAATAATGAGAGGTTTTATTTGTTATCTAGGTGGAAGGTTATATAACTCATGCCCATTTTCAGTGGTCCTAGTCATACAAAGTATGAAAAGAAACTGAAGCCACACACATGCCAGCCCTGAATGGCAAACTGAACATATGTTATTAATGAAGTAATTTCATACAAATATAGTCATGTGCCACACAACGACATTTCAGTGAACAGAGTGCACATACAATGTGGATTCCTAGGATGATATCACCTAGTGACACTGTAGCTATCTTAGTTTATGTATGTATACTCTATATGTTCATACAATGCTGAAATGCCTAACAAACATGTATTCCATCATTAAGCAACTCAAAACTGTAATCAATTCCATAAAAAGTAACTGTATTCAGTCAACAGGTATGTATTTTATTAAACAATCATGCGCTTAATAATGAAACCACAGCAATAAAGAGAAATGGCGTTAGTATTCAAAGAGCATATCTAGGGGGCAGAGTTGTGGCTCAGTATGAGTACTTGCCTAGCATGCATGAGGCACTGGGTTGGATCCCTGGCACCACATAAAAATAGAAAGAAATAAAATAAAGGTTTTGTGTCCATCTATTAAAAAGAAGAAGAAGAAGAACAAGAACAAGAAGAAGAAGAAGAAGAAGAAGAACAAGAACAACAACAACAACAACAACATATCTAGTCAGAAAAAATATATTATAAAACATTAAGTACTATGAAAGAGGAAATAAATAACACAATAGAATATACAGGAAAGAGGTAACGTCAACTAGATAATGGAACAGGAAGCCCCAGATTCTCTGATCCTTTATGGAGATATCAATTCAATAAAAATTAAAAATAAGAAAAAAAAAAAACCTTTGTAAGAAATCCAGAAATCAATTAAGAGATGATTATACTCTGGGTAAAAAAGAAACCAGACACAGAGAAGCCTTCAGGAAAGTCTATAGCATAATCTTTCCCTGGGACTAATTGAGAAAACTCCCAGTTCTCAAGTTCTCCCTGGAAAAGTAAGAGAAGACTGAAACCTATCTACCGTAGTCAGGCTTTTTCAAAGGCTGCCTAAAGGACTGGTTTCTGTCATGCCTGAATCTAAGCACTGACAGGAAAGGGTACCAGGTTGAGAGCCATTAACAACAAAGATGATGGATTAGATTAACACATGTTCACGTAACAGTTCCTACACACCACTCCTGGGGATGAAAAGAATTGAGGCCTGTGTCCAACATTCCAGATTTTCGGGATGCTACTCAAGGCACTGATTTCTATCTCATCTGTTTTGGTGGGCTGACAGAACCCAACACACTCTACATACCTGGAAGCTACTGAGAACAAAGGACAGCCAGACAGCTTGGTGTTGTTTCAGAGGGCTTGCAGTACAGCCTACAGGAGCTAATACAACTAATCAATCTTTTGGGGAGAGTGCAGTGTACATCCAACAGTCCACCTTTGAGGGACACCACCCAAGGTTCTAGTTTGTCGGCTACTCAACTCAGAGCACTGATGAGACCCACAGTACTCTAAAAGGCTGCAAACCACTAAGAAGAAAAGATGTGCACCTTGCAGCTCTTCCAAAGAACTTGTAATTCTATAGAAAGACACCAGAGTAAGAGATTGCATACTCCTAAAAAAAGAAATCAGCAAATCCCTCTACAAACTTACAGATGTAAATCCAAAGGCGCATTCACAGAAAAGGTATCAAAGTTCTTTCCCTGTATGAATCTAAGTCCATAAAGACTGAAAAGAGGCAGCTATTGGGGAAGGGAGTGAGGGTGATCCCAACAGTTAAAAGATACACAAAGAAACAGGGAAACAAGGAAAAAACAATGATGTAAATTAAATCTCCAGAAACCAATGCCAACAAATGGAAGGATATAAATTACCTGAAAAATAACAGGTGCTAAATGAGCTCATGGAAACAATGTATGAGGAAAATGAGAATATCAACAATGAGAAATTGTTAAAAAACAATTATGGTGGCACACACCTGGAATCCCATCAGCTCAGGAGGCTGAGGTAGGAGGATCACAAGTTCAAAGCCAGCCTCAGCAAAAGCGAGGTGCTAAGCAATTCAGTGAGACCCTGTCTTTAAATAAAATACAAAATAGGGCTAGGGGTGTGGCTCTATGGTCATGTGCCCCCTGAGTTTAATCCCTAGTTCAATCCCCCCCCAAAAAAATTATTATGCAAGTGAAGAACACAATAACAGAATTGAAAAATTCACTGGAGGATTCAACATCAGACTTGATAAAGCAAAAGAAAAAAAATTCACAAACTTGAAAACAGATCTCCTGAAATTACAAAATTATCCAGAGAAGGAAAAAAAGATGAAAAAGATTGAAGCAAGCCTAAAAAACCTGGTCCACATCACCAAGTGAACCACTTTGCTCATTATGGGACTCACAAAAAGAGAAAAGTCAAAGGGCTTGAAAGTTTATTTTCAGAAATAACAGACCAAAACCTCCCAATCTGAGGAAAGAACTGGACATCCAGATCCAAGAAACCAAAAGGACTTCACTAGGGCAAAGACACATTTTAATTATATTGTCAGAAGTCAGAAACCTTGTATATCAGAAGGGAGTGGGAATGTATATCCCACTGAGAGACACAGCTGAGTAAGACAGGGTGGGGGGGGGGAGTAACAAAAGTCATTAAGACAGAAAAAAACAAAATGGCAATAGTAAGGAAATTAAAATATCTGCAAACCCAGAAAACTCTTATCAGGCAAATGAACTTTCAAAAATGAAACAGAGGGGCTGGGGTTGTGACTCAGTGGTAGAGCATTTGCCTGGCACATGTGAGGCACTGGGTTTGATCCTCAGCACCACATAAAAAATAAATAAATAGGGGCTGGGGCTCAGCAGCAGAGCACTTGCCTAGCATTTGTGGGGCCCTGGGTTCGATCCTCAGCACCACATAAAAATAACTAACTAAATAAATAAAGGTATTGTGCCCAACTACAACTAAAAAATAAATATTTAAAATAAATAAATAAGTAGATAAATAGATAAGATAAAGGTACTATGTCTGTCTGCAGCTAAAAAAAATTTTAAAAGAAAAAGTAGTAAAAGCTTTCCCTGATAACCAAAAGCTGAAGGAGTTTAGCACCTTCATTATAAATGGTAAGGTGAATTCTTCAAGTTGAAACAAAAGCATACTAGGCAGCAACAAGAAAGTATATGAAGATATAAAGTTCACTGGTAAAACTAAATGTATAGACAAATGCAGAATTCTATATTATGGTTTTAAGTCATTGTTAACCTGCTATGTAACTTAAAAGACAGTGCAAAAAAAAAAAAAAAAACAGCAAAATAATGGATGCCCAATATAAAATGATGTATCATTTATGACAATAACATAAAATATCCAGAGTGGGGAGAAATAAGACAGAAGAGAATGTATATGATTAAAATTTGTATATTATTAAAGATTTTTTTAATGACATAAAGAGTAGTTTAGTGGATTTTTTAAAAAGATTCAAGTGTATGCTATTACAAAAGACTGAATTTAGATTTATGGATACACAAAGGATAGAAAAATATCCCATTCCAATAATAATGAAAATTAGGAGTGGCCATATTTACATAAACAAAACCAACTAAGTCAAAACTTGTCACAAAAGACAACGAAGGATATTTTATGATAATTAAAGGGTCAATTAAAATTACAAATATATAGCATCAGAGTACCCAAATATATGAAACAAACATAAAACTGATGGCAGAAACAGAAATCAACATAATTAGAGTAAAGGATTTCAATATTTTACCTTCAATAATGAGAACATCCAGCTAGAAGATCATAAGAAAACAAATGAACAATGCTATAGATCCATTCAGTTAACAGAAAAAAAAGTCAATTATGACAGTTCAGTGAGTAAGAGAGAAATCGTGGTAAAGGTAAAACTGGAAATATAGGCAGGGGCCTAATTAAGCAGGAACTTACAAGTCATGTTAAAATTTTATCCTAAAAAACAATGAAAAGTTTTTGAACAGTTTTAAGTGAGAGAATAATATAGTCTGATTATTGTTTAGTGTTTCAACAGTTTTGTTTCTCAATGCCAATTAGTGAAACTGTATTACAAAATGATTTCCCACAAAATGAACAAAGGCAAAATTTCAAATTTATCTAGATTTAAGGCAAAACTACATTAAAATAGAAATTAATACAATTTCTCAGTCTATAACAAAATTGGATCAAATAAGCTGAACCAAATACGACTTCAATATGGTTAAGCTAGAGTAACTTAGTTACTTAAAGTAAGTTAAAGTCTATCCAAAAATGGCAAGCACATATTTTGAGTTTCCTTTAATAGGATTTCTCAACTGGCAGAGAGAGAAAATTTAAAAAAGAATACATCAGGTAGTGTCAATGTGAGAGTATTAAGTAGAACCTTTAGAAGTAATTAGGCAATGAGGGTTCTGCCCTTTAGAGATGCTTATTAAAGGGCTTGACAAAGAAAACTCATTCCTTTGCCCTTCCGCTTTATGCCATGTGAGAACCCAGCAGTCCTCCCTCCAGAGGTACCATTTTGGAAGCAGAAAGCAGCTATCACCAGACACTCAACCTGCCAGTGCCTTGATCTTTGATTTCCCAATCCTCAGAAATAGGAGAAAATAAATTTTTTTTCTTCACAAATTATCCAGGCTCGGGTATTCTGTTACTGCACAAAACTAAGAAGCATACTACAAAAAATGAATGTGTTCTAGTAATAAAACTGGTATGCAATGTTCCCAATAATTATAGTATTTTTGATTTGCATCAGCCCTAAAATAGCAGCATACACCATCTCATCCATGTGGAACAACAAAAAACAATTATTCTTAAACTTACCTCAAACTCACAGAACACAACAATCGACCTGTATGAGAAAGCATCAGTTTCAATTTGTTCCCCCCCACACAACCCTTCTTGGTAGCAATCAACTCAAAAGAAAAGAATTTCAACCGAATATATACCTAATTAATTACTCATTTGTGAGGACTTTATGGTATAGAAATTCTTACCAACAGTACAGCTGTCTTCAAGTACCACATCAACATTTCTGTCTCTGTACTCAACTCTGAAATCCAGCATACGAGGTTGCCTTTCTACAATCTGCCTAGATGGCATCACAGGTCGAAACGCTGAAGAAGAGGAGGGAGTAGTAGCTGGAGCTGGGTGACTTGCTGGATCAAATGCAGGGCCTGGTATGGTCTCACCTCCATAATCACTACAACGTTAACAGAAAAGAAGAATTATCATCAAATAGATCATTATAGAATACTACTAAGGACCCTCTTCATCCTTGACTTCTATATTCTTCCTATGAAGTTTACACACCCATGAGTCAAGACCAAACTTAAGTTCCACTTCCTCCAATAAATCTTTTTCAGGGACCAAAGGCCACAATATCACACACTCTACTTTCCACAAAGACTATTTGGAAATTTTACAGCTTTATTCCTCACTTCTACCCCCTCTAACTCGTGGTCTTCAAAGACTTTTTTTTTCCTAGTCCACAGAGAAAAGAGAAAACATCAAGAGGAATTCCCCTTAACATCAAATCCACAAACTAACCCAGATATGCACTCTCCCTCACTCTCTCTTCATATAAAATACAGGGGACACCATTGTTCCTATATGAAAAATCTAATACCATCTTCTATTAGCTTTACATTAAGGATTATACCTCCTTTCCTTTCCAGTATCTTTGGTAACTCCTGTGTTCTGGATTCTCTGCTCCCCCAACCCTGCCCCAATTCTGTGAATAACATTTAAACATATTTCAAATCTTTTGTCTTCTTAAGAAAAATGAAATCATAGATCTGTCTACTTAATAGCTGTTTCATTTGTAAAATGGGAAAAATAATTATATTTGGACAACGCTAGTACCCTAGTAAGATCTCGAACCACAAACTCAGTGTATCTAAACCTTCATTAATGTTTCCCCAAGTCTGATCCTCCTTGATTATTCTTAATATCAGCAGCCTAATCCAGAAACCTCTGGTGTTATCCTTGATGCCTTCTTTTCTTCAACTCCCAAGTCTAATCAGTTCTTTCAATTTTACCTCCTAAATCTTTTAGATAAATAATCCACCTTTACTCTCTTATTAAACTGCTACCTTAATCCAAGTCACAATCATCTCTTGTACCAACTAACATAACAGCCTCCCAACTAATCTCTTACTACATTCTCTTGCTCCCCTGCAATCCATTCCATACCACCTGTTATGGTTTGGATGTGAGGTAACCCCCAAAAGCTCACATGAGAGTAAAAGTTCAGAGGAGAAATGATTGAGTTGTGAGATTCTAGCCCAATCAGTGATTTAATCCCCTGATAGGGAATAGCTGAGTGGAACTGAAGTGGTAGGGTGTGGCTGAAGAAGGTGGGCATTGTGGCATGGCTTTGGGAACTTATATCTGGCAAGTGGAATCTCTGCTTTTTGATTACTATGATGTGAACTGCTTCCCTCTGCCACACACTCCACCATGATGTTCAGCCTCATCTTTAGCCCCAAGAAATGGAGCTGGATTTGATAGACTAAGACCTGTGAAACTGTGAGCCCTCAAATAAACTTTTCCTCCACTACAGTTGTTTTGGTCAGATCCTTTAGTTACAGCAGTGAAAAGCTGACTAAAACACCATCCCTAAAGTGAAATTAAAGAAAAAAAATGTCTTTGTACATTTTATTTCTTAATCTTTCCATTAATCCTGACAGCTCTTCTAATAGAGTACCCTTTAAAGCCCTGATTTGAATCCTACCTTTCCATTCTCATCCTGTAGCATGTTAATAACCACAACTGTCTTCATTAATTTTATCTTACCTTGGTCCTTAACATTTCACCAAAGAACATAAGCTATTCCTTCAAAGAAAAGTTTTTCTTCACCAAATCAATCTCACTTCTATTTTTCTTAGACCTAATTATATTTCATATTTCATATCTCTGACTGAATATATTTCTTTTTCTTTTATTGGTTGTTCACAACATTACAAAGCTCTTAACATATCATATTTCATACATTAAGATTGAAGTGGGTTATGAACTCCCAATCTTTACCCCAAATGCAGATTGCAGAATCACGTCGGTTACACATCCACAATTTTACATAATGCCCTATTAGTAACTGTTGTATTCTGCTACCTTTCCTATCCCCTAATATCCCCCCTCCCCTTCCCTCACATCTTCTCTCTCTACCCCATCTACTGTAATTCATTTCTCTCCTTGTTTATTTTCCCATTCCCCTCACAACCTCTTATATGTAATTTTGTATAGCAATGAGGGTCTCCCTTCATTTCCATGCAATTTCCCTTTTCTCTCCCTTTCCCTCCCATCTCATGACTCTGTTTAATGTTAATCTTTTCTTCCTGCTCTTCCTCCCTGCTCTGTTCATAGTTGCTCTCATTATATCAAAGAAGACATTTGGTATTTGTTTTTTAGGGATTGGCTAGCTTCACTAAGCATAATCTGCTCTAGTGCCATCCATTTCCCTGCAAATTCCATGATTTTGTCATTTTTTAATGCTGCGTAGTACTCCATGGTGTATATATGCCACATTTTTTTTTATCCATTCATCTATTGAAGGGCATCTGGGTTGGTTCCACAGTCTAGCTATTATGAATTGTGATGCTATGAACATCGATGTGGCAGTATCCCTGTAGCATGCTCTTTTAAGGTCTTCAGGGAATAGTCCGAGAAGGGCAATAGCAGGGTCAAATGGTGGTTCCATTCCCAGCTTTCCCAGGAATCTCCATACCGCTTTCCAAACTGGCCGCACAAATTTGCAGTCCCACCAGCAATGTACAAGTGTACCCTTTTCTCCACATCCTCGCCAGCACTTGTTGTTGTTTGACTTCATAGTGGCTGCCAATCTTACTGGAGTGAGATGGTATCTTAGGGTGGTTTTGATTTGCATTTCTCTGACTGCTAGAGATGGTGAGCATTTTTTCATGTACTTGTTGATTGATTGTATATCCTCCTCTGAGAAGTGTCTGTTCAGGTCCTTGGCCCATTTGTTGATTGGGTTATTTGTTATCTTAGTGTCTAATTTTTTGAGTTCTTTGTATACTCTGGATATTAGGGCTCTATCTGAAGTGTGAGGAGTAAAAATTTGTTCCCAGGATGTAGGCTCCCTATTTACCTCTCTTATTGTTTCTCTTGCTGAGAAAAAACTTTTTAGTTTAAGTAAGTCCCATTTGTTGATTCTTGTTATTAACTCTTGTGCTATGGGTGTCCTATTAAGGAATTTGGAGCCCGACCCCACAATATGTAGATCCGAGCCAACTTTTTCTTCTATCAGACGCAGAGTCTCTGATTTGATATCAAGCTCCTTGATCCATTTTGAGTTAACTTTTGTGCATGGCAAGAGAAAGGGATTCAGTTTCATTTTGTTGCATATGGATTTCCAGTTTTCCCAGCACCATTTGTTGAAGATGCTATCCTTCCTCCATTGCATGTTTTTAGCCACTTTATCAAACATAAGATAGTTGTAACTTTGTGGATTAGTCTCTGTGTCCTCTAGTCTGTACCATTGGTCCACCCGCCTGTTTTGGTACCAGTACCATGCTGTTTTTGTCACTATTGCTCTGTAATATAGTTTGAAATCTGGTATCGCTATACCGCCTGATTCACACTTCCTGCTTAGAATTGCTTTTGCTATTCTGGGTCTTTTATTTTTCCATATGAATTTCATGATTGCTTTCTCTATTTCTACAAGAAATGCCGTTGGGATTTTGATTGGCATTGCATTAAACCTATAGAGAACTTTTGGTAATATCGCCATTTTGATAATGTTAGTTCTGCCTATCCATGAACAGGGTATATTTTTCCATCTCCTAAGATCTTCTTCTACTTCTCTCTTTAGGGTTCTGTAGTTGATTGTATAAGCCTTTCACCTCTTTTGTTAGGTTGATTCCCAAGTATTTTATTTTTTTTGAGGATATTGTGAATGGAGTGTTTTTCCTCATTTCCGTTTCAGATGTTTTGTCTGACTGAATATATTTCAATTCATTTTGTTACCATACACTAGGTCTAATTCTCTACCGATATTATAATTAAAAATTTGCAGACAGCAGAATGCATTTTGATTCATTGTACACTATTGCAGTACAACTTTACATTTCTATGATTGCACATGATAGTGTCACACTATATGTGCAGTCATACATGTACCTAAGGTAATGATGTCCATCTCATTCCACCATCTTTCCTGTCCCTATGAACCCTCCTTGCCCTCTCTCCCCTTTGCCCAAAGTTCCTCAATTTTCCCCATGCCTCCCCCTGCCCGTTATGGATCAGCATCCACTTATCAGAGAAAACATTTGGCCTTTGATTTTTGGGGATTGGCTTACTTTGCTTAGCATGGTATTCTCCAACTCCATCCATTTACCTCCAAATGCCATAATTTTATTCTCTTTTAATACTGAGTAATATTCCATTGTGTATATATATCACATTTTCTTTATCTATTCATCTACTGAAGAGCATCTAGGTTGCTTCCACAGTTTAGCTATTGTGAATTGAGCTGCTATGAACATTGATGTGGCTGCATTACTGTAGTATGCTGATTTTAAATCCTTTGGGTATAAACTGAGGTGTGGGATAGCTGGGTCAAATGGTGGTGCCATTCCAAACTTTCTAAGGAATCTGCATCTGTTTTGATGCAGACTGCATCAATTTTCAGTCTAGCCAGCAATGTATAAGTGTGCCATTTCCCCCACATCCTCCCAATATTTATTATTGTCTGTATTCTTGATAACTGCCAATCTGACTGGCGTGAGATAAAATCTTAGTTTTGATTTGCATTTCTCTAATTACTAGATATGTTGAACACTTTTTCATATATTTGTTGATCAAATGTATATCTTCTTCTGAGAAGTGTCTTTCAGCTCATTAGCCCATTTATTGATTGGGTTGTTTATTTTTTTGATGTTAAGTTTTTGGTTCTTTAGTGCTCTATCTGATGTGTGTGTGGCAAAAATTTGCTTCCAAAATGAAGGCTCTGTCCACCTCATTGATTGTTTCTTTTAGCTTTTTAGTTTGAGTCCATCCCACTTATTCTTTCTTTCTTTTTTTTTTACTTGTCAATGCACCTTTATTTATTTATTAATTTATATGTGGTGCTGAGAATCGAACACAGTGCCTCACACATGCTAGGCAAGCACTCTACCACTAAGCCACAACCTCAGCCCCGCCATTTATTAATTCTTGATTTTATTTCTTGTGCTTTAGAAATCTTGTTAAGAAAGTTGGGGCCTAATCTGACATGATGAAGATTTGGGCCTACTTTTTCCTCTATTAGGCGCAGGGTCTCTGGACTAATTCCTTGACCCACTTTGAGTTGAGCTTTGTGCATCGCATTTTTTTTTTTTTTACATCTGTATCCTTTGCTCCGAGCTCAATATTTTTTACATGGCAATCAAATAATACGAGGCAATCAAATATTTGCCAAACTAATAAATGAGGAATAATCATTCAAAACACTGGATTTTTTTCTGACTTAATTTGTGATATGCATTGTCACCTTTTTGTTTCCTCACTAAAGGAAAAGTTTGGGAAGGGAGGGAACATAAAGTATGGTTTAGTTGCAGCATCATTTTGTATGTGTCTTCCACCACCACCAGATCTCAAGACCAGCTCTAAAACATTTTTATTCTCCCCTGGAATTTAAGGAAAAAGAATAGACTGGGAACCTGCACAGAAACAACAACAACCAATACATACTCAATTGAAGCACTGCTCAAACAACCAAGCAAGAGAGAATATTTATGTCAATTTCCTTTCATCATACTATTGCTCTGATGTTTATCAAACTATAGATTACACAGTTGATTCAGAGATTTGTGATCAGTCTTTTAAAAACCAGAATAGAATAGAAATTATTGGGATATGTCACTTAAGAGGATCAAGTGTTTCATAAAACTTTGTATTCTATCACATATTTGCATATGTGTGTCTGAGCTTCCAAGTGTTTCTCATTATAGGTTAAAGGAAAAAAAAAATTCAAAAGCAAAGTTCAGATCTCACCACAGAGCACACTTCAGTAATCACTGATCCAAACACAAAAATCTACCCTCTCTCCCACTTGTTAAATTCAAAGAAAGTAATCCTATAAATAAGACATGGGAACTGAGAAATGTCCAAAAGAGGAAAGCATGATATTGTTGAAATCCAATGTGAGTTCCTAAATATCTATGAACAGAAACTATGCAATGAAACTTCTTCATCTCTCTAATATTTGCCACAACTTCTCAAACCCTAAGAAAAACAGCTTAGGACACTAAGCAGGTAACTGACTTATTGTTTCTTGAGTCCAAAATATCCTTCTATATATCTTCTATTTGAGTCCATCTGAGATACAGAAGCTGAGAAACTGAAAAACTGTATTTTCCTTTGCTAGATGGTTTCCTGCAACAGGGGTTATTAGTTAGGAGGAAGGAAGTCAAGACTTCTTACCTCTTGGTTGCATGCATTTCCATCAGCATCACCTAAAGGTTCCAGTCCTCTCCTTTTTTTAATTAATTTTTTTATTTATAATATGACAAAGGAATACATTACAATTCTTATTACATATATAGAGCACAATTTTTCATATCTCTGGTTGTATACAAAGTATATTCATACCAATTCATGTCTTCGTACATGTACTTTGGATAATAATGTCCATTACATTCCACCATCATTTCTAACCCCCTGCCCCCTTCTTTCCCCTCCCACCCCTCTGCCCTATCTAGAGTTCATCTATTCCTCCCATGCTCCCCTTCCCTACTCCACTATGAATCACCAGCTTCTTCTCCCCCATTCCAACCTCCTCCGTACTGGGGATTAAACCCATGGCCTCATGCATGCTATACGAGTGCTATACCACTGAACCATATCAACAGCCCTATAACCAGCTTCTTGATATTCCTACAGATACCAGCAGCAGCTGGACAATGTGTGTTCATAGGTCTGACCCCTGTTCCATAGACCCCCTCTGAGCCTCATTTAAGAGTATTAACTTCTTCCATCAGTTACTATATCTAAGGTTCACCTTTTTGCTCTTTTGTCTTTCACACCTGTATAACCAACACTACATTAATGTTTCTCTGTTCTAATACATAGACTTTCATTTTCCTGACTAGATCCTAAGGGGTCCTGGGAAACATACTTTTAAAGATAAGATTGGAGAACTGGCTTGCTTATGTCCTTGACCTTCAATTCATTGCTAGTTCCTTGCCAAGAGAAAATGTGATACTAGTGATCCATACCATGCATTGGAAAAATGATTAATTATGTATAGCTCATTGTGATGATATGTCTACTGTACATATACCCTCCTACAACATCATCCATGAAGTCATGAAGGACACTGCATTTTAGAATTAAAAAATATATTAGTAAACGAATCTATATCCTTGAAAAACTTTGTAGTGGCTTTCTTCTGTGGGCTGGAATGAAATGAGTACAAGACACCACTGACAGTCTTCCTAATGAGCATGATAAGATACCAGAATGGTAGAAATCAAATGGCAAAATTTAATGATAAGAAAAAAATATGAGCAATTACACTAAAGGACAAAAGCAGCAATCAATTTGCAGAGACCTTTAATAGTGCTTCACTAAGCCACAGTATTTCTATGGAAAAAAATTTAAGGTCAGGCCATGAAAATATTACTTGATCTATGAACAACAGAAACTTTAAACCTGGCAGCTTAAATCCCAACTTCAGTAACCAAAATGGATAGTCAGTCACTCCCAGAGTTTCTAAGCACAAGTAGTTTACAAACATAAAATCGCTGGATTAAATGGGAGTTCTGGACCCCACAAAAACAATGCAACAGAGACACAAGTGTGTACTGTAAATTTTATTCTAAGATATTTCCTAAGACATCTGCAGCTGTTTACTAGCTTCTGTGTACTAATTAAAATACTCAAAATTTTAGGGCACTGACAGATTCTGCCTCCTGAAATGATGCTAACTCCTAGAGATTTTTCAAAGTGAAAGGTTACAATGTAAATGAAGTCTTGGCATAAACTGGTTCTTTGTAGGTTCAAGTAAGTTCAATCTGTCAACTTTCCCTACAGTTATTCCCCCAGGTCCCAAATGCATACTAGAAAGACACAGTAACTGCCAGAAATCCTACACTGATTTCCTGATCCACAGAGTTAGGGTTATTAGCAAATGATCTTCCGCATATTTTTTATTTTGTACACTAATTTGCAAGCATCATGACAAGCATTTTACTTTCACCCAACACAGTATACCTTCATTGTCTTTTTCTGAAGATACTATGTTAGTTTCCTGCCATTGTCACAATAATCTAATCCAGAAAGATCCTGATCACCTAGACATTCCACAGAACAATATCACATTGATGATAATGAGGATTGAACCTAAAAGAACAGAAGTAGTAACTGATGTTTTGATATAACACATGCATGCTACACACTCAAAAAAATGCAAGGGCCTTCTGTCTTAATAGGAGTCTACTAACTTAATAAAGCTTCTGGGGTCCAGTGGTCAAAATCATGTTGGGATGAAATATCTGTTGCTATGCCTTGCATTTCCCATCAATAACTAAGAGATAAGTAAGCTAACGAAAGAAGAAAAAACTTAAGACTAGGAAGAGAAAAATTAGGTATGTATAATATGCTGGCACCAACCAAAAATTGACTGATCCAATATTATAGCCTCAATCAAAGTTATGCCTGAAAAACAGCAGTGAAAGAAAAGCCTCCTAGTGGGGATAAGTTAAAATTGCACCACAGGTTGGCCATTTCATTTGGAAGAAGAGAGCCACTAAGGTACAAATCTTCTTTGAATCATAAACAATTAATGGGCTAGAGAATGATCAGGACTTGGAAAGAATAAAACTGGAAAACTGGGTAACTAGAAAGAATGAGGAACACACATAAAATTTTTCCTATACATTACCCATTAAAGAAAAGGCTCTCAATAACATAGATAAGAAGACATTGTTGTTTAGTCAGCTTTTTTTTTCCCACTTGCTACTTGTACATTAATGTACAAAGGGATGGAGGCTAGGCATGGGCACAACAAGGACTTCCTAGTAATATTTTTTTTTCCAATAAGGAAAGAGGCAATGATCTGTCTTCACTGGGAAGGAAGGAAGGAAGGAAGGAAGGAAGGAAGGAAGGAAGGAAGGAAGGAAGGAAGGAAGGAGGGAGGGAGGGAGGGAGGGAGGGAGGGAGGGAGGGAGGGAACGAACCATTTTTCTGGATATAAAATTGTATTCTCTGACAGTAATGCTTCGGCTAGTACTACCATTCATAGGTTTGGAAAATATCTTATTCATCTATGGCTTTCAACATAAGCCTGGTTCTAACTAATGAACTCATTTCACAATGAAAGAAGTATAGCACTGAGCTTATTTGTATATGCCATCAGACTTAGCTAACCTAACAAAACAGGCTTACTAGAAACTCCATAAGCAAAACTCAGTATATAAAACAAAGTGACCTCAAAGCTTGGGGCTGCACCTTAATAAAGGATATGGTATATGCTTTATATCAGTGAACTAAAACACCAGGCTATTTCTCCTAGTGCCAAAAAAAAAAAAAAATGTGCATAGAAATTAAGTAATGGTTTCTTTCATTATGTTCAATAACTTAACAAAATTTTGCTTCTGCAACTTTGGGCTTCAATGGTTCAGAGATCATAGCACTTACGGATATAATGTTTCCAGAATACTTTCACTGAATTAGAACTTTGCAACATTGCTTGGCCATTTTGTACTCTTCATTGCACTGAATCACTCAGCAAAGGAAGGGTTATTGGCTGGCATGATTGGTTTTGATTACAAAGAAAATATTGGGGTTGCTGCTATTACTGGGTCCAGAGAATCTTTTTTAGGACATACCCAATAACAAGAATTAATGGAAAATTGTAACTAATAAAAAAAAAAAGATGGTTGCATTGAGGATTATGATTTTCCAAGCACGAAGGTCTGAGTTATCCCCAAAGGTAAAAACTTTTGACCATTAGAAGGTTGAAGATAGGGAATACAAAATAAATAGTGGAAAAAGAAACTGCAAATATTAACTATGGCCTTGTGACCAGTAACAGAAAAGGGAATTTTGAGGCATAAATGTGCTTGCCAGTGGATGGACATGCATGCCTGCGCACGCACACCCACACCCACACACACTACATAAAACTTTCTTCTTGTGCCTCGTACATTAATCCTACCAACCTTGCACATGTCACTCCTACAGCGGCACTCACTCTGTTTTAGCATCATAATTGATGTTATCTTTTTTTCAACACTTTTTTCACAAGCCTTTTCACATCCTGTAGGACTGCCAGCAAAACCGGACTTCCTTCTCATGTGTCTAAGATCAAGTTTTCAGGGCTTTCCCTCTGGCCTTCAAAGTTCTGTTGACTTCAACCTCTCCCAAACTCTGTCCTTTATTCCTATAGCACTTTCCTTTGTGCCCTATGTTGCCAGCAAGGGCCATTCCAGTTAATCTAAGCTAAAGCTGCTTTTTAGCTTGGAGTTGTAGCCTTGACTTTGGTCCCCCAACAGGCCTCAAGCCAGCATACCCATCTCAGGGAATACTGAAGCTATGAATCTGAAATAACCCTTGGTCTCTCCTCTTCATCAACTAGCAAAAACTACCTTCATTTGAGCATAGTAATTCAGCTGTTTTCTGCAATCATTTCATTTGTGTTGTCTCAGCATCACCTTTTTGCTCTTTCAACCCTCTCCATATCTTTGTAACTGATTCCCTATATGAAATTCTGTTGAAATCACTAGGGTGTTTGTTATTATTCCTTTACTAAGACCTAACTCTCAGAGGTAGTATAATATTTTTAATCACAGCAGACTATCTTGTATACTTGTCAGCCACAACATTTTTGTTGTTATTGTTTTATTTGAGACAAAGTCTCCCTAAGTTGACCAACCTGGCCTAGAACTTTCGATCTTCCTGCCTCAGTCTCCCTGGGAAGCTGGGATTACAGATACACACCACCAGGCCTGGCTACAAAGTTGTGTTTCTTAAAGTTATCATTTGGAAATTTTCTTATTAATTATAATTCCTTTATTTCAGGTTCACTCAAAAAATAATGAATTTAAAATTTGGAGAGTTTTTAAATGACATCCAAACTTTAAAAATAACATTCAATTTTTTGTTAATAAAAATGACAATCCTATAATTTCACTTCCTCATTATTCTTACTAATCAATAATTTTTAAAAGGATTGTGGTAGGTGCTTGCTTTGACAGCACATTCACTATAATTGGAACAATACAGAGATCAGCATGACCCCTATGCAAGAACAACATGCAAATTCGTGAATCATTGTTGTTGTTTTTTTCCCTCATTTGTCCACTCAAGTTGAACTATGTTCAGTAACTTTACTACTGGACACTTTCTCACCCCTCTTACCACCCATTAAGGATACCTGGGCTTTGTATTCTTCTCCCCTCTGGTACTAGAAATGGAACCCAGGCTTTGTGCATACTAAGAACTTCACCATGGTAATTAACACTGAAGAATGAAACTGGAGTCGTATTTAGCAGTCTAAACTTTCTACCCCAATAAATTAAAAACTGAGCATGAAAGATGTTTCTGTAATCATCTGGTTTGCTTTCTAGACAGGGCTTCAATAGAACTGAATTGCTTTTGAACACACACACACACACACACACACACACACAAATGGCTGGTACAGATTTTGGAAGCCAGCCACATTTACTCTGCACATGTCACTCTGACAATTTTTTAAAAGGGCGTAGGGGAACAGGCTTCACCTAGAACCATTCATTAATCATTAAGGGTGATACAGGTACCAATAGAATTTGCTTTCATCCTAAGTACACTGTTTCCTACAAAATGTAGCACATTTTGCAATTCAGGGCGAAATTTTTTTGAAGTTATTGCAAGAGCACTTTTATTCGTCTCCAAAACAACTTTATTCCTAGTCCACTGTTTTCTATTTGCCTCATCTGTACTTAGTAGAGCATGCTTCAGTGATTTAGCAATCCCAGCCACCAAAACACAGCCAAAGTTTGAATTGAGAAGGGTAGGCAGGGGCGGGAGGAGATCAAGTAATTACACTACACTTGGAAGGGGGAATGGTTTTACCTTCTATAACTTTTTAGTTTATTCTTTTTTATTAATTTTTTTTATTTCTAGTTGTAGGTGGACATAATCCCTCCATTTTATTTATTTATATGTGGTAACTGAGAATCAAACCCAGTGCCCCACACATAGCAGGCACCAGGTATTTTTAACTTAATGTTTTAACTATTATGGTTCTCTTGGCCTCATCTTATAATTCTACCTTTTGACTAAGAATCAAAATCAACAAAACCAGTCCACATGTTAACACTGTATATTTCAGAAAAACAGTTCAGTGTTCTGTAAAGTTTCATCATTAAGAATTTACTCAAATTGTTGAATGCTATCATATGATTTAGAAACCGAAATGGGGAGTGGGGAGTTATAATCATCTTGGAGATAAAGGCTGAATAGTTAACATTATGACAAACATACTCTGAACCATGTTTCATTTTCTCAGTGCCAATCAACGGTTTAAAGAATTCGGTTCCTTCCATCCTATAAAACAAGAGATGACCTTTAAAAGTTTTCTTAATAATAAAATAAACAACCTTAAAAGATGATGTTACCCAATACAAAAAAATATTATACAGTTAAAAGTTGGAGACTTTATGGACTTAATATAACAAAAAAATGTCTGAAAGAACAATGAACTTTCACACCAAAAATCAAATCCTCTATTAAAAAGAAACAAAGGGCTGGTTTTGTGGCAGTGGTACAGTGCTTGCCTGGCACACATGAGGCACTGGGTTTGATTCTCAGCACCACATAAAAACAAAATAAGGATATTGTGTCCACATACAACTAAATATATATATATATATATATATATATATATATATATATATATATATATATATATTTAATTGAAACAAAAAATTAACAACTTTCTATTTTACACTTTACAACATACCTTTGTAGAATGCCATTTTCCTGGGGTATTACACCATTGATAGCTGCCTGCAAACAAGAAACAGAGAAGGCCATTAAAAAAAACAAAAACAAATAACTGTACAAGGGGGATAGGGAACACTGTAAAGGGGAAGTATAGTTTGAAATATGTATAAGAGCAAAATAATTCCTTAATGATGTGAAATATGAAATACTCTTCCTCTCTTTCTCTCTCTTTGCAGGGTGGGGAGGTTACAGACAATTGAACACAGGGATGCTCTACCACTGAGCTACACTCCGGTTCTTTTTGTTTATTTAGTTTTTCTTTTTCTTTCTTTTTTAAATGTGGTGCTGGGGATCGAACCCAGTGCCTCACGGGTAGTAGGGAAGCACTCTACCACTTAGCCACAACCCCTATACCCTAGTCCTTTTTATCTTGTATTTTGAGATAGGGTTTTTCACAAATTGCTGAGGATGACCTGGAACTTTCGATCTCCCTGCTTCAGCCTCTCAAGTTACTGTGATTATAGGAATGCACCAGGCACCAAAACATTAAATGTTTCTCTACTTCTTGATACTAAAACAGTATTTTAGAAAATTTTTTAAAGACCTATGCATTTGGCACAGAAATTCTCATTTAAGCAAAACATCCATAAAAACAATGCATAAGGATGTCAGAACAAGTAAAATCAATATCTTAAACTAATCTTTTTAACATTATTTCTTTCATCAGATTGAGAGGTTCAACAGTCACAAATGAAAATCTCAATGAGAATGCAAAAATTAGTGAAGAATTAAATTCATTCTTTGATATAATAATCATTATTCTTAATGAAAATAACATTGATAAAGGAAAGAATGTAGAGGTAAAAGTTATTTGATAAACCTAACATCATGACTATAATATAAGGTAACAAAAGAAAGCAGGAGATGTTTCCTTATAAAAATATTTCTGACACTCTTCTCTTAACTAATAAGTTCCCAAGTAGTAAGCACAGCACAGGTATGAAATGACATGAATGTTTTTGAGGGCTTCTAAGCAGGCAAGCTGTCCCATCCAGGACTATGGGCAGCTCTCTGCAGGGTAAGCGATATTCTCTGGGGAAAACAACAACAGAAAAAACAAAATCACAACCTTTCCATCTTTGCTTTTCTACCATACAAATTTCTTCTTTCCTTCCCTTGCCCATGCACCAAAAAAAAAAAAAAAGAATGAAGATGAAAATTAAACACAAACACATGAACAACTAAGACTTGAATGTTTAATCAGCTACCTGGAAACGAAGTGCCAAAAGGAGTTCATGTATTCTGAAAAACATTAATTTACATATTTGCCAGAGTGGGGTCAATTTTACAGTGGTGAACTGCTGAATGGAGATAGATAAAGCAAAGGGTAAGATACTTGGTATAAATTTTGAGAGTTGTAAAGTTCTACTGGGAAGGAAGGAAGGAAGGAAGGAAGGAAGGAAGGAAGGAAGGAAGGGAGGGAGGGAGGGAGGGAGGGAGGGAGGGAGGGAGGGAGGGGAAGGGAAGGGAAGGGAAGGGAGGGAGGGAAGGAAGGGAAGGAAGGAAGGGAAGGAAGGGAAGGAAGGAAGGAAGGAAGGAAGGAAGGAAGGAAGGAAGGAAGGAATCCACAGGTTAATACAGCAGAGGATACACAGACATCTAAAAACTGACAAGTCTGGAAAATTGACTTTTTCAATTAAGTCAAGCAAATGGTAAAATTGGTTTTCAAGATCGAAGATTCAATAGAAGCATCTTTTCCTAGTGACAGGTCAATTATCCCCCTTGTTGAAAGCAAAGTTTCTAAATACAAATATCTCACAAATATTAAATAACATAAAATGTTTAAGAAAATACTCTCCAATGTTGGAAAAGAACTAAAATATTAGAGCTTAGTAAGATTTTGGTTCACATTTTCACTAGGGAATGCCACCGTATAATGGAAAAAAATATTAAGGGTTGAGAAAATGCAAACTTTGGATCTAGTCTCTCATATCATCAAAGATTTGATCAGACACTTCTCAAAAGAATATAAATGGCTGATAAACATATATAGAGATGTTCAAAGTAAATAGTCATTAGGCAAATACAAATTAAAATCAAGATTTAATCACACACTCAAATGGTTAGAATTAAATCAGAAAATACAAGTTTTGACATTAATGTCAAGCAACAGGAAGTCTTATATATTATAAAGCAACTTTTCAAAACTGTTTTGACAGTTGTTATAAACGAATAAAGGAAAATATATGCCTAGCAATTCTACGCTTGAATATTCATCCAAAATGAAAATATACGCCCCAAAAACTTGTATACTAATATTCATGGCTGCTTTATTCACAATACCCAATGCTCAACAGCAGGCAAATGTTTTGGGTATACCACATTGTATGGGTACACTAGCATACTATCCAGCAATGAAAACACACTACAGA
Organism: Spermophilus citellus; assembly: GCF_964194105.1. Lineage (NCBI taxonomy): Eukaryota > Metazoa > Chordata > Mammalia > Rodentia > Sciuridae > Spermophilus > Spermophilus citellus. The sequence continues at coordinate 99,818,223 of NC_138191.1, read as the reverse complement.
TACATTCAACTATATGCATGCATCTCAGAAACATGCTAAATGAAAAAAGTTAGATGTAAGGGTAAATACCAAAGCCAGGCACAGTGGTGCATGCCTGTAACCACAGTAGCTCAGAAGGTTGAGGCAGGGAGATCTTGAGTTCAAAGCCAGCCTCTGCAACTCAGTGAGGCCCTAAGCAAACTCAGTGAGACCCTGTCTCTAAATAAAATACAAAAAAAGGGCTGGGGATGTGGCTCAGTGGTTAAGCATCCCTGGGTTCAATCCCTGGTACCAAATGGGGGGCAAGGGAGAAGCAAAGCAAATACTAGTTCAATAACAAATAATAAAAAAAAAATTGACCCAATTCAAAACAAAAGTGCAAAGAATTTGAACAGATATTTCTCCAGAGAATATATAGGAAAAGTTAACAAATACATGTGATATTCAACATCACTGATCATTAGAGTAATGCAAGTTAAAACGACAATGAGTGGGGCTAGGGTCATAGCTCAGTGGTAGAGTGGTTGCCTAGCACATGTGAGGCACTGGGTTCAATCCTCAGCACCACATAAAAATTAAATAAATAAAATAAAGGTATTATGTACATCTACAACTTTAAAAAATTAAAAAAGAAATGGGTCTTTAAAAAAACTACAATGAGATATCATCTCACACTCATTAGGAGGATTACTATTTTAAAAAAACACAAAGAAAAAAAGATGTCTGACACAAGGAAATATTGATGGGGATGGGCAGTTGAATACATAATGTATACAACTGCCAAAATTCATAGAAATGTATACCATTATATCATGTATTTTACTGTCTGTAAATCAATTATTAACAAAATTTGAGTTAACAAAAAAAATACAAATATTGTAACTCCACTTTAATTCATAGTTTCACAGAAAGGTAGAAAAATGCAATCTCAGATGCAAGTGATACTCCATTAGCTATTAAAAGAACCCATCAGGGTTTCTTACCTATCTGGCATCCTTTTTCTCTTTTCTTTTGATAGAAACCCTCCTTTTGCCTTTAGGCAACTACTCCATTCCATATTATATTATAATTGTTTATCATGATCAGTCAACATCTAGATCAATTAGACTCTCTGTTAATGTGTATCTTACATAAATGAACACTGGTTGAAGCTGTGTCCTCACAACAGTATTCAAGAGATACTTTTTTGAGTTTCCAATGGAAAAACTCTGTTTACTAACCTACTCAAGGCCTGGTTTTTCAAATTCTCTTTCAAATCTGTGAGCACCTTGGCATTCTTCCAATAACTTCTGTTTCTATCTTTTCATTCCCTTTACATTCAAACAATGATAACCTGAGATTAGAAAAGGCTACATGACAAATCCAATATAATTCATACCAGAGGCTAATAATTGTTTTAGACGTTGAGACTTTTATCATAGCATTATAATTAGCTATTACTAGTAACCTCCTCAGAAATTACAGACTTCAGATCAATGAAACTAAATACATAAAACATATTTCAAATGTAAAGTTTTTAAATAATTAGAAAACATAAATTTTAAATTTTATGAAAAATTAAACATATTTTCATTATTTCTTTAACGATGGACATTATTAGCAGCTAGAATTAAAAGTACAGACAACTGTATATTCTCTGTTTGGAAAGCCTGTGGAATGGGATAATTTATTATTGTTATTATTACAATATTAGCTTTGTTTTGTTAACCGTACTTCTCTAGAAAATATCTGAAGTACAGAAAAATGCTTTCTAAATTAGTACACTTTTTCTCAATTTCAAATTATTTAGATAGATAGACAGACAATATTTTCAAAATACCTATGTAATTAGATCAGTGGTTACCTGATATTGTATTGATTATTGAGCAGAAAAAGAAAATACCTATGTAATAGGTATTTTGAAAGTACTAGTATTTTAGCATTCACAACTATAATCATACCATCAAGTAAATTCTTCTAATACAACATTCCTTCCTCCATTTATAATGATCCCCTATATACAATATTCTTTCTCTTTTCCACAATCTCCACTAATTCACATTCATTCATTCTTTTATTCATTGATCACCTGATATAATCAAGGCAGTGTTTATGACAGATAACAAGACATGGTCCCTGGGCTGGGGATGTGGCTCAAGCGGTAGCGCGCTCGCCTGGTATGCGTGCGGCCCGGGTTCGATCCCCAGCACCACATACAAACAAAGATGTTGTGTCCACCGAGAACTAGAAAATAAATATTAAAAAAAAAAATTCTCTCTCTCTCTCTCTCACTCTCTCTCCTCTCTCACTCTCTATTTAAAAAAAAAAAAAAAGACATGGTCCTTCCTCAACAGATATTTACAGGAAAAACTCTGTTGGCAATGCAATGTGACAACAGTATTGTATCACAAAGGAAGGAATTCCCACTGTTGTCAAATCAAGCTCAAGACCTAGATCTGAAACATTTCCTTCAAGAAAATTTCAATAACTCAGAACTTTTTCTTAATGATTTTCCTATTATCTTAATTTATTATCATTTATTCATATTATTCATTCATTCATTCAAATATTTCATTCATCCATTCTACATTTAATCAATCCAACAAAATATTTTAAAATCACCAACCTAGAACTGTTCTGGGTACTGATATAACAGTTGTGAACAAGATAGCTAGAAACAAAAGGAATTGAAAACCAAGATCCCATTTACCAAAAATAAAATGTAAGAAAGTTGTTTATGTGACAGTCACCTACATCCCTTCCCCAAGTTCTTTGCCCCTTCGTAAGTAACAATAATTTGACTTGGCTCAGTATCACCTAAAGGCTCACTCACCTCTCTTTTGCTCACTGAATAACCCTTGCCTTATTGTCTAGTCTCTGGGCATGAGACAAAGAAACAGAAAATATCAACTAATCTGCCTTTTATAGATAAAATTTCAAGTTATAACCAAAATGCAATGGAAATATCTGAGGATAGAAGTTTTAAAGATTTATAGAGGGTAGACATCGAATATGATTCAAGGGAGACTTCTGGATCTCAAACAAAACTATTAAGCCATCTCTGCTTTATAATACAAGCAGCAGCAGAAGGAAGACATTTCTCCTTGTTACTAGCAATACTGAATATAGGTGCCCTTGTTTACAGGGTAATGTACATTTCAAAATCAATTTAATTCTAGAAACTAGGTTACAATTACTTTGTGCAAAAGAAAAAAAACTGTGCTGGATATTGTGGATAATACACAGACAAAACCACCCTACACCTTGGGAAACTATGAGGAATAATAGGATAAGTAAACAAAATCTAAAATGTTTACCAGAATACAGAAAGTGTCTCTATTTCAATAAAGGACGACTTAATTGTTGAATTTGGTTGGATAATAAAAACTCTGTTATCTTTTCACTACTATTTTCTCATTACATCTTCTTTTTCTATTCATTATCAAATTCTGATTGCTAAAATTTAACAAAAGACATCCTGAATCTGATCACATCTCACAGTCTCCACAGCGACCACGTAGGTCCACATCTCCAGGCTCTCTCCTGCATTACTGGAATAGGCTCCTAACTGATTTCCTTGCTTTGCCCTTGCTCGCCTTCTGTCTACTCTCATCACAGTGGCCACAGGGAACCTATTAAAATTTAAGTTGGATCATGTCAAACCTCTGCTCAAAATCTTCCACTAAACTTTACTCTGAGAAACAGACAACTTCCTTAGGGTGCCTTACCCATCCTTCACTTCTGTGATCACTAACTTCACTTCCTCCTCCTTTCCTGAGCTATACTTGTCTCCTACTGTTCCTGGAAAATACCAGACCTGAATGCCCACTTAATGGTCTTGGGGTTATTATCCCCCCTGACTGAAATGTTCCTGCCCTCAGATACATGCCTCCCTTATTCACCTCCTCTATGTTTTTATTCAAATGTCACCTATTTAATGTTTCTTTAAAAAAAAATGTTTTCTATCCTGCTTTCAAGAAAACGAACTTTCTACTCTTCTCTGCTTCAATTTTTTTTTTCTTTAGGAATTGTCACTTCATGACATGCTATATAATTTTACTTATTTGTATAACTTATTGCCTGTTCATAAAAATTTAAGCCTTATCAAGGCAGAAATTTTTACCTATTTAGGTTCACTGTTATATTTGAGAGCTTTGCTTATAATATATGCTCAATAAAGGTTTGTTGCTGAATTTCTAAATGTGTTATATGAATTAAACTTCATTATTAAATATCTTTTGGACTTTAAGAGTGAATGTAGAGGAAAGTGAACAACTATTACGTGTAAGGTGTTGTGTATAATAATTACACATCATTTAATTCTCACATTATAAAGCAAACATGTTATAAATTTTGAGAAAGGTGATATTGTGAGGGATTGATTCATCCAAGATTATACACAGTGGCAGAGCTACCATTTAAACTCAGGTCCCTCTAACTTCAAAAGTCCTGTTCTTTTCATTACAAAGCAATTTGGGGAGTTTATTTCTTGACAAAAACATGGAAAAAAAGAACGTGCACTGAGTGAAAAGGGGGTGTACTACAGGTTTTAAATAAATACAGTGTAAATTTCTGTAATGCACTAGCAATATTAATATTTACTAAAGTTCCTTGGCTACTAAGTCTATTTTAAAACAAAAAACAACAAAAAAGGTATTACTTAATACAAAAAAACTGATATATGTTATAACCTTTATAATAATCATATTATGACAAAAGAGGGAAAAATTAAACAAAGGCAAGGAAAAAAGACTAAGATAAATACAAACCAAAAAATAGTATTTTTAATCAATATATTTAATAACATTACGTGTAAATAGGCTAAATGTTCCAAAGATTGTCAGCATAAACTAAAAAAAAGAAAAAAAGAAAAATTTCTGATGACATACCTTAAAAGATAAAATCCTAAAAATATTTAAAGTAGTTTTTAAAACTAGATATAAGAAGAAATACTATGAAAACACTAAATCAAAGGGTTAGTATATGTGTAGTAATACTAGACAAATTAGAATATATAGGCAATAGAGCTTTTCCATAGTAATAAAAGGGTCAGTCTACCAGGAATATATACCATTTCTAAATTTGTAGATCCCTAAAAGTATAGAGTGCAAACTGAATTAAAGGAAAAACAAAATTAAAAAAAAAAAAAAAAAAAAAAAGCCAGGCACAGTGACACACACCTGTAATCCCAGCAGTTTAGGAGGCTGAGCCAGGAAAATCAGCAAGTTCAAAGCCAGCCTCAGCAAAGGTGAGGCACTAGGCAACTCAGTGAGACCCTGTCTCTAAATAAAATACAAAAATATGGCCAGGGATGTGACTTGGTGGCTGAGTGCCCCTGGGTTCAAACTCTGGTACCAAAAGTAAATAAGATAAAATACAGAAAAATCCACAATCAGAGGGAGATTTTATCCTATCCCTTACCAGTGATTGACAGGAGGTTAAAAAAAAAAAAGGTATTACTTAATACAAGAAAAAAAAACCTGATATGTTATAACCTTTATAATAATTAGAATTTACAAAAATTAGAATATGGAAGATATGAACATGACAAACTTGACATAAAATCAACAGAAAAATACAGACTGCACATTCTTTTCAAGTGCACATAAAACACTGAAATTTGAACAACAGAGAAAAATCTCAGTGGATTTCAAAGGGCTGGAATTATGGTGTACATTATCTGACCAAAGTGAAAGTAGGCTGGAAAACAATACTAAAAAATTAACTAGAATAGTATTATATGCAGAAAATTAAGCAGTAAATTGTTCCTTGTCAGATCAAGAACAACTCAAGAACATCGACTGTTATCACTCATTTCAACATTGTACAAAAGGTCTAAGCCAGGACAATGGGCAAGAAAAAGAACTACAAATTACGAGCAGGTTGAACACAAAAATTTAAATTCCTATACAAACATGAACAAGACTACAATAAAGATAGTCAATAGAGATTATAAGGGGATATTAAATCAAAAAAAGATCAATAAATGGAGGGACATTCAATGATTAAGATTTGAAAACTCAATACTATAAAGATATTAATTCTCCCCATATCCACCGTTGAATTCAATATAATCTTGATTATAATCCTAGTAAATTTTCTGTGGAAATTAAAAACCTGATTATAAATTTATAAGAATATACAAAGATCCACAAATACCCATAATGAATTTATATATGACCAAGTTCAAGAATCTACATTATTTGATTATAAAGACTTTTATAAATCTACAATAAATACAATAGTGTGGTTCTGAAGCCACAAATCTACAGAAAAGAATATAGTTTAGAAACAAATCCATAATCTTGACTTACAACAAAAATGTCATTGCACAGAAGTAGGAGAAAAATGGTCTTTTCAGTAATTGATAGTAAGTTAAATGAATATACCATGAGAGACAGAAAAAAGAGCTTCAACCCATCTCATACCACACAAACACACACAAAAAAAAAAATCAACCCCCAGTAAGTTATAACTTCAAAGTAAAAAGCAAATACAATAAACCTTCTAAAAGACAAAATAGAAGACCATCTTTATGAGTTTAGGAGAGACAGATTATTTCCTTCCAAACATGATCTCAATACCAAAATCAATAAAAGATTAATAAACTGAACTGCATCAAAATTAGTCATTCCTGCTCATTAAAGATCCCACTAAGCCAGGTGTGAAGGTCAGACCTGTAACCCCCCCCCCCAATAATTTTGGGAGGCTAATGTAGGAGGATCACAAGTCTGAGGCCAGCCTAAGAAACTTAGAAACAACCTATTTCAAAATTTAAAAATCCCAAAAACCAAATGCCACATGTGTTCTCTGATATAAGGAGGCTGATTCTTAGTGGGGTTGGGAGGGGAAGATGAGACAAACTCTAGATAAGGCAAAGGGAAGAGAGAAAGGGTGCAAGGGGTGTAAAAAAGATGGTGGAATGAGATGAATGAACATCATTACCCTAAGTACATGTATGAAGACATGAATGATGTGAATATACTTTGCATACAACCAGAGATATGAAAAATTGTACTCTATATGTGTAATATGAATAATAATGCATTCTGCTGTCATATATAACAAATTTAGAATTTTAAAAAATAAAATTTTTAAAAAGAGGCAATATAGCTCAGTGGTAGCATGCCCCTGAGTTCAATCTCCAGTACTAGGAGGTTAAAAAAAAAAAAAAAAAAGGGCAGTAGAAGAACAAAAAGCTAAGCCATAGAATGGAAGATCTTTGCAACATGCAACAAAGAGCTCCTAATCAGAAAATATAAAGAATTCTTGTGAATCAACAGGAAAAAGACATGCAAGACAACAGAAAAAAAAAAATATTACATAGACATTTTTGAATGGGCAGGCAGAAAAGAGAATCTCCAAATGGCCATTAAGAATCAGGGACATATGGGGTTGGGGTTGGGGTTGTGGCTCAGTGATAGAGCTCTCACCTAGAACCTGTGAGGCCCTAGGTTCGATCCTCAGCACCATATAAAAATAAATAAATAAAACAAAGGTATTGTGTCCAACTACAACTAAAAATAAACAGATATATTTAAAAAGAATCAGGGACATATAAATTAAATCCACAATAAAATGCCTCTATGCTTAAACAAATGGATAAAAAAAATTAAATGGCTCGCAAGAACTGGCAAGAATACAGAGCAACTCTTAACCATTAATTCTGACCATAAGTGAATAGAAGATGGGCTGTACTGACAACCCCTTTTTTGAAAAGGTAGTGAGTATGGTGATATAACCACAGGGTATGCATGGGGGAGGGGAGGTGAAGGAAGGAGAAATTACTGTGAGGAGCTTTAAATTCTAAAATCAAGGAGGATAATTGGACCAAATCACACTTCAGTGTCTGTTGTTTGCTAGGGCAGAATATACAAAACACACATTTTTTTTTTCACTTGTTCAATGAGATCTTGCAGTTTTGCTTTCACAGCATTATCTCCTGTGAATTACTAACATGATATGCTATAAACCATAAATTGATTCACCCCCAACTAAGCAGCTTTAGAGCTTAACCTCAGTAGTGCTGACTCCCATCTGCTGCCATCTTCAACTCATTCCACAGGAGGGAAAGAGGCATATGTGCCAGAGTAAGCAGAAAAGAGTCAGCTGCTTAGAATTAAAGGCAGTCAAAAGCAATGCCCTGCCTCAACAGTCCATTTCCCTTCCAGGGCATTCTGTACTACTGAGCGAAACATCAGTAAACCAAGAAACTACCAGCACACCCTTTTCTTTTTTTTTTCCTATTCCACTTGTTAAATCTGGGCAGCTATGTTTCATCCTGTTACTGAGTTGCCAAATACTGACAGGCCAAGAGCCAGCATTTCAGTTGTTTAAACCTCCTAAGCCAAACTGCTTTTGCAAGAGGGTAAAATAAGAAAAGTATTGGCCTAGGGGCTGGGGATGTGGCTCAAGCGGTAGCGCGCTCGCATGGCATGCGTGCGGCCCGGGTTCGATTCTCAGCACCACATACAAAGATGTTGTGTCTGCCAATAACTAAAAAAAATAAATATTTAAAAAAAATTCTCTCTCTATCTTTCTCTCTCTCCCTCTCTCACTCTCTTTAAAAAAAAAAAGAAAGAAAAGAAAAAAAAGAAAAGTATTGGTCTAAATCAGAAAGGCATCATTAGTAGTTTGAAAGGAATCATGAGGTTACTAAAAATAATGATGGTGCACTAATTTGAATACTGAATGTCCCCAAAGGCCTATGGCTTGGTCCAGGGATGGCACTATTGGGAAACAGTAGAACCATTGACAGGTAGGGCCTAGCAGGAGGTCCTGAAGGGTATTGTTGGAACCCCAGCCCCTTCGGCTTTCTCTTTGCTCCCAGCTCAAAATCAGATGTGCTCTGTCATATGCTCCCATCATGATATGCTGCCTTAAGACAGGCCCAAAGCAAAAGGAGCCAACTGATCATGGACTGGAATCTCCAAAGCTATGAATCAAAATAAACATTCTCTTAATAAATTTATTATATCATTTCACTATTGTGATAGCAGGTAATACAAATGGCTTGATAATTAGAATATAGCATGCAGGTCCCACACAAATTTGGTGTCTTACTATGTTCCTTTTATGGTCAGATAAGCTGGCAGAAGATAACTAAATCCAGATCACAAAAATCTAAATTAAAAAAAAAATTTGTTAATCTTTTTCCTCATGATCCCCAGAGTATCATTTCAGATGCAAGGACAATGGAAACAAAAAAGGAGAAAGGGGTTGTTCTATAAATTTTCTGACAGTCATCAGATCAATTCAAATTGACCATTACATAAATTCAGATAGGCAATTTCTGAATATACTCAGCAACCAGTACATTCTTAATAAAACATTTCCTAAGTTTTACCAACCTACCTTTTATCTAAATAGAATCTATTACTATTAATCAAATAAATAAGCTATTATACACTATGGCATCTTTCAGACCTCAAAGTTTTGTTTACCAACTCCAATGGCTTCACACCTCACAAACACACACATGCACATCTAAAACTAAGGAACAAATTTTTAAAAACTTTTAAAAATGGAGAGCTTATCCCTGAAAAAGAGTACTGAAATAACACCAATTTCTCTCAATTAACTTGAAGTTTCAAAGTAATAACAGAATCTTTTTGGGTACCTCAAAAAAAATCTGAAAGAAAAATTGTTGAAAACAAAACATTTGTGTAAGAGTATAACAAAAATACATTTATGGGGGCTGGGTTTGTGGCTCAATGGCAGAGCACTTGCCTAGTATGTGTGAGGCACTAGGTTCGATCCTTAGCACCACATATAAATAAATAAATAATAAAGGTACATCAGCAACTAAAAAAAAAATTAAAAACATTTATGCCATTATTTTTAAGGAAAACCATTTGAAGGTAATTCAAGAATAGATTTGTTCATTTGTTCATAGATTTGTTCATTTGTTCATTTGTTGGGGATTAAACACAGCTCCTTGAACATGCTAGGCAAGTACATTCCTACCCACCTCAAGAATAGATTTTTAAAAATCAAAAAGACGAAAACAACACCCCAAACAAACCACGCTACATGGTATATGAGCAGGGAGAAGTGTGAGAATAAATCGTTGTGCTAAAGGTGACATTTTGAGTCAGTAAAGAAAGCAAGGGTTGTTTAAAAAAAAAAAAAGACTTTGTGAATAACTGAGATTAGCAACTCATTAACTGGAAGAAAAAAAAAACTATACAAAAATCACTGTTTATACCATAACAGACCCTGGGTATTAAAGACTTAAATGTGAAAAATCTGAAAATATAGCAGTGCTAGGAGAAATATATGTGTATTTTCAGAAAAGAAACTCGAGTTAAGCATTTTCACAGTGTGTGTGTGTGTGTGTATATACACACACACATATTTATTTATTGTGTTCTTGGTTGTAAAATTTTTATTTTTATCTTTAACTACATAAACACAATAAATAAAGCTAAAGACAAATGATAAAATGGGGTGAGAGCATAGAAACACATACATGATAGTTTAAATTTTAAAAGTCCATACTTTTAATAGAAATTCACTAGACTTTTTCAAATGAAAAAAATGGACAAGCATTATAAACCTATGGTTCATAAAGAAATATGAATGACCAATATTAATTTACCAAGTAAATATACAACCTATAGAGAAGAAAAAATAACAACCAAAGAAATAAAAATTAAAATAAGATAACATGCTTGCTTATAAGACAAGCAAATAAAAATTAGATAAATATGTAAATGAGAATATCTAAAATTGCTAAGAACTGAAAGAAAAAGCTTTTTTATATACAGTTCATGGGAATGAAAATAGGTACAACCTTTCTTTAGATTAATTTATAAAAACATCAAAAGAATTAAAAAGAATCAGGGAAGAGGATCCTTTAAGCCAACAAATTTATGCTTAATTACATAAAGAAATAATTAGGGATTTCTTTTACATGTTTCTTTTTTCAACACATACATTCTCAATAGAGTTTATATTATAAAACACCAAACCAAACCAAAATGTACAATAATTGGAAGTACATGGGGTGGGGTGGGAGGGACAATAAATTCAAACTTTATCAAAAGTATTAAAACTAATTTATAAAAGAACTATAGCCAGGCAGGATGGCACACACCTATTATCCCAGAGGCTCAGGAGGCTGAGGCAGGAGGATCAAAAGTTCAAACCCAGCCTCAGCAAAAGGAAGATGCTAAGCAATTCAGTGAGACCTTGTCTCTAAGTACAAATCAAAATAGGGCTGGGGATGTGGCTCAGTGGTCGAGTGCCCCTGAGTTCAATCCCCAGTACCAAAAAAAAAAAAAAAAAAAAAGAATTACATTTATACTAAATTACTGAACATATTTGTAACTGAGTAGTTAATAACATATCTGTTCTGTATTTTCCTACAATTTAAAAAAAGAATCTACATGACTTTTATAATTGTAAATAAGGGGTAAATCTGAAATATATAATTGTATCTGAAATAGATTTTTAAGCCAAAATATAAAACCAACCCCATTTTTTAATTTTAATTTGGGGAATATGTAAAAGAAGTTCTTAAAAATTATATGCATCATGATAGCGTATGCTATGCTGCAGTAATCAATATCCAAATTTCAGTAGTTTAACAAATCAAAAAGTTTATTTCTCAAACAAAAACCTAGTGAAAATATGACCAACTCTCCAGGACTGTGTCTGTTTCCCATCTGGTAACTCAATAATTTGGGCTGCTCCAAAATTGTGGCTCTACCACATGGACAAAAAACTCCATAATCTGCCACACCTTAGGAGGGAAGGAGGGAGAGGAGAAAATCTACTTCAAAAAGGCTAGAAATTCCAGCTCTCTGATTGTCTCAGAAGGAGTACTCTGTAAAGGATTTAGAGAAATTTAGTATAGTATTATCTTTGCAACATTACCCATAGAACTATCATAACCTAAGACCAGGAATTGGCATTCTTCCAGTATGATCCCATAGCATTTAAGAAACTGTGGTTTCCTAAACCACTCTTTTCAATCCACAATGTCTTTAGTCCATGTATTATTTGTTTTGGCAACTTCCTTGTCTTCCCTCAAGAATCAAATTTCCACCTCTTTTGTTAAGTCTTTCCTGATTCTCCTCTTCCGTCTTGTGTCCCTCCACAACACATATAGGATCTGTCTTCTGTATAGCACCATATATAAAAGTTTCTATTGTCCAGTCTGTCATACTGTATTATAGGTATGGATGTCTCTAACTGACTTTCAATGACACTTGAGAGCTCATTGAGAACAAAGAATCTATCTGGTCTATCTTTCTCTACACCTGTCCCTGGTAGAACTCATTAAATGTTTGTTGAGCAAATTAATGAATACAATCAAGAGAAAATAAGATTCCCACCAATGAGAATTCTTACAAATCAGTAGTACCTTACTATATTGGGCTGACTGCTAATCCCCAAAATTTCATACCTATTCTAAACCTACAAATGTAATCTTACTAGAAAATAGGGCTTTCAGAAATAATTAAAGTAAGAATTGAAATGAGAAATTACTGAAGTAGGGTGGGCCCTAAGTTCTTTCTCTTATCAAAGTCAGAGGTGGGGGTGGGGGCGGGGGCAGACACAGAGGCACAGAGAAGGCCATGTGAAGATAGAAGCAAAGACTGGAGTTATGTTGCCACAAACCAAAAAGGGCAATGAAGGACTCTCCCCTAGATCTTTCAGGGGGGTTAAGGCCCTAATGACACATTGATTTTGGATTTCTAGACTCCAGAACTATAAGGGAATAACTGTTTTAAGCCACCACAATTGTGGTGATTATAGAAGCCCTAGACAACTGATACAATTATTATCAGAAACTTGAATGTGCAGTGTAGAAGGAAGAACATGAAACAAAAAATTGGAGGAAACGTGTTGTAAAACCATTATTTAGAAAACTACCAAATAATGGTTTTACAACACGTTTGGGTAGAAATGTTAGCAATAAAAGCTAAACCAATTGTTACACTGTCCTATACTGACTCAGAATTCATCAATACTATTAGGACCAATCTGGTCAGCTATAGCATTTCTCAGCCTTAGTGCCAATTTTGTTACCAAGAACAATTCTTGATGTCTTCACTCTGTACAGTTGTTGAACACCAGTATCACCACTATGGTATAGTACACGTTTTCTAAAGTTCCTCATTTAATAAATATGAGAATTCAATAAATGCTAAATATAAGTGTGCAATTCTAATAATACTAAGATCTTCCCCACAGCACATATTGAAGGGAAGAGAATCCTCTAAACCAAAACTTTACAACCTTTGAACTTGATAAGCATGTTCAAAGAGTTGTATTTCAGAAAAGGAGGGAACCCTTCCAAACTCAAAATATGAAGCTAGTATCAAACTGATCAAAACCAGACAAAGACACATCAAGGAAAGAAAACTTCAAACCTATCCTTGATGAACATAGATGCAAAAAATGCTCAACAAAATCCTGGCAAGACACATACAGAAATACATTAAAAAGATAGTACACCATGATCAAATGGGGTTCATCCCAGGGATACAAGGTTGGTTCAACATACAGAAATCAATAAATGTAATTCAGCACACAAACAGACTGAAAGACAAGAATCACAAGATTATCTCAACAGATGCAGAAAAAGCATTTGACAAAATACAGCACCACTTTATGCAAAACACTAGAAAAAGTAGGGGCTATCTAGGCTAAACCCAAGGTCAACATCATTCTAAACAGAGAAAAATTAAAAGCATTCCCTCTAAAAACTAGAACAAGACAGGGATGCCCTCTTTTATCACTTCTGTTCAACACAGTCCTTGAAACTCTAGCCACAGCAATTATTCAAAAGAAAGAAATTAAAAGGACACAAAGAGGAAAAGATGAGCTAAACTGCTCATGCCTATAATCCCAGCAGCTCAGGAAGCTGAAGCAGGAAAATCACAAGTTCAAAGCCAGCCTCAACAAAAGCGAGGTGCTAAGCAACTCAATGAGACCCTGTCTCTAAATAAAATACAAAATAGGGCTGGAGACATGACTCAGTGATCCAGTGTCCCTGAGTTTAATAGGAAGGAAGGAAGGAAGGAAGGAAGGAAGGAAGGAAGGAAGGAAGGGAGGGAGGGAGGGAGGGAGGGAGGGAGGGAGGGAGGGAGGGAGGGAGGGAGGGAGGGGCTAAAACTATCTCTTTGCATATTACATGAACCTATATTTAAATCCAAAAAAAACCTCACCAGAAAACTTCTAGAACTCATAAATGAATTTAGCAATATAGCAGGATATAAAATTAACATCCATAAATGAATTGCATTCCTATATACAATGATGAACACCTATGAATCAGATATTAGGAAAACGACATTCACAATAGCCTCAAAAAGTAAAATGAAACACTTGGGAATCAATCTAACACAAAGAAGCTAAAGATCTCTACAATGAAAACTACAGAACACTAAAGAAAGAATTGAAAAAGATCTTAGAAGATGGAAAGATCTCCTATGTTCTTGTATAGGCAGAATAAATACTGTCAAAATGGCCATACTACCAAAAGCACTACACAGATTTAATGCAATTCCTATTAAAATTCCAATGACATTCTCCATAGAAATAGAAAAGGGCCATCATAAAATCCATTTGGAAAAGTAACATGCCCAGACTAGACAAATCAATCCTTAGAAAAATAAAGCAAGAGGAATCTCAGTACAAGACCTTAAATTAGACTACTGAGCTATAGTAACAAAAACAGCATGGGACTGGCACCAAAGCAGATGTGAAGACTGATGGAACAGAAGATAAACCAGATAACCAGAACAGAGATAAACTCAGTTACCTCAAACTAGATGTTACAGTTTGGATATGAAGTATTCCCCAAAGGCTCATGAATGAGACAATGCAAGAAGGTTTAGAGGAGAAATGCTTGGGCTATGACAGCCTTAACCCAATCAGTGAATTAATCCCCCGATGGGATTAACTGGTGTGGGCTGAAGGTGAGAAGAATATGGCTGGAGGAGAAGGCATTGGGGGTGTAACTTTAAGGTATAAACTTTATATCTAGTGAATGGAGTTTCTCTCTGCTTCCTGATCATCAATTGAACTGCTTCCCTCTGCCACACTCTTCAGCCATGATGTTCTGCCTCACCTTGAGCCCCAAGGAATGGGTTGAACATTTTTCATGTTGTTAACAGTTTGTATTTCTCCTTTTGAGAAGTGTTTGTTTATTTCCTTTGCCAATTTATTGATTGGGGTGTGTGTGTGTGTGTGTGTGTGTGTGTTAGCTTTTTGAGTTATTTGTATAATCTGGAAATGAACATCTTATTTGAGTGAAGGTGGCAAAGATTTTCTCTCATTCTACACGCTCTCTAGTAGGTGCAGGGTTTCTGGTCTAATATTAGGTCTTTGATCCATCTTGAATTGAGTTTTGTGCAGAGTGAGAGATAAGTGTTAAATTTCATTCTACTATATATGGATTTCTAGTTTTCCCAGCATCATTTGTTGAAGAGGCTATCTTTTCTCCAATGTATGTTTTTGGCACCTTTGTCTAGTGTTTTAGTAAGGTTTTTCACTGCTGTGTTCGATCCTCAGCACTGCATAAAAATAGAAAAGATATCATGTCCATCTACAACTAAGATATTATTTTTAAAAAAACTATATTGAGATTTTATCTTGCTTCAGTCAGAATGGCAACTATTATTAAGAATACAAGAGGAGCTGGAGCTGGAGCTCAGTGGTAGAGCACTTGCCTCGCCCATGTGAGGCACTGGGTTCGATCTGCAACTAAAAAAAAAAGAAAAAAACGAATACAAGTAATAGTGAATGTTGGCAAGGATGTGAGGAAAAGGGTACACCTATACATTGCTGGTAGGATTGCAAATTCGTGCAAACACACTGGAAAGCAGTACAAAGATTCCTCAAAAACCCAAGAATGGAACCACCATTTGACAAAGTTGTACCACTCTCCAGTATACTTCCAAAGGAGTTAAAATAAGCACCAAACTAGGTGTCCTTTAACAGCTGAATGGATAAAGAAAATGTGTCTTATTGGATTATTACACAGCCTTAAAGAAGAGTGACTTTATGACATCTGCCATAAAAGGAAGGACCTGGAGACTATCATACTAAGTGAAATAAGCCAATCCCTCAGCAAAATAAAAGTTCAAATGGTCTCTCTGATATGTGGATGCTAATACACAGTGGAGTTGGGGGGAATAGAAGTTCAGTGGATTAGACAAAGGGAAATGAAGGGAAAGGTGAAGAGATAGGAATAGGAAATACAGTAGAATGAATCTGACATAATCTTCCTATGTGCATACATGAATACACTATAATAAATCTCAACATTGTGTACATCCAAAAGACTGGGACCCTAATTAGAATAGGATACTCCATGTTTGTATAAATATGTCAAAATAGACTATATATATAACTAAAAAGAACAACAATACATAAATAAATACCTGTATTTCATTAAAGTTTTCCAACCTATTTTCCCTGTTTGATGTTTGCTTCTTGTGACTGACAACCCTTTTTTGTGTGCTTTTAGGAAGCTTCTAACACATTTTCTATATAAATCAGATATGACTATGTCTCTAGTTATTCATTTCCATTTCTTGTCATTCTTTTTTGAAGCTAATGCCAAAATTAGAGAGAAATTTAAACTATTTACTTCTCTAGTTTCATACCACGAAAAATAAAAACCTAGTTCCCAATGAAAGTCAACCTGTTGGAGAAAAGATAGTCTCTTCAACAAATGGTTCTGGGAAAACTGGAAATCAGAATGTAACCAAATGAAATTAGACCCTTATCTCTTACCCTAACAAAACTCCACTCAAAGTGAATCAAGGACATAGGCATTAGACCAGAGACTCTGTACCTACTAGAAGAAAAAGTAGGCCCAAATCTCCATCATGTCCACTTAGGAACTGAATTTTTTGACAAGACTCCTAAAGCACAAAAAGTAAAATTAAGAATCAATAAATGGGAAGGTATCAAACCAAGAAGCTTCTTCAGAGGAAAAACAACAATCAAGAATGTGAAGAAAGTGCCTACAGAATGAAAGAAAATCTTTGCCACCTGCACCTCAGAGAGAGCATTAACTCCAGGATATATAAAGAACTCAAAAAACTTCACACCAAAAAAGAAAACAAATAACCCAATCAATAAATGGACAAAGGAACTGAACAGACACTTCACAGAAGAAATATAATCTGTCAACAAATACATGAAAAAATGTTCAACATCTCTAGCAATTAGAAAAATGCAAGTTAAAAGTACACTGGGATTTCACCTCCAATCAGAATGGTAATTATCAATGTTTACAGTAATTCAATTCACAATAGTTAAGCTATGGAACCATCAGAGGTGCCCTTCAACAGATGAATGGATAAATAAAATATACATATAAATAAAATATACATATAAAATGTACATATACACATGGATATTACTCAGGCATTAAAAAGAATGAAAATATGGCATTTGCCAGTAAATGGATGGAACTAGAGACTATTATGTTAAGTGAAATAAGCCAATCCCAAATGTTCTCTCTGATATGCGGATGCTGACTCACAATAGGAGGGGTGGGGAGGTTCACCAGATTGGGGTCGGAGGTAGAATGAATCAGACATAATTTTTCTATATACAAATATGGAATACATGACCTATGCAACTCCACATCATGTACAACCACAAAAATGAAAGTAATACTCCATTTATGTATGACAAGACACATTCTACTGTCATGTATAATTAAAATTTGCTGGGAAACTCACAGAACTCAATGAAATGTGGTTTTTACCATTATAGGACAAATTATAAAGGATAGAACTCAGGAACATCCAATGGAAGAAACACTCAGGACAGGGGGTTTGGGGGAAAGCACAATTTCCATGACATCTCCAAGCATAACATCAGCATTTCAATATGTTTACCATTGAAAAACCCCATTGTTTAAGGATTTAGGGGAGGTCTCATTACAAAGGCATGATTATCACTGACCACTGGTGATTAACTGAATCTCCAACCCTCTCCCCTCCCAGAGATTGGAGGGTGGAAGAGAAAAATAAATCTTCTACTCAAGGTTTGGTCTATCTAGCAAGCAGCCCTGAAACTATGTAGGGGCCCACTGAAAGACACCTCAGGAGAATAAAAAAGACACACTTATTTTCTTTATGGCTGAGGAAATTCCAAGAGTTTTAATAGCTCTGTGCCAGTGATGAGGAACAAATATAATTATCTCTCCATGATACCCCATCTGCCTTCACCAATTCAAAGTTTTATCATTACAAAACTGCATTTACTATTATAAAGCCTCCCTCATAATTATTTCTCCTTTGCCAAATACTAATCCCATCCCAGGTGCTTTTTTAACTGGTCTCTGCATCAGTCCAATCCACCCACTTCCTCCTATACATTCTGTCAAAATAAAACTCATACCATCAATGCCAATGCGACACATCTTTAAAAACTTACGGATGAAATCATAAAATCAGATTCACTGGAAAGATGAATAAAAAATCAGAA
The DNA here is from genome assembly GCF_964194105.1 of Spermophilus citellus. Taxonomy (NCBI): domain Eukaryota; kingdom Metazoa; phylum Chordata; class Mammalia; order Rodentia; family Sciuridae; genus Spermophilus; species Spermophilus citellus. The sequence goes on along the minus strand of NC_138191.1, from coordinate 99,799,800 downwards.
AATAGTTAATTCAACTGATATTAAATTGGATGAGGTAATTAAGGCTTAGGACATTACAGTGACTTGCTGAGAAGATAGCAAAAAAGTGGCAAAGCCAAAACCAGAAATCAAGTCCCCTAATTGCCATCCCAATACAAAGAATGAATAAAACACTGAAAACAACCTTTATGAAAAAGTTGATAGCTGTTGGTTCCCTTCATAGTATTGAGATTAATGGAAGTGCATTTAATTTCCATTCCAAAATAAACGTTTACTGAACATAGCTATGACCCTCAAAGATTTCATAGCATTGTAGTAAAAGGCATGAAAAAAACAGTTTTAATGTAGGTCTATAATGGAAACATGCATAGGGCAAAGAAAAAGTACCTAATTTAGCCAGTGAAGGTGTTATGAAGATTTCCCATAGGAACTTTCACTTTGGAATCATGAATAATAAATCTAACATGTAACGTGGCAAAGAATGAAAAGAGCAAAGAGTGTACTTCATTAACCATCTCAGATGATCATCTTAAAAAGAGGAGAGGTTTATTTTGGTTCATACTTTTGGAATTTCAGCCCATCATCTGTTGGCCCCCTTGCTTTAGGGTTTATGCAATAGCAGTCCACAGTCAGTACATCATGGAAACACATGGCAGAAGCTGCTGGCCCCATGGCCACCTGGAGGCAAAGAGAGAACGATCCCAATATTCCTTCCAAGGGCACATGCCCTGTCACCTAACTTCCTCCCACCTAGGTTCTACTCTTAAAGGTTTTACCACCTCTCTGTAACACCAGGCTAGCAACTAAGCCTGAAACACATAGTCATTTGAGGCACTTAGCCAAGACACAGTAAGTGTAACAAGTGTAAGAACAAGCAGAATACACCTACAATTCAGTTTTTCAGTGTGACTAAAGAGGAGTAGCATAAATGTGAGGAAGCATGTGAAAGTGAGGAAAGTGAATACAAAAGGATCTAGGTCAAATTAAGTGCTTTCTTTGCCATTTTGATACTATCAGTGAAAGCAGCAGTAAGATCACATTGGCTTTTTAGAAAGGTCACTCTCAACAGTGTGGAAGCTGAAGCAAAGTTGAAAACAGAAAAGGCAGATCAAGTAAGCTGTTAGTACTCCAAATTGAGACGTAAGCAATGAGAGTGTCATAAAGAGCAAGAGAAATTTTGAGAAACTTGTTTAAGTACATTGGAAAGAACACATACTTGAGAAAGACCTAAATTCAAATCCCAGAATTGCTGTTTACAAGCTCTTTAACTTAAGATCAAATCACTTAACCTCTTTAAGTCTATATCCCAATATCCATTATGAAAATATAAAATTAAAGACATCACCTTAGTGTTTGGTGGAAAAGTTTAATAATATTTGTGTAAGAGACAAGGAGAGATATTGATTCCATGGGGCGGGGATTTGTGAAAATCACCAAACATGTAGAAACAGGTATTGAACATGTATTTAAATATCATAATATCCTTTCAAAAATACTAGTTCCTTCTTTCTCCTATTTTTCTCCCTCTGGAGCTAAGTAGAAGAGTATAGGAATTGTAGGATGACTACCAGATGCCTCAGTGGCCTATCTGGGTAGATCAAGGAACCATTAGTGGAAGAATAATATACAATGAAAAGAAAAAGTTTTATAACACATTGCATTCAAGATACAAGTAGTGTGGGAGACCAACCTCGCATGTGACTGAGTTAACTCCCCTGCTGGGCAATGTGGCAGTCAGGCACCCATGCTGCTAAACTGCCCTGCTCTTCTAGGGTTTGAGTGACTGTCTTCTTGCCTGGGTGTGTCTTGCTACAGCCCCATGGGTGAAGCTATGCTCACCCGTTCCTTTGTAATATAACCCTTTGCCCTGTTTAGGATAGAATCTTCCATGCGAAGTGCCTTGTGTGTGTCCCTTTCCCTTACTGTACCCTTGGGTGTGGCCTACCTAGATGTCAGTCAATCTGCAGACAGTGGACATCATAAAGATAGACTCAGCCCCCTGAAACCTGACCCCTTGCCTCATTTGAATAGCTTCTCCTCAATAAAAGGGGTCAGCTCCTGCTCTCTCTCTCTCTTTTCCTGCAGAACCTTAAGGTCAGAGGAGCCAACACAGCAACCTCAAAGAAAAACATGTGTTTCTTTTTTATTTTCTTAAAAAGTGAAAAATTTATAATTGAGGATATTCAACAATTAATATCATTCAAAGCTATGATATATTAAGGAACTTTTATCCTAAGAAATCCATATATACACAGAAAGTTATAGGATAAATGTATACCTTTCAATATGTAAAACTGCAAAATAAATCTATATAGTTACAATTTACTTAATAAAATTATCAATAAGCACTATTCTTGAATCCCTCTGGAAAATATGCTGTTCCCATGGATATTACTGGATTTTTTTAATCAAATATAAACATTCTGAATATCATAATATTCTTTCAAAAAGATAACATGCACAGGATGTTTTATTTTGAAAACGCCTTAAATATGATAACTATTAATAGTACATCAGCATTTCTATTCGATTTACTAATAGCTCTTTTAAAATTGTAACAATAAATTCTGATTCAGAATCAAAATTATAACTCAGACTAATCTTTGAAAAAGATGGAAGAGGAGAACAGGGTCCCAGTATTCACTACCAAGATATACACTCATGAAATAAATGTTTGTGACTGAAATATGAAAGGGGAAAATATCAACTTAGTTGTGCCACCAGGCCCTCCTATGACCTCAACTGCCTTTCTGATGTGATCAGAGCACAAAGAATTCTATTACAAGAAGTAAATAAGTTTTTTGGCTTTGTTTTTCTCTAAAAAAATATATATATACTTATTAGCCCACAGTTTTCTTAATGATTACATTTTTTCTTGGCAGTTATACAAGAAAAACAGAAAAAAGTTCATTTCTGTAGTAACTAAATTTCTACTATTATTTGTATAAACACAAAAAAATGGAAGACTCAAGCTGCTGCCTACTTACAAAGCACATTTGCTTACATTAGCTTATAATGGTGGCATCAAGGGCTGGGGATAAAGCTCAGTTGTTAGACAGCTTGCCTCACATGGATAAGGCCTTGGGTTGAAACCCTAGCACCACCAAAAAAAAAAAAAAAAAAGAAAGAAAGAAAAACACAAAACATAATGGTGGCATCAACATCAATCAAATGGCCAGTACAAAATGGCCAGTCACATACTCCAAGATTATATACTCCCAAACACTCAAAATATTCACAATTTGAGGGGACGGGGGCAATATGTAATTTACAGACTTTAATCTTTTTTCATGTTTGGAAATTATTATTTATCCAGGTGTTTTATTTAATCAGAATTCCATAAGACCATGATCAGTGTTGGCCTGATAACAGAAAAAAAATGACAGCAAATACAAGCAATACAGAAATGGCCCAAATACTATGAATTAGATTTTGCTAATTCAAACATTTTATGTTTTCACAGGAAGGGTGAAGTGGGGTATTCTATACAAGGATGATTATAGTGACTTGCAGATCCTTCTAACAACTATTTCCAGATTCATATGAACTTCTTTGACCCTTAATATCAGAAGATAGTTTGGGACAAAATGGTAGTTAAAAAAGAGAAAAATCTGGACATGCCCCACTAAAACTTAATACATTACAAATCACATTCTATTATAGGCATGCAAAAAATTTTTAAAAAAGATAAAAGAAAAGAAATTTTTAAAAAGCTAAGGCCTATCAAAGTTAATTAATTTCCAGACTCACAAAGCCTAGATAGATCCTGACTCCCTTAATAGTATAAACAAACCTATTCTTCAAAGTGTAACATTTCTGTAAGTCTAAGTGATTTACAAAAAGGGGCATGAGTTGATTTCATGAGGAAGAGACTTTTTTAAGAAGATACTGGAACAACTAGATATCCATTTGGCATAAAAAAAATAAAAATAATTTATACCCTAAGCTCATACCACACACAAAAATCAACTCAAAATGGGTCAAATATCTCAACATAGAAGTTAAAACAATAAAACTTCTAGGGAAAAAAAAAACGGAGAAACTGTTTGTAACATCTGATAAGGCAAGGATTCCCTACATGAGACACAAAAACATGAATAAAAGAACATAATTCCTAAATTGAATTTCACCAAAATTACTACCTATTGTTTTTCAAAAGACAATATGGAAAATGAAATAGCAAGTCACATACTAGAAAAAAACATATCATGCTGTGTGTGTGTGTGTGTGTGTGTGAGAGAGAGAGACAAAGGGTCGGTATCCAAAGTAAAGAACTTTTATTACTCAATAAGAAGAAGAAAATTAAAATAAAATGGTCAAAAGGTTACTTCACCAAAGAAAACAGAGGACAGAGGGCCAATAAACACATATGGAGAGTGATAAAGAGGCTCTGCCCACACAGCTATGTAAGTATATAATTAAGTTCCACACATTTCACTTTATAAAAAACATAACTAATAAAAGTATTCTGGGCTGAGGTTGTGGCTCAGCGGTAGAGCACTTGCCTAGCATGTGCACGGCCCGGGTTCGATCCTCAGCATCACATGAAAAATAAATAAATAAACATATTGTGTTAAACTAAAAAATAAATATTTTTTTAAAAGTATTCTATAATGCCCAATGTTAGCAAAGACATACTTTGTTATCTATAGATTGGTATATTTCTCAAATGCAATGCAGGCAACTCATATCAAATTTGACTGAAAGGTTTCACTTCAAGAAATTCATCCCAAGGAAACTGTCACATAAGTAAATATAAAGGTATTTACTGCACTATTGTTCGGTTTATAATAGAGAAAAATTAAGAAAAGCCTAAGTGTAAATTAGTAGAGAACTTAATAAATAAATTATGGTACATTCTACAGTGAAATACCAGTTACTCAACAATGACAACAAAAAATGACAGCATGAATTACAGGTAACACATATTAGGACTACAATCCCTTGGCATATGGGTGTCATGATTTAACAGAAACAGCTAAGAGTAAACATTAACTATGGCAGTGGTAATAGTCAGTTTACATCCCAACAATAATACTACCAGGACCCCAAAATCTAGGGCACCAATGGCTCCACTACAGTAATAAGAACAAGATCTCAAAGAGCAAGGTTCAACACCAGCACATGCCAATGGATGACAAAATACCTATGCTGATTAACTAATTCCTCAATGCCCTGAAAATTAATATAAAATTCTGTCTTTAACTTTCTGAAGGTATAGAAGGAATCCCCAACTCCTTCTCTGACTTAGTTTCTCCTGCTATACATTCACAACACAGATCACTTCTGCATACCCAATAAGCAATCAATTCTGCATTTTGCATATTAAAGCAAAAACACAGGGCAGTGGTTGTAGTTCAATGGTAAAGCATTTGTCTACCATACATGAGGCCAAAGGTTTGATCTCCATCACCACAAAAATATATTTTAAAATATCAATACTACTGAAAGGGTAAAGTTTCTAAGCTAAATGAAAGGGTAAAGTTTCTAAGCTGCAAAGCCTGAATTAAAATGTAAAGGACCAGGCATTGTAAACCTGCTTCTAAACTGCAAAGCCTGGGTTAAATTCCTGAGGCAGTTAAGACAATGCCCTACTGGCCATCTGGTTGTTTAATAACTTAGGACTCTGTGTAGCCCGGCACGTAGGCATTCAAGGCCCAAACCAATCAGTTTGAATGTGTACCCCGCTTAGGAGTGACCAATCACCCCTGCCCAGCCTGTTCCCGCCAATGAATGTACTAATCAAGTCTAAGAATTATTGTTTGATTTTCCCGCGGTGTATGGTGATTTGTTAAAGGAGACTATGATGTGTATAAAGTCCCCGCCCTCCCCAAAAAGTGTACTTAAGCACTGCTCAATCCTTGCCCGGGGCTCTGGGCTGCTCTCCTTTCTTGAGTGGGCATGGAGCCCCAGCATGCTGGTTCAATAAATCCCCTTCTGCCAATTGCATGAGTGGTCTCTTGGTGGTCTCTTTCTCCGACGCTTCGCCGGACCCTTACACTACTAAATTCAGAAGAATCATGGGATAAACTGAGCTTTTTTTCTTCCATTTACTTCTTTGCCATTAGTATTTTAGTAAAAAATCTATTTGAAATGCATCATTTATAAGCAGCCAATCAATTAACATGTTAAAAAACGAAAACCTGAAGGACTACCCAGTAAGAAAATACATTCATGAGAGATAAGGACACCACGTACCTAGTTACAATACCTGGTTAAAACATAATAATAAGACAAGACAACAATTTTTAAAGCAAGCAGGAAGGACAGGCTTATTTTCCCCATGACATCCTTCTACCAACCCCAGGCAGCATACTTCAGAAAGAAATTCCAACCACTTGAGAAAAAGAGAAGCAAGCATAGTACACTGTGTTGGCCCCCTCATACCAGGCTAGCCGCTGTAAAACACAGCAAAGAGCAAACTTCTTCAGGCACTGACTCCAGGTTAGAACCTTCAGACTAAGCCTGTAGACCTTCCCCAGGGCCAAATAGGCATCCTTAACCCCTGCAAGATGGCCTTGAGTTCCAGCCCACAAAACAGCTGGTGGACTTTAGAGGCCTAAGCCTCCACACAGTAATGAAGTGACAGGCCAGCCTCATTGGCCAGCAGGCTTCAGACACACACCAGTACTGCACCAGCCACTGCAGTCTTAGGATTCCAGACTGGTACTGTGTCAAACATAGCAGCAGAGGACTTAAGTAAGCCCCTAACAATGCAATGGCTTAGCATTCATAGGTTTATCAACTATACCAGGCAACCTGCCCAGAATCTCTGGACAGGTTTACTACTGATAGTTATTCCCAAGGCCAGAATTCAAAGACTGAAATAAGTGTCTACTTCTTCAATTTGCTGACATCAGTGCACACCATGTAGATCAAGAAAGACCATGGATAACACCAAATAGACAAAACAATGGGCTGGTGACTGACCCTGAAGAGACAGAGATATATGAACTTCCTGACAAAGAACTCAAAGTAGTTGTTTAAGTTAATAAATATCAGTATGACAAAGAAATATCTCACTCCCATGTTTACCAAGGCACTATTCACAATAATCAAGATATGGAATCAAGCTAAAATTTTTATCAACAGATTGATAGCTAAAGAAAATGTGGCATGTACTACTATACAGACTCAAAGAGAAAAGGAAATCCTGTCATTTGCAACAATGTGGATGAACTTGGAGGGCACTGTGTAAGTGAAATAACCTAGACATAGAAAGAAAATTACCAGATGATCTCACCCATATGTGGAATCTTTAAAAACAAAAAAAAAAGTTGATCTCAAAGACATACAGAGTAGAAGAGTGGTTATCAGAAGCTGAGGTGATGAACAGGGTTTGAAAGTTGGGAGATTTTAGTCAAAGATTACATAATGATCAGAAGAATAAATTCAATAGATCTAATAATGTATAGCATGGTGACTATAGTTGAAAATACAATACAATGTATACAATGTATTCCTGAAAAACACAGAGTGGATATTAAATATTATCATCACAGAAATAGTAATTATGTGAGGTGCATATGCTAATTAGCTAGATTAACTATCCAACAATGTAAATATTGAATTTTACTACCCTAATTGCGAGTGTTGAATCCACATACACTAACTGCACTGAGCCTCATTATACACACTAAAATTACTTAGCCCATTGATGTTTAGACTAAAACTAATACTTTCATTCTAATGTAAAATTCTATATTTTGAGTTCCTTGATCTATGCACTCTAAATAGTAAAAGGAAGATGGGTACAAAGGAAAACAGCTGTTGGTCTAGATGATGATTTCCTTGGAACAATGAATGAGCTCTTCTATTTATTTCACTGTTTCTTCACTGATGTGTATTATATAACTTTCCTTTTAAGGCCTACATTAAGAGTATACTACTATGTAATCTAAACTATAATAATTTTAAATCTTTCTTAATTACATGAATTAGTGAAGAAAATCATTTTTGGATGAGTTACCAAACTAAAATGTTCTTGCCACAAACAAAATTGTCATCTACAAAGTCCTACAAACTCAGACCCCTATCTCCACTCTGACCTCTCTTCCTAGCATATTCCTTTCTTCATTGTATTCTAGCCACATCAGACTTCTATTCCTTCCTCAAACACATTTGCTCTCTCACAATGCTCTTCACTCTGTCTTCATAATGTTTTTTCCTCAGACCCTCACATGGCCAGCTCCTCATTCTCAGGTCTCAGCTAAAATGTTATCCCATAAAATAACCTTACCTGACTATACAACATAAAATATCATCTTCTATGCCTTTAAGCACTGTATTCCATTATTCTGTTTGGTTTTCTTCATGGTATTCACAGTATTTATTTTTTAAAACTTACATGGTATACTTTTAAATACTTATATATAATCTGCCATAATGTATTTTCAATGGCAGACATTCAAAAACAACTATATCACTTTTTCCTGTTAAGCCTGGATATACTTCCATAAATCTTAACTTACTGCTCAAGGTAGACATTATTATCAATATAATAATGATAATATTATTAATTATAACAAATAATTACTAATTATTAACATAGTGATTGTTAAATATTATTAATAATCATTAATAATAATCATTATTATAATTTTTATACTTAACAAAATAAAATGTAAGAGAACTGGCTTAAGAGTTAAAACTATAAGTCATCTCTAGTATAGTAGAATTTGATTCCAAAGTCAGAAGACCAGGGCTTCAAATTCTAGTCCTACAGTATTGTCAACATAATTGTGAAACCAAGAAATCTAGTCAGGAAAAGTGGATACACAGGATCTGAAAGACAATATAAAGGTGGCAGGATCAATACATTATAGATGTGGAGTGCTTAAAGAATGTTCAAGCCAGGTTGAAAGAGTACGGGGAAGCCATAAGTGAAATATGTGAGGAACTTTTCAGCACCATAGTCAGGGAGGGGGTAGATGTAGCATTGGGAACTTCCCAAGGCAGTTCCACTCAGATAGACCACAATATGCAAGTGAACTTCCCCTCTGCTCTGATACAAGGTCTCCCGTAGCACTGAAAATGGGTATAACCCACTGGGACTGAGCAGCCTACCTGCCCCCCCCATCCTGTTTTCATAAAGAACTTTGCATAGAATTTCTTTGATGTCTTCTGATATAAATAAAGCAACTACAGGTACCTTTGCTTTGCCCGTCTCTGCCCCTCTTTGCAAATACTTTCTGTGTTCTGTGGTAATTTCGCTGTACTATTTTTCTTAGTTTTTATTTCTCAGCCAGCCAGTACAACCGAAGAAAATCCCATTCCCTCACCCGCGTGTGACATGGGCAATAACTGGTGCCTGGAACACAGGACCCTCATCAAGTGGGACTGCAAGGTAACTGGTGCATGCTTGGCTCCTCTTTCACCGGAGAATTGTGCATGGATTCGCATTTTGAGAGAAAGAAGTCAGAGGAAGTTCTTTACAGAAGGACATTAAGCACGGGGAACTCTTTGTCTTAAGAGAAAGAAATTTATTTTGCAATTCTTAAGACAATAATGAAACAAAAGAGAAAGGATATAAAAAGATCCCAGCTCCATCAGTTTCTAGAAACTGATTAAGGAAAATTTGTCCATGGTTCTAAGAGGAGGAATCACTTGATTTGCATACTTACAAAAAACTTGGCAGGGAGCTACATGCTGGCTGTATATCTGCGAACCTGCCTAAGAGTGCGAGCGCAATCAAAAATGTACAAAAAATTTGGACGCCAATAAAGATTTTTATATTCAAACCCAGATATTGGTCGATGGTCTTTGGTAGACTTAATTATGGGCCTTAGAGATGCAGTTAAAAGTCTTAGACCCAGTAAACAGGCTTGCCCAGCTCCTAGGATTTCTCTGTCTTCAGGTACCCCAATACATCAAAGACAGGGAGAAGAGATAAGGGCAGAACCAAATCTAGAGGTCAGCACCAAAGCGGTGCTTCATTCATAGCAAGCCAGAGTTTAGGAAACAGCCTACAGGCACAGCCAGAGCAAGAATGGCAAGGAAATAGCCCAGATAAAGTTTCATTAGGAAGAAAGATGCAGGAAGATAGGGGAAGGATCCAGGCTGGGAACTTGGAAGAAGATTCTCAGTTAGAGGAAGAAATTGAATTGGAAGTAGACCTCCATAATTTGCATTTATGGTCCTGTTCCAGTGATCCTTGGGGAAGGCTAAGGCTCACATACTCAATCATGGTCGCCCGCCACAAACATGTCCCCATTACAACATGGTCTCAGAATCACCATGAAGGCTGTGTATTGACACCCCCTCCTCCACAGAAAATCTTATATATATTTATATTTAGTTGTTGGTGGACCTTTATTTATTTGTATGTGGTGCTGAGAATCAAACCCAGTGCATCATGCATGCTAGGCAAGCACACTACTACTGAGCCACTACCCTAGGCCCCTCCACAGAAAATCTTAATTCATTTCTCCAAAATCTTCACCATAATTGATCTTAGGATGATCAGCAAAAGAATCTCTACAAAAGAGTTCAATATAGTTAAGCTTCCTATTTCCTGTTCTCTATCTTACAATTATTAAAATTTGGCCACAGGCCTGAAAGAGATCAGCACTCCAGGTGCTGAATGCCTCTTTAGTAGTTTTTCACAAACATATATGGACTATCTAGTAAAAAAAAAAAAAAAAAAAAATATATATATATATATATATATATATGTGTGTGTGTGTGTATATATATGTGTGTGTGTGTATATATATGTGTGTGTGTGTGTGTATTTGTATACACACACACACACACACACACACACACACACACGGACAATTTGTAAAGGTTTTCAAGGGAAGTATGTCTGCAAATGCAGAGTATGATAAGAAAAACATTCTTTTAACAAGGCCTCTGGCCTTGGGCCTGAGCAAGGCAGGGATGTTTACATTTCAAAGAGAAGACATTACTAATTGGGATCCATTGTAACAGCTGGCAGGGGGAGGGAAAATGGGAGAAGAAGCTCTCCCCTTCTCAGGTGCTGCCCTTGAAGGGTTAACTTACCCAGAACAGTGAAAGAAAAAGCTACTGTTGTGTGAGCTTCAGGAGACTGTGAACTTCTGAGCCCCTCCCCTTACATGCTGGGTATAAAGTTCTGAAACTGCCTTAACTACAGGTTCAGGAGGATTAACTGATTACCTCGAAAGCTTTACCCTCTGGACCTGCTTCCTGCTGTGTTTGGTGTCCTGCCTTGTCTGTCCCCCTACAACAGCTGGGGAAGATACATCAGGATTCAGATTGTTCCTAATTTTTGAGATATTAGATGGCAAAACCAACGTGCACAAACTCATACTGCCATTTCTTTTAAAACATTAAAAGAATTAAAATGTGTTGCTCCACCTATGGTCCAAACTCGCCTTTAGTTCAAAGCCTGATAGAATCTATATGTAAGCCTTATGACTGGATAACTCTAACTAAAGCTTGTCTTTCTGGAAGTGATTACTTGCTGTGGAGACCTAAATTCAATAGAGTTCTGCTTCGAGCAGGCAGAAACTAATACAAGTCATGGAATTCATATCACAGTAGACATGTTGACTGGGATGGGACAATGCTGATTTAAAACAGTTAAATTATGATTTACAAGCTGATAATTAGATTAGTATGTGTGCAAGAAGGGCATGGAAAGAATTATCCACTAAGGGAGAAAAAAACTAGATATCAGTCAGATCTGGCAGGGGCCAGAGGAGAATTTCTTGGACTTTGTAGTGCACTTGTATCAAGCTTCCAGCCATATGGTCAGAGATCCAAACACCTCTGAGATATTAGTTAACCAGCTAGCTTTTGAAAATGCTAATAAAGGTAATTCGGCCTCATCACAAAAAGAGACTAATGTGCCTTTGCACAGATGTGGGACCAGCATATTTAAAGGTATATCAATGGCAGCTGCATTGAAACAGGTTTTACAACCTCCATTAAAGGAGAGCCACACCAAAAGGCAATGTTTCAATTGTGGAAAAATGGGGCATTGGTCACAAGTACAAAGAAATGGAAAAATGTGCAAATGGTCACAAGTACAAAGAAATGTGCCAGGTCTCTGCCCACGCTGTGGCCCTCTGAGCATGTCCTAAAATGGCTACCTCTGATTATACAGCAGGGAAACTGGAGGCAGAGTCAAACAATGGGGGTGTTACACTTCACACTGAAGCAGTTATTGGCTCCTGGTCATCCAACATTTACTCCAGCCCAACCTCCTTGAGCACAGGCTCTGTCTAGTGATAGATCGGGGACATTTTCCTTTCAATAACTGGAAGCTTGGAGCTCCATCCTACCTCAGAATTCATACTGACTCCAGAGAGGGAACCACAAATAATTCCTACAGAAGGAATTCACGGACCTCTACCACCAGACACAATAGGTTTAATATTAGGAAGAAGCGATCTTACTCAAAAAAGAATTCAGGTGTTACTGGGTATTCTTGATGTAAATTTTAATGGGAAAATTAGGATTATGGTTCAAACAAATTCCATTATTCAGTTTTCTCTGAAAGATATAATTGCAGAAATAATTTTCTTGCCTTGCTGTTCTCAGAGAAAGATTTGGCAGACAGACTCTTGGAAGCTCAGAATTCCAGGTCCCTGGACAAAACCTACTGGACTCAATTAGTTAAGCAAGAGCACCCTCTATTGGATCTTAAAATTAACTGTAAATTTTTCAAGTGGGTGATCAACAAAGGGAAAGATGCCTCAGTCATATCTAGTAGATTTTGGCCCTGGGTTAGCCTTTGCATACCAAACCTGCCTGTCTAGAAGGGACTGGACAAATCTCTCAGTCTGCTCAAAGTGCTCAATACCTCTGATGGGAAGATAAGGATGGCATAACAGGACTTTTTAAACCTTATGTCCTTGATACTTTGCCAGTAAATTTATGGGGACAAGATATTTTGAGTAGCCTAGGAGTATTATTAATTGTGCCTAATCCATGATGTCATTTCAAATATTTAATCAATGATCTATTCCTACTAAAGGATTAAAAGGAAATCAACAAAAAGGGTTTTACCTATGACTCAGTCTTCTCAAGGAAAACAATTTAAATTATCTAATTCATCCAATCAAAATTTTGAATGGTGGCATTGGTTTCTTCCCTGGCCCAGAAAACGGCACAGAAAATTAATTGGCTGTCGATTGATCCTGTCTGGGTTGAGAAATGGCCCCTTACAGGGGAAAACTCCAAGGAGCCAATATTCTAGTCTAAGAACAGCTTCAAGTGGACATATTGAGCCTACTCTTAGTCCTTGGAATACTCCTTTTTTTTTTTTTTTTGTGGTAAAGAAAAAAAAATCTGGCAAATGACAATTGTTATAAGATCTAAGAACTATTAATCTACTATGGAACCAATGGGAGCCTTGCAGTCTGGGATTCTTTCCCCTACAGTCATCCTCTTAATTATCAATTAACAGTAATATATTTAAAAGATTTTTTTTCACTATACCACTGTATCCAGATGATTGTAAGAGATTTGCTTTTAGCATCCCAGCTATAAATTTCAAAGAAACAGTTAAGAGATTTTGCTGGAAGGTAATACCTCAAGGAATGACCAACAGTCCCACATTATGACAGAATTTTGTAGCACAGGCTATTGCTTCAATATGAGAACAATTCCCTGATGCATATATAATCCACTGCATAGATGATATCCTTTTGACCCATGCTAGTTCAGATGTACTCTTAAAAATTTTTGCTCAGGTGCTGGAATTGTGGCTCAGTGGTAGAGTGCTCGCCTAGCACGGGTGGAACCCAGGTTCAATCCTCAGCACCACATAAAAATAAACACATTGTGTTGTGTCCATCTACACCTAAAAAATAAATATTTAAAAAATTTTTTTGCTCAGTTAGAAACTTCACTTACTGCAATGGGTTTATGCACAGCATCTGAGAAGGTACAAAACTCTTCTCTTTTCCAATATTTAGTCAATTTAATCAAAGGACACACAATTCATCCACAAAACCTACAAATAAGAGTTGATGGTTTACATACTCTTAATGACCTTTCAAAAATTACTAGGTGAGGGCTGGGGCTGTAGCTCAGTGATAGAGCACCTGCCTCACACGCACATGGGAGCCACTGGGTTCGATCCTCAGCACCACATAAGAATAAATAAATAAAGATATTGTGTCCATCTACAACTAAAAATATATTTTTTAAAAAATTTACTAGGTGATATTTACTGTTTATGACCAAGTCTGAAGCTATCCACTGCAGATTTAAGTCCTTTATTTCAAATTTTACAGGGAGATCTTTCTCCAACTTCTCATCAACTTAGGGCAGAGGCAAGGACTGCCTTGAAAAAAGGTGAATCTGCCATTAAGACTGCCCAGCTTACTAGAATTAATCCACAAGAGCCTATATATTTATTAATATTTTCCACTGTTCATATGTCCACAGGAGAAATATGGCAGTCATTGGGAATTATTGAATGGCTTCATTCTAGATCATTCTCCTCAAAAGTCATTGACTCCATTCCATGATTTTATTGCTCAGTTAGTTATTAAAGGATGAAGATGAGTCTTAAAAGTGGATGGATCAGAGCCTAATATTATTGTTACTCCTTTTTCTACTCAACAGCATACTTGGCTCTGGCAATCTTCCAATAGTTGGCAAATACCTTTTGCTAACGTTCCTAGTCAAATAGAAAGTCACTATCTTTGTGATAAGGTTATTCAGTTTGCTCTTGTAACTACATTTATTTTTCCCCAAATCTTACATGCTCAACCACAGTCGGAACTATAAGATGTTTACTGTTCAAAAAATTTAGGAAAAGCGGGTTTCTTTATCCATGCTCATACTGAGATAATACAGACATCATATACTTCTGCACAACTCTCAGAGCTTCCAGTTCTCATTCGTGCTTCACTTCATTTTACTAATGAGCCAATCAATATTTATGATTGAAAGTGCATATGCAGTTGGAATTGCAAATATTATCAAGACACCAACTATTGGGAACACATCATTACAAGTTATTTCATTTCTTTCATACTTTACAAAATACAATTCAAATGCATCAGCATCCTTGTTTCACTGGCCATATCAGAGCACATTCTAATCTTCCAGGTCCTTTAGCATCAGGTAATGATAAGATTGATAAACTTGTTGCTGTCTGTCAATAAATGTCTTTGTATGATTGTGCACAAGCCTCACATTCTTAACATCATCAGAATGCGTCTAGTTTACATTAAAAATTTCATATTACTAGGGAACAAGCTTGCAAATTGTTCACCAGTATCCACAATGTGTTGTACATATTCCATCTTCACCAACTGGGGTTAATCCTCACAGTTTACGACCAAATCAATTATGGCAAATGGATGTAACTCACATCCCTCAATTTGGCAAACACGTTATTCTTCATACTTACTCTCGGTTTATCTTTCCTACTGCCCGTGTAAAAAAAATACTCAACATGTCATTTCTCGTTGCCTAGCTGCTTTTGCAGTATTAGGCTATCCTTTACAGATTAAAACTGACAATGCTCCAGTTTACACCAGTTCTTCTTTTTTTTTTTTCTTTTTTAAAGAGAGAGAGACAGAGACAGAGACAGAGAGAGAATTTTAATATTTATTTTTTAGTTATCGGCGGTCACAGCATCTTTGTTTGTATGTGGTGCTGAGGATCGAACCCAGGCCGCACGCATGCCAGGTGAGCACGCTACCGCTTGAGCCATATTCCCAGCCCTACACCAGTTCTTCTTTTCAGCAGCTTTGCCATCAATTTCATATTGATCATAAAACAGGGACTCCTTATAACACTCAAGGTCAAGCCATTGTAGAACAAGCTCATTCATCTATTAAACAACAATTACAAAAACAAAAAGAGGGAAATAAGACCACACAAAATAACCTCAACCATGCTTTATTTTAAATTTTTAAAATTGTGACTCTAAAGACTGAATTGCTGCCAAGAGACACGTCTTCCATTGCAACATGTCTCTTGGGCCTAGTTTGGCAGAAAGATTTTCAAATAGGACAGTGGGAAGGACCAAATCCAGTGATAATGATGGATAAAGGTTATGCTTGTACTTTCCCATAAGGTGCCTCTCATCCTATTTGGATACCCAAACGTGCCATCAGGCATGGAGGACATAGAGCCAAATGACCAGGTTCAAATGACTGAAGATCAATCCAGAGATGTCAACCCTGACACCCAGCAGGAAGAAAAAACTAGTAAGGACGAAAAGGACAAAAAAGGCCCAGAGAGACTGAATGTCCAAACTACCATCATGGAAACAACTGAACAATCTGTCACAACAGGCTAAACAGACAGTTCAACAACAAGGAGAAACTAAATCTCCAGCCACAATGTTTTGTTTTGTTTTGTTTTGTTTTGTTTTGTTTTGTTTTGTTTTGCCACTATAGTTCTATTGAGCTCTCAGGTAAGTGGGATCCAGGGAAAAATCATTGGACCTATTTTCCAGATCCACCTTTAGTACACCCAGCAGTGTGGACTGGAGAATCCATCCAGGTATTACTAATGATATTCATATGATGGGTGGCTTTACAGATACTCATATTACACCCATCCATGTGACTGGACTTAATTATATGGGTTACAGTGAACAACTACCTATATGTAGGTCCCATAATAAACATGCTGGTTCTCCAAGGGTATCTTTCAAGAAAAAGATAGCATATAAGAAGCCTAGACCAGCCAATCACACTGGCCCCTGGGACACAAGGCCATATGTCTGAACAGTTATTAAAATAGGACTTTCTCATAACAAGCCAGTCATTTCTACAGAACATCCACCAATACCTTACTGTCCTAATCGTTCTGCAATAGAATTTGGCACCTTTCCTAAATGGATAGAATGTGCAATTGTCTTGCCCATACAATGTAAAGTTTCTAGAAATGGTGGATATATTTTGGACTGGTCTCTAAGAATTGATAAAAGGCAAATGAGTAAGGATGCTATGACCCCTGGAGGTTTCGTTGACAATATTCTAACATTCAGTAAAGATAGTATCCAAAAAAATCTCTGGCATTTAACTGCAGTCTCAGTCTTTCGAAATTATACAGATAGATAGTCCTATGCCTGACTTTGTGGGCAGGAATTGCAAAGAGGGCTCCTACTACGGCCTGTGTTCAATCTCCTTATGCTTTAAATTTCTGAAAATGTAAGAGTTTAGAAAAAGATGATAAATATCTTGTTGCCTGTAAAAGATGCAGTCTAAGTAATTCCATCACTAGATTTAACAGAAGTCTCCTTTGTCTTACTGCCAGCCAATATTTCAGAACCATGATATGCTGATGATGGTGCTCAAGTTTTACGACAGATGCATGCTCTGTTAACCAGAGCCAAACAAGCTCCTGGTCTCATAATTCTTGGGAGTGGCTGCTTTAATTTCATTCATCGCCTCTACTATAACAGCCTCAGTGGCTATACATCTCAAAACACTCAACATGCAAATTTTTCTTAGTAATTTGGCTCAAAATACTTCCAAAGTCCTCCATAATCAGATAAATATTGATGAAAACATTGAAACTAAATTGAATGCCTTAGAAGAAACTGTCATAAATATTGGTAATGAGCTTTCTGCTCTCGAGTTTAAGGAAAGGCTTAAATGCCATGCTGACTGTAAATATGTATGTGTCACTGCAGCCAAATATAAAGCTGCTTCCCAATGGGATTGGGAAAAGGTTAAAAATCATATAATGGGTATTTGGCATGGCAATAAAAATAGCCTGGATCTTACGGAGTCCAGGATATTCAAAAAAGGAAAAGTGATTTTATGGACCCTATCTCTCTACCCAATGAAATACTTCAAGAATTGAATGACTTTAATCCTGGAAATATACTGAAACATTCTGCATGGTATATTATTGGAATGATATGTTTGCTAATAATTCTCTTTGTATCATAATAATAGGTTGTCATACTCTCAGAACAAGAATCTGGGAACTTGAAATAACAGCTCATCATTCATATTTGCAAAGTAAAAAAGGGGACAATGCAGGAAGCCATCCATTAAATGTATGAGGACTTTTTCAGCATCATAGCCAGGGAGGGGGTAGATCTGGCATTGGGAACTTTCCATGGCAGTATGACTGGGATAAATGGCCCAATGCAAGTGAACTTTCCCTCCGCTCTGCTAGAAGGTCTCACGCAACACCAGAGATGGGTATAACCTACTAGGAACTGAGCAGCCTACCTGCCCCCACCTCTCTCCTATTTTTGTGAAGAAATTTCCAAAGACTTTCTTTGATGTCTTCCAATATAAATAAAGCAACTGCAGGTTCCTTTCTTTATTAGAAGCTGGACCCATCTGGTCAGCTTTGCCAGTCTCTGCCCCCTTCTTCGAAAATACTTTCTCTGTTCTGTGGTCATTTTGCCATACTATTTTTCTTCGCTTTTACTTCTCTGCCAGCACATCCCACCAAAGGGAAACACATTCCCTTGCCCACACGGGACATAGCAATAAAAGATTATAAGATAGTGGCAGGAAAGGATGCCCTAAATTATGATTACAAGGAGGTAGCAGTGATTGGTAGAGACAAAGTTGTGATCAAGATTACAACAGAGTATGCCAAGAGCAAGATTAATGTTTTTCAGAGAGGAAAGAAGAGCAAGCTTTCAAGTCAGACAGTGTCCTCAGTCATGGATCCAGAACATGGTCCCTCTGCAACCTTGAAGTCTTAACCTCCTTAACATAGAAACCACTGCCTAAAAACCTTCTGCCTGCCCTGTTAACTCTTGCTGCACTCTTAACTCCCTCTGCCAAGCCACTGTGCACAGCCTTCCAGTAACCAGAGGGTTCATATCATGCTGCCACTTCTTCTTCATGTTGCTTACCTGCTACATGCAGCCTGCCTGTACCCAGAAGGTTCCAACTCTCTATGCAAGCCATTGCACACCCACATTACTACTTGTTTATATGCTCTTCCACCTGCACATCAGAAAATGCCAATTGCTTGACCAGTGAATACAAACAAAACCTTACTTCGCCAAGCTAGTAAACCATCTTTTCTATTCAGTAGGCTGAACTACACTTTCTCCAACAAGTAAGAATCCAAGTTTGACTTTTGCTTGGGTACTCTCTGTTGGTCCAATGGAACCATACAGTTTCCTCAAGTTTTATACTTACTCATTTAACAATTAAAAATTCCTTATATTAAACATCACCTCTTCAACCTAATATTTGATCGTCTATCAACTGAACGGAACCAGAATGTTACACCATCCAAAACAATACCAAACAACAAGGGGGAAACAAAGCTAAACAAAAAACATGCTCTCATAGTGACTTAAATAAAGGGAATGTTTAGCCTTCAAACTGTGAATAAAAAGAGAAAAAATAGGAGATGGGGTTGTGGCTCAGTGCTTCCCTAGCATGTGTGAGGCACTGGGTTCAATTCTCAGCACTGCATATAAATAAATGAATAAAATAAAGGTTCATCGACATCTTAAGAAATGCTTTTAAAAAAAGAGAGAGAAAGGAAAAAAAATTACCAAATCCCAACATATGATTTCTCAAGCTCCTGGCTCCATCCCATTCTACAAAGACAGACCCAGAAAAATTGAGGGGAAGACAGAAATGGGAGGCTAAAAGGAGATTCAAGTTGCTTCAAAACTACCTGAGAATCTAAGTGTAACCTATCTGAAGACACTAAAATAGTGTAAGCCCAGATCAGAACAAAGACTACAGGAAATGGACTGCAAAAAAAAAACACACAATTTCAAGGGACAGGCACGGCTTAAAGTTCAAACAGACCAAAAGTTATACCTCTACAGAACGAAAAAAGGCAAAAAAGAAGTGAGAAGCCTCCATTAATGAATGGTAAAGAGAAAAAGAAGCAAAATGATAAACTTAAAGGTTTTATAAGAGAACTACAGAATCAGAATACTTAATTATTTCTTACCCCTGTAAACAGTAAAACAAACTAAAAAATAGGGTCAATTATTTAAACTTTCCTAAACTGACAGAAGAGGGAACTATTGAGGGATTCCAACATGGCGGCGGGCGCAGAGAGATCAAGTCTCTGACCTCTTCAGCTGTGCAGGCATAGGGAGTCGTAAACAACCTAAATCTGTTTGCTCAGGATCACTAGGCAATGCTCAGCTGATGTGGATCTGGGGCGAACAATCTGGGCCTCTCAGAACACACACTGAGCCCGGATCGGCTGAATTCAAGCTCCCGTTCGCCTGCTTCCCGCAGACAAACAGCTGTGACTCAGCACTAATCCATCCGGCTGAAACAACTGGTCAGCCCTTCTCATCCTATGGAGGTAAATGCCTACCGAGCCTTCATAGGTAGTGGCCACAGGTTTGAAACGGGGCTTGGGAGAGACAGTAAGGACACACCCGTTGCATTGGTCGCCCGGCAAAGGGAAACGAACTGTCGCCATTTGCAAGAGATACCACCATGGCAGAGAACTGACGTCATCAGACTGCGGCGGAGGAGATAACTTCATTGAAACCTGCAGCTACAGGTGTGTAATTCCCTAGCCTTCCCTCTCCACACATCGGGGAAACTTTAAGGGCCCCTCCCAGCTCTCCCGTGAGCACGATACCCAGACCGAGGGAATCAGAGGTGGCACCGGAACCGCGGTTCGGAACTACCGCTCCCACCAGTGCTGACAGCTGAGGTCTCTTGCACCAGCTACCGGGGGCATGGATTCTCAGCCCCAAGCTCTACAAATTTAGGGTCTGAGGGAATGGCAAACTGGAAGAGTGTGCCCAGTCGTTCATGAAAACAGGGCTCCCGGGAGCAGCAGACCTGGCGTGTAGCCACTATTGTGGTGAGCGGCACCCGTGAGAGGGGCCTGGCTAGAGGAAAAGTGGGAAGTGACTAGACACAAGAGGAGGCCCTAGGCACTCAGGATTGGAGACTCGCCCAGTCTGGGAGGAGCTGCTGCACAGTAATTGGTTCCCGCGTATTGACAGGAGAAACTTGGCCTGGTGGGCACAGCGCCACCTACTGGAAGAGAAGTTAATCAAACTCTAAGACTGCATTTATTAGTTTTTTGGGGTTTTTTTCTTTTTTTCTTTTCTCTTTTTTTTTTTGATTTGGGTTTTTCTTTCATTTTCATTTTTCTTGTTTTTTTAATTTTTTTTTACAATTTTTTAAATTTTTTTTCTTCTAATTTTAATTTTATTTTTTTAATTTTTTTTTAATTTTTTTTTCTTTTTTTTATTTCCTATTTTTTCGTCTTTTGTCTTTTCATTTCTTTTCAATTATCTTATCCCCCCTTCCTTGAATTCTACCTGCTTACTCTCATTCTCTTTAGTGACTTCTTCCCTTCCCTTCTAATACCTTTCCTCCCAAGCATCTAATAAATTTATAGGAGTAAACAGTAACTCATCAGTCAAACAGAACAAGAAGTAACATGAGCAGCTTCAAAAAGCAAGGAAGAAAAGGAGTACAAACAATGCAGGACAGCCTAAATATTCAGGAGGACCTAGAGTCATCAGAAAAATGGTCATATAAAGAACTCAAGGAACACCTTAGACAGATGGAATGGAACCTTAAAGAGGATACAAGACAGCAAATTCAAGCAGCGAAAGAACACATTGAGAATGAATTACATAAACAGATAAAAGAAGAAGTTAAGCATCTTTATCAGGAGATAGAGATTATAAAAAATAATCAAACAATAATTCTAGAAATGAAGGAAACGATAAACCAAATTAAAAACTCAATTGAGAGTATCACTAACAGAGTGGAGCAAGTAGAAGCCAGAACGTCAGATAATGAAGACAAAATATATCATCTTGAAAAGAGTCTAGCCAACTCAGAAAGGCTGGTAAAAAATCACGAGAAAAACATCCAAGAGTTATGGGATAACATAAAAAAAACAAACTTACGAGTAATCAGGATAGAAGAAGGTACAGAGATTCAAACCAAGGGAATGAGTAACCTACTGAATGAAATAATTACAGAAAACTTTCCAGAAATAAAAAGGAAACAGATATACAAATTGAAGATGCATACAGGACACCGAGCACACAAAATCACAGTAGACCAACGCCAAGACACATTGCTATGAAGATATCCAATATACAGAACAAAGAGAAAATATTAAAAGCTACAAGAGAAAGGAGACAGATTACATTCAGGGGTAAACCAAAAAGGTTAACAACGGATTTTTCATCAGAAACACTGAAAGCAAGAAGGTCATGGAACAATGTATTTCAAACACTGAAAGACAATGGATGCCAACCAAGAATTCTATATCCAGCAAAATTAACCTTCAGGTATGACAACGAAATAAAAATCTTTCATGATAAACAAAAGTTAAAAGAATTTGCAGCCAGAAAAACCAGCATTGCAAAGCATTTTGAGCAAAACACTACACGAGCAAGAAATGAAAAACAATAACCAAAACCATCAGTAGGAAGTGCCTCGGTAAAGACAGAGGGTGAGGGGAAAGATAATCATGGAGAAACAAACTAAATTTTTTTAAAAAAGGATAAATAATCAAACATGGATGGAAGTACAAACCATATATCAATAGTAACTCTGAATGTTAATGGCTTAAACTCTCCAATAAAGCGACAAAGGCTGGTATCATGGATTAAAAAAACAAATCAAACAATATGCTGCCTCCAGGAGACACATCTGATTGGAAAAGACATACACAGGCTGAAGGTGAAAGGATGGGAAAAAATATACCACGCACACGGTCCTCGTAAGCAAGCAGGGGTGGCCATCCTCATATCGAATAAAATCGACTTCAAGACTAAGTTAATCAAAAGGGATAAAGAAGGACATTATATACTGTTAAAAGGAACTATTCACCAACAAGACATAACAATTATCAATATTTATGCACCAAATAATGGTGCTGCAACATTCATAAAACAAATTCTCCTCAAGTTCAAGAATCAAATAGACCACAACACAATAATTATGGCTGACTTCAACACACCTCTTTCACCATTGGACAGATCCTCCAAACAAAAGTTGAATAAAGAAACTATAGAACTCAATATCACAATCAATAACCTAGACTTAACTGACATATATAGAATATATCAACCATCATCAAATGGATATACTTTTTTTTCAGCAGCACATGGATCCTTCTCAAAAATAGACCATATATTATGCCATAGGGCAACCCTCAGTAAATATAAAGCGGTGGAGATAATACCTTGCATTTTATCTGATCATAATGGAATGAAACTGGAAATCAATGATAAAAGAAGGAAGGAAAAATCCTACATCACATGGAAAATGAACAATATGTTACTGAATGATCAATGGGTTACAGAAGACATAAAGGAGGAAATCAAAAAATTCTTAGAGATAAATGAAAATACAGACACAACATATCGGAATCTATAGGACACAATGAAAGCAGTTTTAAGAGGAAAATTCATCGCCTGGTGGTCATTCCTCAAAAAAAGAAAAAACCAACAAATAAATGAACTCACACTTCATCTCAAAGCCCTAGAAAAGGAAGAGCAAAACAACAGCAAATGTAGCAGAAGGCAAAGAAACAATTAAAATCAGAGCGGAAATCAATGAAATTGAAACAAAAGAAACTACTGAAAAAATTAACCAAAAAAAAGTTGGTTCTTCGAAAAAATAAATAAGATCGACAGACCATTAGCCATGCTAACGAAGAGAAGAAGAGAGAGAACTCAAATTACTGACATACGGGATGAAAAAGGCAATATCACAACAGATGCTACAGAAATACAGAAGACAATTAGAAATTATTTTGAAAACCCATATTCCAATAAAATAGAAGATAGTGAAGACATCGATAAATTTCTTAAGTCATATGATTTGCCCAGACTGAGTCAGGAGGATACACACAATTTGAACAGACCAATATCAATGGATGAAATTGAAGAAGCCATCAAAAGACTACCAACCAAGAAAAGCCCAGGACCGGATGGGTATACAGCGGAGTTTTACAAAACCTTTAAAGAAGAATTAACACCAATACTTTTCAAGGTATTTCAGGAAATAGAAAAAGAGGGAGAACTTCCAAATTCATTCTATGAGGCCAACATCACCCTGATTCTGAAACCAGACAAAGACACCTCAAAGAAAGAAAACTACAGACCAATATCTCTAATGAACCTAGATGCAAAAATCCTCAATAAAATTCTGGCAAATCGAATACAAAAACACATCAAAAAAATTGTGCACCATGATCAAGTAGGATTCATCCCTGGGATGCAAAGATGGTTCAATATATGGAAATCAATAAATGTTATTCACCACATCAATAGACTTAAAGATAAGAACCATATGATCATCTCGATAGATGCAGAGAAAGCATTCGACAAAGTACAGCATCCCTTTATGTTCAAAACATTAGAAAAACTAGGGATAACAGGAACTTACCTTGACATTGTAAAATCTATCTATGCTAAGCCTCAGGCTAGCATCATTCTGAATGGACAAAAGTTAAAGGCATTCCCTCTAAAATCTGGAACAAGACAGGGATGCCCTCCATCACCACTTCTATTCAATATAGTTCTCGAAACACTGGCCAGAGCAATTAGACAGACAAAAGAAATTAAAGGCATAAAAATTGGAAAAGAAGAACTTAAATTATCACTATTTGCAGATGACATGATTCTATACCTAGAAGACCCAAAAGGGTCTACAAAGAAACTACTAGAACTAATAAATGAATTCAGCAAAGTGGCAGGATATAAAATCAACACGCATAAATCAAAGGCATTTCTGTATATCAGCAACAAAACTTCTGAAACGGAAATGAGGAAAAACACTCCATTCACAATATCCTCAAAAAAAATAAAATACTTGGGAATCAACCTAACAAAAGAGGTGAAAGATTTATACAATGAAAACTACAGAACCCTAAAGACAGAAGTAGAAGAACATCTTAGAAGATGGAAAAATATACCCTGTTCATGGATAGGCAGAACTAACATCATCAAAATGGCGATATTACCAAAAGTTCTCTATAGGTTTAATGCAATGCCAATCAAAATCCCAACGGCATTTCTTGTAGAAATAGAGAAAGCAATCATGAAATTCATATGGAAAAATAAAAGACCCAGAATAGCAAAAGCAATTCTAAGCAGGAAGTGTGAATCAGGCGGTATAGCGACACCAGATTTCAAACTATATTACAGAGCAATAGTGACAAAAACAGCATGGTACTGGTACCAAAACAGGCGGGTGGACCAATGGTATAGAATAGAGGACACAGAGACTAATCGAAAAAGTTACAACTATCTTATATTTGATAAAGGGGCTAAAAGCATGCAATGGAGGAAGGATAGCATCTTCAACAAATGGTGTTGGGAAAACTGGAAATCCATATGCAACAAAATGAAACTGAATCCCTTTCTCTCGCCATGCACAAAAGTTAACTCAAAATGGATCAAGGAGCTTGATATCAAATCAGAAACTCTGCGTCTGATAGAAGAAAAAGTTGGCTCCAATCTAAATATTGTGGGGTCGGGCTCCAAATTCCTTAATAGGACACCCATAGCACAAGAGTTAATAACAAGAATCAACAAATGGGACTTACTTAAACTGAAAAGTTTTTTCTCAGCAAGAGAAACAATAAGAGAGGTAAATAGGGAGCCTACATCCTGGGAACAAATTTTTACTCGTCACACTTCAGACAGAGCCCTAATATCCAGAGTATACAAAGAACTAAAACAATTAGACACTAAGATAACAAATAACCCAATCAACAAATGGGCCAAGGACCTGAACAGACACTTCTCAGAGGAGGACATACAATCAATCAACAAGTACATGAAAAAATGCTCACCATCTCTAGCAGTCAGAGAAATGCAAATCAAAACCACCCTAAGATACCATCTCACTCCAGTAAGATTGGCAGCCACTATGAAGTCAAACAACAACAAGTGCTGGCGAGGATGTGGAGAAAAAGGTACACTTGTACATTGCTGGTGGGACTGCAAATTGGTACGGCCAATTTGGAAAGCAGTTTGGAGATTCCTGGGAAAGCTGGGAATGGAACCACCATTTGACCCTGCTATTGCCCTTCTCGGACTATTCCCTGAAGACCTTAAAAGAGCATGCTACAGGGATACTGCCACATCGATGTTCATAGCAGCACAATTCACAGTAGCTAGACTGTGGAACCAACCCAGATGCCCTTCAATAGATGAATGGATAAAAAAAATGTGGCATCTATACACAATGGAGTACTACGCGGCAATAAAAAATGACAAAATCATAGAATTTGCAGGGAAATGGATGGCACTAGAGCAGATTATGCTTAGTGAAGCTAGCCAATCCCTAAAAAACAAATACCAAATGTCTTCTTTGATATAATGAGAGCAACTATGAACAGAGCAGGGAGGAAGAGTAGGAAGAAAAGATTAACATTAAACAGAGATATGAGATGGGAGGGAAAGGGAGAGAAAAGGGAAATTGCATGGAAATGAAGGGAGACCCTCATTACTATACAAAATTACATATAAGAGTTTTTGAGGGGAATGGGAAAATAAACAAGGAGAGAAATG
The DNA here is from genome assembly GCF_964194105.1 of Spermophilus citellus. Lineage (NCBI taxonomy): Eukaryota > Metazoa > Chordata > Mammalia > Rodentia > Sciuridae > Spermophilus > Spermophilus citellus. The sequence goes on along the minus strand of NC_138191.1, from coordinate 99,773,393 downwards.
AATTACAGTAGATGGGGTAGAGAGAGAAGATGGGAGGGGAAGGGAGGGGGGATAGTAGGGGATAGGAAAGGTAGCAGAACACAACAATTACTAATAGGGCATTATGTAAAATTGTGGACGTGTAACCGACGTGATTCTGCAATCTGCATTTGGGGTAAAATTGGGGGTTCATAACCCACTTCAATCTAATGTATGAAATATGATATGTCAAGAGCTTTGTAATGTTGTGAACAAACAGTAAAAAAAAAGAAGAGGGAACTATTAAATAAAAATCATGTAAATCATACTATTACAACAAAAAATGAACATAAGTACACAGACATAAACATGCAGGCACATGCTTATATCAACAGATCTATAAATCTTTTGCAAAAATTCAGGAAACAAAATTACAAACACATCTACTAAGAGAAATTCCCTCCAAAAAAACAGCCAGAAAGCAGAAAACAACTGTAAAATCAATGCTCTAAACAAAGTTGAACATACTTAAGAATTTGAGGATATGTAAAAGGAAACTGAATCAAAAATCACAGTCAGCAGCAGCAACACCAAAAACGGAGAAAGGAAAAACTTGATGGTACTTAGGAAAAAGAAAAAAAAAAAGAAAAAAAATCTTAGAAATAAAAATAAATCAGAAGATGCCCCCCCGCAAGAAAAAAATAAACAAAAATTTAACAGAAGACATTGAAAGAAAAAAAACTAAAGAAAATGAAAATGAAAAAAGTTAAAAAAATCAGAAGCAATGGAAATGGAAAACAAAGAAGTTAATCCTATCAAGTTCCTCAAGGAGAAATACAAAGTAAGGAAATGAATTGAAATTTAAAACTACAATCCAGGAAAAATTGGAAGAAATAATAAAACAAAAAAGATTCTATACTAAATGGTTCACTGTACACCTTTAGAAAATTAATACAGAACAATCAATTCTGTGACATATTCTAGTTAAGACTATTAAATTTTGAACATATAAACAAAATCCTTAAGATAGCCAGGTGAAGATCAAATAAATTAGAAAGGAAAAAGCAAAAGACTAGCAATATATTTAAAAGGGAATAGCAGTTTTTAAAACTCAATGAAAGAAAATATGACCCAAAGATTTTATATGCAGGCAAGGAAAAAAGGCAAGGAAAAAAGAAAAAGATTCTAACATACAAGATTTCTGCACTAATCAACCATTTCTTGAGAAATCTATCAGAGGAAGTCCATTCTTGAGAAATCTATCAGAGGAAGTCCTTCATCCTATCAACCAAAGACTAAAACTTCAATAAAAGGACCATGGATGGGCTTTTTGTCTGTTTGCTTCCCAAATCAATGGTATTACAGATGAGTATCACAGCGCCTAGAGGGTATTTTTTAAAACATATAAATATTTGCCAATAAACAAAGTGCAATACAAAAATAAATGTAAATACTCGGGAAAAGTGTAAGGACTGCAATTTTTAAGAAAGAAGGATAAAAAAAAAATCATGTAAGAATAATCATGTGTTCCTCAAAAAGAAATATAAGTTTCACAAAGTGGAAATGCTACAAATAACACTCTCACAATGCAACATAAGTAGAAGTTAGAAACAAAAACAAGAAAATATAAAATACCTTGAATATAGAAATTTTAAAACTAAACATGTATTTGGGTAAAGAAATAATACAAATTAAAATTAAAGGTTATTTTTTTTTTTTTTTAAATAATGACTAGGTTATTAAGCTAGGACTTAAAAGACTCACATCTTACATCTTACAACACAAAGTAGGAGAGGGATACGAAAGGAGACTGGGAAGAGAGAGATTATCAGTGATTCCAGTTAGTTCATAACTTTTCCTGAATCTGCTGGAATGCTAGAGTCACAGGACACACAAATGACCCAAAAATCAAAGAGGCAGATGCCCACAGAGAGACAAGACAGATGCCTTGGTTTCGCAGGGTTAAGAGTGCCAGCAGGGCATCAGACAAATTAATGGAAACTAACAGTACATTTGTGAGATAGGATGAAGGTAAATACAGGGTAGCCTCAAGTTCTTGCAGGGTTTTTCTCCATGAACTCCAGGAACTACTCTCCCCACCTACCCACCCCCAAAGAAAAAACTGGAACAGTTGAGAAAGCTCCACTCAGATGTAAAACAAGGAAAGAATAGTAGCAGACACTTTGTAAGAAACAAAAACATTACCAGGACTTTTCTATCTCCCTTACTAAAGAAGCCTCAACCTAAGAGGATAAGGTCAATAAACACTGTCATCTTTAGGACACTGGGGAGTATTGAGAGTATCTTTATAGATTCATGGGGGGTTTTGTTTGTTTGTTGTGGTACTTGCTAGGAATTTAACCTAGAGGTGCTCATAATTGAGCTACATCCCCAGACCTTTTTAATTTTTTTTTTATTTTGAGACATTGTCTCACTGACCATAAATTTGTGATTCTCCAGATTTATGTTTTCTTACATTTCTAGAGGAGAAAGAGGGAGAGAAATTCTTTACCACAGGAAGAAGGACAGGAAAATAAGCTAGCTCAGAAATTTTACTGAAGAAAAACAGGGACTTTTGAAAGGCCATAAACCCAAGACCAAAGAACCATGCCTGCCAAACACCAAGGTATATTATCAGGACAACAGTATTCTGCAGGCCCCATGAGTAGGCTAGATAGCAGAGTAAGAAGTAATTCACAGGAGACACACACTCTCTCTGAAACAGCTTTAAAACCAAAAGCTGAGAGTGGAGCAAAGGTTTTTGTTGGTTTCTTTTTTTTTTTTTTTTTTGACACATGTATGTATACACATACACACTATTTGTGACTGTGTGCAAGCAAACCAGTCAACACCCTAAATACGAGGTATCACTAAAAGAATTTGAAGGCTTTGGCACATTGAACATAGCCAAGGGATAAATAAATCTCAAAACAAACTCAAAATTTGATTAATTCAAATTCTCACACTAATATCTCAACATAAAGAAAGTTATTACATGGGCTGTCAGTGTGACTCAATGGTAAATCAGGAGGTGAAAACAGATCTAAAGGATTTTAAAAACTTGCAGATTGGCTGGAAAAGTGCATGTAAACCTGGGGCCAAGAAGAGTGTGCTTGTTGAAGAGATCACAGCCCATAAGAGATGTGAAGACTTTGCACAGAGACAACAGGGATAAGATGCCTGGAGAGAATTTACAAAACCACATGCAGTTCAGGCTCCAGGATACAGAAGTAAAAATTCTTGACAAGAGATTATGGGGGCACCCTGCTCACAAAGGGGGCCCAGGAAGTTGTTTCACCTTGCTGAGTCCTGGGTACTCAGAAGTTTCTACTGGTGTGTTTTCCTAAGGCCCAAGCTTTGCCTATGATGGCAGCAAACCTCCACATGATACAAATGGTGCTGGTTCTAGAATACAAGCTGCAAGAGTTAGTGGATCTTGGAGGCTTCCACAAAGATTTCAAAGAAAGGCATGGGAGGCCAGGTTCAGTGTAGAAGGGTGGGAGACCCTGGGGGCTGCCCTTGTAGGATGATGTATGAAGCTGTGAAGGTGAAACAGAAGCTGGAAGGAAGACCCCAAGAATTAAGACATGCCAGTAACATGGACTGTCTGTGGAGAGAAGCTGCTATCTGCAGAGAAAGCCAGGCTAAAAAAGAGTCCAAATGCACTACTATTGACAAGGCCAAAGGGACAGGGCTGCCCAAAGCCAAGTGTCCTAGATACTGTGTGAGAAGTTACTGGTGGGGTTATATGATCTGTTTTCCTGGCCAGGTTTTGGTCTTTCTTTGGCCCCATCTTGAGGTTCAGAGGAGACTTCAGACTTGGACAATGCTAAAATAATTAAGACTACTAATTACTAATTACTAATACTATCTTTGAAGATAAAACTAAATGCATTTTGCACTATAAGATGGACACATTTGGGGGGCCAAGGTTGGAATGCTATGACTTGGATATGAGGTATCACCCAAAAGCTCCTGTTAATGCAGGAATATTTAGAGGAAAATGTTTGGATTATGAGAGCTGTAACCTAACCAGTTCATCTTACTTTGAATAGACTGAGTCACTGGTAACTGTAGGTAGGTGGGGCATGGCTGGAGGAGTGGAGGAGGTGGATCACTGGGGGTACATCTTTCCTGTGTCTCCTTCTCCCACCCCACCCCTGTCCTTCTGGCACCCCCACTTTCTTCTCTCATTGCTTTTTCATTGCCATGAGGGTAAAAGCTTACCTCTGCAGTGCCCTTCTGCCATGAGGCTTTCACGAAGATTTCAAAGGAAAGCATGACACTTATACACCTTAGTGGCAAATTATTTAAATTCTATCAACTCACATTTTGCTTAAATGTAGTGTGTATGTGCGTGTGTGTGTGTGTGTGTGAGAGAGAGAGAGAGAGAGAGAGAGAAATAATGTGTGTGTGTGTACCTCACCTTGGGCCTGGAGTAATGGAGTTAGCCATCTCATGTCCAAAACTGTGAGCCCCAAATAAACTTTTCCCTCCTTTAAGTTGATCTTGTCAGGTATTTTGGTCACAGCAACCCAAAAGCTAAACTAACTAAAGCACAAAGCATACCTAAAGGCTAGGGGGAGGAAAAAAAAGCATTTTCAAAAGACAAGCTAGCTTCACAAATAGACTGACATGGGATCTGCTCTTAGAACTAACTAAATCTCAGCTCATATGATTAATATGTTAAAGGTTCTAGAAGAAAAAATTCACAACAGAGAAGACTAGATGGGTAATTACAACAGAGAGAAACTAGGCTGAAATAAAAGACACATTAAAATAGATGAAGAACATCTTTCAGCAGATTCATTAGAATTGAGAAAATCAAGGAAGAATCAGTGAACTTGAAATTAGGTCTATAGAAATTACTTACTCAAGCTGAAACATATAGGGGAAAATAGATGAGGGAAGAAATTTACAGCATCCAACAGTTATAGGAGAAAATCAAATTATTTCATATATACATAGTCAGAATCTTAGAACAGACAAAGAAAAATGCAGGAAAAAAATAACTACCATGATTTTTCAAAACCAACTGGTGGTTACATATTATATTCAGATTCATACTGCTGAAAATCAAACATAATGAGAAATCTTGTAGGAAGACAGAGGGAAGAAAAGACATGCTATACAGAGGGAAAATTTAAAAATTACAACAAATTTCTCTCAAAAAATCATGTTAGAAATGAAGAATGTAATAATTTTAAAGTGCTAGAAGGATAAAACTATCAATCATAATAGCCAGTCATGGTGACAGATGGCTGTAATTCCAGATCCCAGAGAGGCTGAGACTAGCAGATTGCAAGTTCAAGGCCAGCCTCAGCAACTTAGTGGGATCCTAAGCAATTTAGTGAAACCCTGTCTCAAAAAGTAAAAAGTGGGGCTGGGGCTATAGTTCAGTAGCAAAGCGCTTGCCTAGTGTATGTCAAAGTGCTTGCCTAGTATATGTAAGGCACCAGGTTTGATCCTCAGCATCACATAAAAATAAACAAATAAAATAAACGCATGCTATCCATCTACAAAACAAAAAAAAAATAGAAAAGGTATGGGATGTAGCTCGGTGGTAAAGTGCCACTGGATTAAATCCACCATACACCAAATACAGATATGGATGAATCAGTATAAGCTTATCAAAAAAACCCTTTCTAAAACAAAAAAAAAAACCCTTCTTATACATCTTAGTGGCAAATTATTTAAATTCTATCAACACACATTTTGCTTAAATGTAGTGTGTGTGTGGGGGGGGTGTACAGGGTGTTGTAACAGTTCAAGGAACAAGATAGAAAACACTAAGTATTGAAGACTATTGGCACAATAAGGAACACAAAATCTCAGAGACATGTATACCTAATGAGAAAAGAGGCTGTGCTATAGTTTGGATCTGGAACATCTCCAAAAGGCCCATGTATTATAAAGGCTTGGTCCCCAGCTTAGCATTACTGGGGAGGTGGTGAAACCTTAAAAGGTGGGGTCTAGTGGGAAATCTTCAAGTCACTTGGGGCATGCCGTTTTTAAGGGGACAATGAAGCCCCACCCCTTCATCTTTCTTTCTCTTTGGTATGCTGATCAAGAGGTGAGCAGGTGTACTTCCCCCTTGCACTTCTGCCGTGAGATGTTGTCTCACCACAGGCCCAAAGCAATGGGGCCAACTAATCATGGACTAAAACCTTCCTCCAAAACTGTGAACCAAAGTAAATCTTTTTTCTTTATAAGTCGATTGCCTCTAGTATTTGTCATAGTGATGGAAAGTTTACTAACAAAGGTTATCCGGGAACAAAAGGGTTAAGACTTCATGTGAGCCTTAAAAGAAGTACAAACTTTGGACGGTCAATAAGAAATAGGGGGAAAAAATCCAAAAGAGAACCATAAAAGCCAAAGTCTGGAGGCAGAAATACACATTGTCTTATTTCAGATTATAGACTAATTTCATTAGATTACAAAGTCATACATAATTCATCATTCACAATAAAGAAACAGGGTTAAAGGGCAGGCTTTCAATGTTAAGCTAAGGAGGAAACTCAGTAACACAGATATTCAAAAAAACTCAAGCTAGGGATATAGTTCAGTGGTAGAGCACTTTCCGAGTATGCGTGAGGCCCTGAATTCAATCTCCAGTATCACATACATTAAAAAATAATAATAAACTGGGCTTGCTAGTGCAAGCCTGTTAATCCCAGCAGCTCAGGAGCCTGAGGCAGGAGGATCTCTGGTTCAAAGCCAGCCTCAGCAATTTAGGGAGGCCCTAAGCAACTCGTGAGATCCTGTCTCTAAATGAAATATTAAAAAGAGATGGAGATGTGGCTCAGTGGTTAAGTTCTCCTGGGTTCACTCCCTGTACGAAAAAATAAACAAATAAAGAAGCCTACAATTTAGTTCCTTGTAACTAAAGTATATATAAACAAATAGTTCACTTATAGTACCTAAGTATCTAAAGAACTAAGGAACTATTTACTATTATTTACCATGTAGAGAAATTTTAAGCCTTTCTTTTTTTTACATACTTTCTTTTGCAGGGAGAATACCCAGGATTGGACTCAGGGGCACTCAACCACTAAGCCACATCCCCAGCCCTATTTTACATTTTTATTTAGAGACAGGGTCTCACTAAGTTCCTTAATGCCTTGATTTTGCTGAGGCTGGCTTTGAACTCTGCATCCTCCTGCCTCAGACTCCCAAGCCACTGGAATTACAGGTGTATGCCACCACGCCCAGCTTAAGCCTTTCTTTTTTTAATAAGATATAGTAAGTATGTGTTTAAGAAAAATTGAGTACATGCTCAATTATTGTACATCTAAATTTTAAAAAAACTAAAGCATCAAATTAAATACAAACCAAATAAAATCCCAAAATAGTTAAATGATGAAAAATGAGAACCTGGGAAGCTATCAGTAGGAAATATATAAACTTTATATGAATATTATTGTGTATCTTGAATATTAACATTTTAATTAACTACAAAACTGTGAGTAAAATTTTTAACAAATTATATTACCACTAAATAGCATTTTTTTTAAATCTGGCAGCAAAAATATAAAGAATTATGAACAGGAATTTAAACTGCCATATTTTATTTTATTTTATGTTATTTTCCAAGCATACTTGACTTATGCCAGTTGATCCCTGAAACCAGCAAGAACTACCAAGTCATCACATTTACAGGTGTGCTAAATGACTGACTTTGCTACATCGATATTTTTTAAACCATTTCCCATAATGGAAATAAACTAGTTAAATATCATGGGGCAACTTGTTTAAAATAAACCCACTTTTAAAATCAAGCTAACTTGTAGGTCAGCAAAATTTAAAAACAAGTATCAGGTGCATCTGATTGATTAGAACAAGTTTAAAAACAAATTATTTTTTAAACTTTTATTTTCTTTTTAATAATCAACTAAATAGCATATCTACTTCTTTCAGAACCAAGATAAAATCTTTAGTTTCCCAACAGTGAACTGAAATCCTACTATTTCATTTAAGTAGTTTAGCTATATTCTAAAACAGTTTAAATAAGTAGTACTAGAATTAAAAACAAAAGTAAATACAATTGTCCCTTGGTATCTTTAGTTAATTAGCACCTTACTCCCACCCCAAGGATACCAAAATGGGCAAATCCTCAAGTACCTTATACACAAGGACACAGTATTTGCATATAACCAATGCACATTCTCCCATGTGTTTTAATAATCTCTAGATTACTTAAAATATCTAATACATACTATGTAAAAGAATATGTAAATAGATGTTACACTACAATGTTTAGGAAATATGACTAGGGAAAAAAGCATCTGAACATTCAGCACAGAAGCAATTTTTCCCCCAAATATCACCCAAGGGTCAACATAATCCATGGGCATGAAAAGCTCACAATATTTGCCACATGTTTCCAAATTGCATTTAACTCTGTACCACATCATTTCCTGTTAGGTGATTAACACACCACATTTTTATTAGGTCTTAAAACCTCTGAACAGGGCTGGGGATGTGGTGGCGCACTCGCCTGGAATGTGTGCGGCCCGGGTTCGATCCTCTGCACCACATACAAACAGAGATGTTGTGTCCGCCCCGAAAACTAAAAAATGAATATTGAGATTCATTTTCATTCTCATTCTCTCTCTCTCTCTCTCTCTCTCTCTCTCTCTCTCTCTCTCTCTCTCTCTCTCTTAAAAAAAAAAACACCTCTGAACATGCATTTAACAAAGGTTTTATAAAAGGTGGAGGGGCTGGGGTTGTGGCTCAGTGGTAGAACCTCAGTGTGAGGCACTGGGTTCGATTCTCAGCACCACATATAAATAAATAATAAAGGTCCACTGACAACTAAAAAAAATTTTTAAAAAAGAGGAGAGAGATGTTTAATTCATGTAATAAGATAATTATAAAACTAGATTACATTTAAAAGGAGAGTGGTACAAAATCCAATGTGAAAATAAAGAGATAGTCAAGTTGCAGTCAAGAGAAAATTTATAGACCTCAGTTTCAATTTGATAACGTGACCCAATATGAGTTTAATACATATTGGGTATTACATTTTACATATTTAATACATATTAGGTATAAACATGAGAATTTCATGTTTATAACAACTTGGGGTTTCCTCTGAAAACTATAAAATGATTCTTTCATATCCACTAAATAATACTTTAAATAGCAGTAATCATTTATTATCATGGAGGTTTCTCCTGAGAAGCAGAACTAAGGAAAACTTTCAAATAGGTTAGGTTATATAATAAGCTTTCCTTATGGTAGAATGATATAAGCAAAAATAAAAAGGAAAAGAAATTTTAATGCGATGCTTGAAAAAAACTGCAAAAGAATATTTGTGAAAAATACTTTCTCAAAAATGCCACAATCTAAACTTTTGTTAGTAAGATACTAAAACCAACCCTACCCTATCCTATTTTTCAGTTCTGTGGCTGGGTTAACCCACATTACCTTTCCCTTAAACTTGTTTTCGAGATAAAGAAAAGTGAAATCAGTAAGAGTCAAAAGTCTTAACAGCAAATAGTTTCAAATATCCAAATGATGGAGAAGGAACAGACCTAAAACTAAGCTTGCTAATAACAAAATCAATCAAACAAGCATTTATTAAGCAACTACCAAAGACAAAATTAGTAAGAAACACAATGCCTTTCATCTGTAATCTTAAGACTCGATTTGAAAACAAAACAAATATGCTTAAGAGGACAGACATGGTGGCCCACACCACATGTAATCCCAATGGCTCAGGAGGCTAAGACAGGAGGATCTGGATTCAAAGCCAGCCTCAGCAATGACAAGGCACTTAGAAACTCAGTGAGATTCTGTCTCTAAATAAAATACAAAATAGGGCTCAGTGGTCAAGTGCCCCTGAGTTCAATCCCTGGTATCAAAAAAAAAAAAAAAAAAAATACTTAGTATAAAGCAACATCATGTGACTATAGCAAAACCCCTTTCACCTAACAATGTGAAATTAGTTGTGAGTGGTAGGTGGAATAAAATAGTTCACACTGGATAGAAAAAAAATTATAATGTTTTAAATAATCTTCAACTGTTATTTTAAAGCTATGAAAATTCCTTATGGACTGCATGACCTGGGTTCAACAATCTCTTAACAGCTACTTGAGCATGGCTATCTTAGTTAACTTTGCTGGGCCTCAGTTTCTTATCTGTAAAAATAAGCTAATACTTATCACCTCCCCATCTTTTAGAACTGCTGTGAAAATTAAAGGAAATAATCAGCTGACATGATGTTTAGCAAAAGTAGGCCTCAAGTAAAGGAGAAACAGTAGAATGTAGGATGTCTGCCAGGTTAAAACCTGAGAAACTGAATAATTCTGTAATAATGGGATATGGTTCCTTAGGGCCATAAGAAAGGGGTGAGGGAAACAAAGAAGGCTGCAGCAAAGGAAGAAAAATTGATATGATAAAATATTCTTTCACAGCAACTTCTCTTTGTCATAGCCAGCATCTGTGCAAATATAAGCCAGAGTCTGAAGGCCATTGATGAAGGGCAGTGTTCAATGCTTGGCTGCTTTCTGATGAGGACAGAGACTTATTATTTCACTGGTTAGGCTATTCATTCATAAAACTGCAGGTGTTCTTAACACTGTATAAAACAGGAAAGTGGTGCACATTTGAGGACTGCGATAGCCACATCCTGAACAGGGTAGTGGAAGAAAGTGTTCTATGGAATTTTAGGATAATCATTAAGATATGTTTAATGAAAAGTAAAAATTGGTAGAATGAAAATATCTCAAGGCACATCAATGAATTTTGATGTGCAACAGGTTATATGCATGATACTTTTCGTTGGTTTTAGCTCTCAGGTGTATATGAATTTACTATAAGATTCTATAAGTATAAAATTATCTTTGAGGACTAGAAATTCAGTAACAATTCAAAATGCACATGCTAATTTGTTTCATTTTTATCTTAGATTGGGACAAGTACTTAAAGATAAATCACTCTAATGTTTTTAACCCCAAGTGCTATTTGATAATATTTTCCAAAATCAAGTAACTCAAAAATAACTGGAGAAAACCTTACCATTCAATTATTCAACAATGTCTGGGAAAATTCTCCTTTTCAAGACTCTAGATAGACTGGGTTGAGAAAATATTCACAGTCAATATGAAATGAAAACAGGACAAATAAGAAAATTTATAAAGCAAGACAATTAAAAAGTACAGCAAAGCTTTACTATTAATAAAAGTGGATATATGCAGAGGAAAGTCAACTAGGAGGTGCATTTTGAAAGAAAGCCAAAGTTAAAAGTTCTGAAAGATAGTCTGAGGTTTTTGCTTGGCCCACTATGATGTAAAATCAAAACCTTCAAAACACAGATCAACAGGAAAGAGATAAGAAAGAACTACTCCCCCAAATGACAATTCCCACATCAAAGAGTTATCCCAGCCTACAATTGTCTTTTTCTATATCATTTATCTATCCCATTATTATCATGCAAGAATGACTTGATGGGCTTTTTAACCTCCCAAATAATTTTCATCAGTCTCTTCAAAAACACTTGCAAAATATATAAACTAAATCAAGTAATGCACATGCTAATGTTAAAAGAGTCTGAAGACAGAAGCTAGGGGATATCATTCCAAATAAATCGCTGCCCCTTCCATCCATCCCCTACAAAAAAATCACGAGGCTGTCACCTAATATCATGCTCTGTTGGAATACAGTACAGTGGTTAAAAGTACGGATTTGGGACTAGGATATACAAATGATTTAAAATTTTCCCAAGATCCAAAAAAAATAAGGAAGCAATGATTTGAGGTACACATTTGGCAGAAATTTAAATTAGTGAAACCATCCTGGAAGTCCATTTGGCTTTAAGTATCCAAGATTCTAAAAATATGCATAAGTTGACCTAGAAATTCAATTATGAATTGAATTTACACAGTTCCTTCTAGGAAAATGAAGATTAAATATACAATATGTACATATAAGAATATTCTCTAAAAAAAATGTTCACAATAACAAACTATTATAAAAATCTTAAAATGTTCGATAGCATAAGAATGGTTGGTAATTATGCTACAATCAAAACATGAAATGCTATGCAAATTTTTTAAATGAGAAACAGTCATATTTAGACAGAAAAATATTCATGAAGTACTGTTAAGTAAAAATGTAGATTATAAAATAATCTCATTTGCATATCAAAAATGTGAAACAAGTATCTGAGTAATGAGATTAAATACAATTTCAGATTAAGTATCTCTTATTTTGAAATGCTTACAACCAGAAATATTTTCAGATTTCAAATCTTTGAAAACTTGCCTAAACTTTATACTTGAATATCCCCACATCAAAAATCTGAAGTCTGCCAGACCCAGTGGTGCATGCCTGTAATTCCAAAAGTTCCAGAGCCTGAGGCAGGAGGATCATGAGTTCCAAGTCAGTCTCAGCAATGGTGAGGTGCAAAGCAACTCAGTGAGACCCTGTCTCTAAATAAAATACAAAATAGGGCTGGGGATGTGGCTCAGTGGTCGAGTGCTCTGAGTTCAATCCCCAGTACCAAAAAAAAGAAAAGAAAAGAAAAATCTGAAGTACAAAGTGCTCCAAAATTCAAAACTTTTTATATTGTTTTACTCCAAAAGATTTGGGAGGATTTCAGATATAGGGATTTTGGATTAGGAATGCTCAGCCTGTGATATTTTCTTCTCTGTAAATTTTTTGTATCTTCTCACTTAATAACAATGAGCATTATTACTTTTTACAATCTGAAAAAAATTTTTACATTCAGTAAAAAAGTAATAATGGTAGATCCACACTAAGCATATAGGTAATAACTACAAACTTTGTAAGTCCATGTAATATACAAATATATATGTACTTATATATCTGTAAATATACATCTCAAGTTTTGATTTTTTGAAAATTAGTACTTCTTCAAAATTGTAATTTCAACTTTCTTCAGCCCTTCAAAGGCATAAAGGGACATTTTGTGTCATCCTAAAGTAACCAGTACTGACTGTTCCAATTCAATTTATTTTTAGTTTGTGCTGCAGTTGGTGGTGTGATATACCTTCCCTTTTGAGTTCTGCCTGCCTCCAGAAAAAAAGACTAAACTAAACCACCTCTATAATAAACTGTCTGGGGTTCATAAGGAAACCACGCAGAAAGCCTCTTCTTTAATAATTTAGAGTGGAGTAATTATTAGTGAGACCCCAAGAAGTAAAGGGAAAACATCAAATAGAGTTACTCAGACATTCAGGCAAGTCTGACTTTTCATTCCTTCCAGAAATCTCCACTAAAACACTACAGGGGAAGATGAAACAAAATATACAATATGATAATAACTTTTAAAAAAATCACAATTATCTAAGAATTCAAACTAATTTAGTAATTTAATACTGAACTAAAAATGACTACATAGTAAAAATATGATAATTAGATTCTACTTATTCAGATAAGTCATGGAGTATGGTATGCTGAACCATATACAAAGAATGGTAAAGACACGCAAAAATTCATAAAATTTGAATACAGGTCAGAAAATTTTAAAAGTACTTACCACTAAGTCCCAATTATTTTGTTCAAGCAATGTAATAGCTTCATCAATGTTTTCAATGCCAGTACATGCCTAAAAATCAAGAAAATAAGCATTTTAGATATAATTTTAGAAATGGGGAAGTTAATTAGATTTTAAAAAGCAAATGGCATACATAATATGTATGCGAAGCTCAAGAAAATATATAAAGCCAAGAAACTAAATGGGTAATACTTCTGAACACTCTATGCATACAGTTTGAGAACTGTAGATTGCAAAGTAAATTTAGATCATACTAAAATAAAAGAAAATTAAGATAATAACATATGCTTAAGTATTGAGATTTGGAGCTCAGTAGAATCTCTAGATCTCTAATTGCTAGGAACAATTTTATGTAAATAACTGAACTCAAGCAAAAACACAATTAATATAAAACTTAACTCAAAACAAGTAACAGACCTAAACTGTAACCTAAATCTATAAAACTTCTAAGACCTGTGCTGTCTGATTCAGCAGCCATCAGACACTTGTGACTTCTGAGTCCTTAAAAACTAGCTCAACTAAGTTAAGACGTGCTATAAGTATAAAATACACACGGGTACAATTTAGTTATATAAATCCTAAATGCACCAAGTGCAGTAGTGCATGCTAGTAATCTAGCAATTTGTGAAGCTGAGGCAAGAGGATCCTAAGTTCAAGACAGCCTCCGCAACTGAGTTAGGCTCTAACTGTTAACATTAAAATTAATTCGAAGTACAACTTCTCTTTAATTTGTATCACATTTAGACCAAAGTGAAAAAAAAAATGCTTTGTTTAACAAGTTTAAGTCAGGGGCCATCTGTAGTTACCCTTCACAGTGTTCTGTATTTCTTTGTATAATTTCAAGTTTCTAAGTAGTGCCCTTTCATTTCCTCCAGTAGATTCCTTTTAGCATTTCTAATAGGGTAGATCTAATAATAGTCATAACCTCTCTAACCTTTAGTATCTGGGAATGTCAATTTCTCTTTCAATTTTTACAGACAGTGCTTTACTTCATGTTTTGTTGGTTTTTGTTTTGTTTTCTCCAGCAAACTAAATATGTCATCTCCTTGTCTTTTGGACTGTACAGCTTTTGATGAGAAATTGACTATGAAATCTTATTAGTGATCATTTTTATATCCACATGTCAATTCATGAGAAATGGCTTGGTAAATGATATTGTCATTGTGTAAACATTATAGTGTATACAGATCTAGAGATGGTATAGGCCAGACACTTGATGTAATCAAATGACACGACAATGTACCAGGGAATACTGTTATGTAGTAAACTTTTCTTTTGACAGTAGAAGGAATACATGCTGGTGATAAAAAGGATCTCATAGTGGATGCATAAACTAGTAATACTGGTCATTTATTATCATTATCAAGTATTATGTCCTGTACACAAATTGTGTCATACTTTTATACGACTGACAACATAGTAGGTTTGTTGACACCAACATCACACAAATGCTGTGGTGTTACTAGGCAACAGGCATTTTTCAGCTCTGTTGTAATTTCATGGTACCACCATTGTATGTGCATTCTCTTGTTTACCAGAGTAAACATGGTACACAACTATATAAAAATCACTACTTGCTGTTACCAAGATACTTTCTGGGAACTGGAAATGTACTTCAGTGGCAAAGATGTGCTTAGTGTGTGTGAGACCCCAGATTTGATCCCCAGAACTACCAAAAAAAAAAAAAAGAAGAAGAAGAAGAGGAAAAAATTTCTTTTTGGCTCTTGATAGTTTGATTATAATGTGTCTTGATATAGATACCTTTGTGTTTATCTTTCTTGAAACCTATTGAACTTCACAAAGATGTAGAGTCTTAGCTTTTATCATATTTGGGAAGTTTTTAACCATTATTTATTCTTTTGTAAAAAGATTGTTTGTTTGTGGCACTGAGGATTGAACCCAGAGATGCTTTACCACTGAGCTATCTCCCCAGCCCTTTGTCTTTTTTTATTTTAAGACAGGATCTTGGGATTGGGGATGTGGCTCAAGCAGTAGCGCGTTCGTCTGGCATGCGTGCGACCCAGGTTCGATCCTCAGCACCACATACAAACAAAGATGTTGTGTCCGCCGAAAACTAAAAAAAAATAAAATAAAATATTAAAATTCTGTCTCTCTCTCTTTAAAAAAAAAAAAAGAAAAGAAAAACAGGGTCTTATTCAGGTTTAGGGCCTCAACATTGCTGAGGCCAGCCTAGAACTTGTAATCCTACTGCCTCAACCTCCCAAGCCTCTGGTATTAGAGGCATGCACCAATGTTGATGGTCAGCCATTATTTATTCTTTAAATATTCTTTCTGCCCCCTTCTCTCTTTCCTCTGCATTATATTCTCATTATATTCCCACTGCATATATATTGTTATGCTTTTCTTGGCTAGTGATGTGCAGTACCATACTACTGTGATCCTGGGCAACAGCAGTGAGACACAGCCCTCAATTACACCATCACAAGGGTGAACAACAGATACTCAAAAATGTACTATGTTAAGGAGCTATGATGTTCAACAAGGTAGTTGTATTAAATGCATTTTCAACTTATAATACTTTCAATTATGAAAGGTTTAATGGTATATTAACACATCATCACTTCAAGAGCATCTGTACATAAATAAGTACAAAAGTCAGTATTATTGTACTTTTGTTTTTTAAGTCCTTTTTTCTTTTTATATGGTTTAACAGAAAAATACATAAACAAATATAAATCTGTAATAGTGACCATATAATGTACAAAGATGTAAGTGCTGACAAGAACATGAAGTGGAAATGAGGAGCAGAGGTTTTGTATACTACTGGATCTAAATTGATGCTAATTCAAAATACATTCATAATTAAAGAGATTTGTAATCTCAAGAGTGACCTATAATAACTTTTTAAATAGACACAAAAATGAAGTGAAGTAAAAATATATGAGTTATAAACACAAAAGAAAGCAATAATAAAAGAATTGAGGAAGAAAAGATGTTGACTCATTTGTCCATGACACATTTTCAGAACAGCAAATGACAGAAATGCTTCCATAAGTAATTGTTGTAAGTATAAACGAATTAAACTCTTCAAATAAAAGATGAAGATGAATAGAATGAATAAAAAGACATAATCCAACTATATACTGCTTACAAGAGATGTGCTTCAGATCAAAGAGAGAAATAAGCTGAAAGAAAAAGGATGAAAAATGCTATTCCATGCAATTAGTTATCTAAAGAGAGCTTAGTGGCTACACTAACATAGATGAAACAGACTCTGGGTCAAAATAATTCAAACAAGAGGGGGAAAAAAAAGCATATTATATACTAGTAAAAAGGACAATGCATCAGGAAGATGTAAATATGATAAACATATACATATCTAGTAGCAGAGCCCCCAAAATAATGAAGTAAAGAGCTGAAAGAACTAAAAAGAGAAATAGTTCTACAATAATAGGTGGGCACTTCAACATGACACTCTCATGAACAGAATAACTAGAAAGAAGATCATTAAGAAAATAGGAGACTTGAAAAACACTATAAGCAACTAGACATTAACAGACATATACAGAACACTCAACTCCAAAAACAATAGGAATAAATATTTTTCATAAGTACACATGGAACATTCTCCGGAATAAAGGTTAGTTAGAACACAAATCAAATCTAAGAAATCTTAAAAGACAAATCAAAAAGACTCAAATTATTAAAATGAGAATAAGAATATGAATAATGACCTTATAGAAATAAAAATATGAAAAAGCATACCATGAACAAGTACATGTCAACAAATTAGAAAACCTAGATAAAATTTAAAAATTCTTAGAAACTAACTACCAGAAGAAAAAGGAAATTTGAAACTATCTACAAATAAAGGGACAACATCAGTAATCAAGACTTCCAACAAAGAAAAAACCAGGAATACATGGCCTCATTTGTGGTGGTTCAATATATAATAATGATTATTACATTAATAGAATGAAAAGAGAAAAAAGACCATAATAGCTAAAAGCACACCAAAAAAACATTATGCGATAAAAAATAAAGGCTTTCATTATAAAAATGTTAAACTACAAAGAAACTTCCTTAGCATTAAAGACATTTATTAAAAATAAACAGAACTAACACTATACTCAAAGTATGAAAAATTAAATCCTTTGCCTTAAGATCAGGAATAAAATAAGGGTGGGTCCTTTTGCCACTTCTATTGTTTTGTTTTGTTTTGTTTTTGTGGTGCTGGGGATTAAACCCAAGGCCATGTGCATGTGAGGCAAGCACTCTATCAACTGAGCTATATCCCCCCAGCCCCTTTTGCCACTTCTATGCAACAGAATAATGAAACTTCCTGGAAAAGCAAGAAAGGCAAGAAAAAGAACACACTGAAGCTGAAATAGAATAAGCAAAACTATATAAAAATTCTTAGGTACAGAAAATCTTTAAAAATTCTCACACGTAAACACACACACACACACACACACACAAAACCAGTGCCAATAAATTCAGTGAAACTACAGGATAAAAGATAAACACAGGAAACTCAGTTTTATTTCTAAATATATTACCATAAACAATCCAAAAAATATTTTTTTAAATTCCTTATGATACAATCCAGAAGAATAAAAACCTAAGAATAAATTTAACCAACAAGTAAGAGACTTATACATGTAAAAAAAGTAAGAAAACTGGGTCAAATAGTGGTTCCATTCCAAGTTCTCTGAAGAAATCTCCATAAAGTTTTTCAGAGTGGTTGCAACAATATGCAGTCCCTCCAGCAATATATGAGTGTACCCTTTTCCACACATCCTCACCAACGTTTAATGTAACTTGTATTTTTGATAATTGCCATTCTGACTGGAGTGAGATGGAATCCCAGGGTAGTTTTAATTTGCATTTCTCTATATTTTTTCATATATTTGTTGACCATTCATATTTCTTCTGTGAAGTGACTGTTTGGTTCCTCTGCCCTTTTATTGACTGGGTTATTTGGGGGTTTTTTGTGTTTGTTTTTTGGTCTTTTTAGGGGGGGAGGGTAGTTATTCTTATATCCTAGAGATTAATGCTCTATCTGAGGTGTAGGTGGCAAAAATTTTCTCCCATTCTGTATGTTTCACCTTCACATGCTTGATTGTTTCCTTTGCTGTGAAGAAGCTTTTTAGGTTGATATCATCCTATTAATTTTTTATTTTATTTCTTATACTTTAGGAGTCTTGTTGAAGACTAAGCCAACATGATGAAGAGCTGGGCCTACATTTTCTTCTAGCAGACACAGGATCTTTGGTCTAGTACCTGGGTTCTAGGTCCACTTTGAATTTCAGTTTTGTGCAGAGTAAGAGATACAGGTTAAATTTCATTCTACTACATGATTTCATGGAGACTATCATGCTAAGTAAAATAAGCCAATCCCAGAAAATCAAAGGTAGAATGTTCTCTCTGATATGTAGATGCTAACACATAATCAGAGTTGGGGAGAAAAGAATAGAAGTTCACTGGATTAGACAAAGGGGAATGAAGGGAAGGGGGATGGGAATAGGAAAGACAGTAGAATAAATGAATCAGACATAACTTTCCTATGTTCATGTATAAATACATGACCAGTGAAACTCCACATCAAGTACAACCACAAGAATGGGATCCAAATAAGTAACCATGTGTGCATAATATGTCAAAATACACTTTACTGCCATGTATATCTAAAAAGAACAAATAAAAAATAATCAAAACAATTTTTTTTAAAAAAAGTGTTTTCTTTCATTTGCTTTGGACTTAGGGATTTCATTGGTTCTGAACCAAATTTTATTAGTAAGAACTCAGCCTTAACATTCTAAAGCTCTTTTTTTTTTTTTTTTTTTTGAGAATAATGATGCCTTTACCCCATGACCCAAGATGAATGGTCACCTGGGAATACTTCTTTACTGCTTCCCTGAATCTTATTCTTCATCTCAATGCATGAAACCAGTCCTCAGCTAGACAAAGGGGAATGAAGGGAAGGGAAGGGGAAATGGGAATACGAAAGACAGTAGAATGAATAGGACATAACTTTCCTATGTTCATATATGAATACATGACCAGTCAAACTCTACATCATGTATAACTGCAAGAATGGGATCCTAATTAGAATAAGTTATACTCCATGAATGTATATGTCAAAATACACTCTACTGTTATGTATATCTAAAAGGAAAAAAAATTTAAATCCAACGTAAGTCTACAAAGCAAAGGATCAGACCACAGATTCCTCACAAACAAGCAACCTCTCATTATTTGAGACACATTTACAGAGATACCAAAACCTGATGTTAACAATTGTGATTCCTTTTTAGAACTGTCTTAAAGTTAGATCTTTCTCTCCATTCACTTTCAAGCACACCAAAGAGGGAATTTTGTTTATGATATCATAGGCATATAAATAAGTGTACATAATTATATAGGCCAATAAAAAGCATTTTTAATATAAGCTAGAATCTTTCCTAAACTTGCTTATATTAAGAGATACTGTTCTGTGTCTACCATCAGTTTGTAATTTTTCTATCCTCCTAGCAAATCGTTTCTACAAAACTTCTATAATTAGTGTATCCAAAGGAAAAAAATCTAGAATTAGGCACTGTGGTTCACTCCTATAATCCCAAGCTATTTCAAAGGCTCTGACACAAGATTCATAAATTTGAGGTCAATCCAGGCAACAGCAAGACCCTATCCTAAAAAAAAAAAGAAAAAAGAAAAAAATCTAAGAAATTTACTTAGCACTTAATCACATTCTACTTTGAGATATGACAGAGAAAAGGTTAAAATATGATTAGATTTTAAGCCTTTAAGGTTTGAAGTCCCCCATATGTTGAACTATTCCAAAATGCTCTAAAAGCTAAGAGTTTTTGAACATCAGACAAGTTTTGGATTTTTTAACATTTTATGTTTCAGATTTTTGGATTATGTATGCTTAACCAGTAAGGTCTATGCAAGTATTTAAATATCAAAAAAAAAATTTAAAAGCTCAAAACCTGAAACACTTCTGTTTCCAAGCAGTTCGTGTAATTGATACTCAACCTGTACATGAAACATAATTCTTTCTTTATTCTTCTGAGTTATTGTCTCGAATAATTATTCTGCATTTAATTGCATCCTGACTTATAAATTATTTACCTCATTATGTTGTTTAACTCTTATCTCTCTCTGATCCTTCCCAGATAACTAAAAAAGCAAGAGAAAGAACATTATCCCCTCTATTACACTACCAGAGCAATGTTTAATCATCCTAGACTCCTCCTTATCTCTCATTTCTTAGATTCAAAAAGTTATCAATATATTCTTCTACCTTTTTCATATCTTCTTTTCACTATTGTAGAAAGAAGCATATTTCTCTCAGATTTCTCTCTATCCTAATGCCTGTCTCCAATGAATTCTCACTCTCTTGGAACTCGATTAATTACCACAAGAACAGGTTTTATAAAGCAAATCCACCCTTCGTGTTTGCTCGGCATAAAGTGGGCATGCCCACTTGCCCTTTGGCTTTCCACCACGAGTTAAAGCAGCATGAGTCCCTCACCAGACACCACCACCCAATCCTTGATGTCCCAGCCTCCGGAGCCATGAACCAATATTTATAAATTTCCAGTCTTAGGAAATTATAGCAACAGAAAATGGACCAAGATCCCATCTATGGTTTATATCTAGAAGCAAAAGACAGAGACATAAATAGGCAAATCAGAGAAATTAACAAGAGAAAAGTGTTTGCAGACGACATGATCTTATATATAGAAAACCCCAAAATTCTACAAAAAAAAAAACTAGAATTTTTTAATAAATTCAACAAAGTTCAGAACAAAGAAATCAACAAACAAAATTCAGTAGAATTGCAATATACCAAAGGTTAATTTTCTGAAGTAGAAATCAAAAAGGCAATCCATTTAATTTCACTACAAAAAAATTACTAGAAATAAATCTAAACTAAGAGGTAAAGATCTCTTCAATGAAAATTTTGAAACATTGATAAAAGAAATTGAAGAGGACACAAAAAAATAGACATCCTGTTGTGTTCACAGACTGGAAGAAACAGTATTGTTAAAATGTCCATTCTACCCAATGCAATCCACAGATTCAACAAAATCCCTATCAAAATACCAATGACATTCCTCACAGAAGGGGAAAAAAAAAAAAAACTCAAATAGCCAAAGCCAAAAAGTACAAAGCAAGAAGGAATTACACAAAATGACTTCAAAATACACTACAAAGCTATAATCAAAACAGCATAGTATTGGCATAAAACACACAGACCACTAGAATAGAAGAGAGAGCCTCTAAATAAGCCAACATACCAACAATCAATTGATTTCAACAAAATTACTAAGAACCCAAACTGAAGAAAGGACAGTCTTTTAAAAATTAAAAAAAAAAGTACTCAGAAAATTGTATATCCACACACAGAGAAGAAAGAAACTAGACTACTGTCCTTAACCAGTTACAAAAATCAACTCAAAAGGATTAGAAACTTAAGTGTAAGACTTGAGAATATGAAATTTCTAAAAGAAAACAGAGGAAATATTCCAGGACACTAGAATGGGCAAGGATTTTTTGGAAAAGACCCCAAAGTAGACAAACGGGATTAGACTGCACTAAAAAGTTAGAAGAAAGGATTTTTTGTGTGTGTGTGAGAGAGAGAGAGAGAGAGAGAGAGAGAGAGAGAAGAGAGAGAATTTTTTTAATATTTATTTTTTAGTTTTCAGTGGACACAGCACCTTTATTTTATTTTTATGTGGTGCTGAGGATGGAACCCAGCTCCCCGCGCATGCCAGGCGAGCACGTTACCACTTGAGCCACATCCCCTGCCCAAGAAAGGATTTTTAATAATTTCACCATGGAGAAATAATAAATGTTTGAGGAGATAATGTTTAACCTGCTTTGAACAGTAAACATGTATAGAAAAAAAATCACATTTGTATCAATTATTTTTTTAATTTTAAGGAAAGTGAAGAGAAATCAACCAATCCCAGGTTTTAATTTTTAATCAGACAAGTCCCAGACGATAATGAAAAAAAGTTTCTACCACATACATCATGTGATAACTTGTCCTAAATATATAATCTTAAGAGAATCAAGAAAAAAAAAGGAGGAGGAAAGAAAGAATAATGGAAGATGATGTTTATACTTGGGTAAAGAGTAAAAAAAAAAATCCCAACTATTAAAAATATATATATTCTCATCAATAAGGTGTTCAAAGGTTCTGTTTCCAGGTAAGATGGAGTAGTTTGCAGAACACCAGCTCTCTCACTAAGAACAAACAAAAATTCTGGGAAGAAATACTGCAATAATCTATCAGAAAGTTGTAAACAGCTTTTTCACAGGACACAACAGAGTGGCTTAAGAGAGGAAAACCTAAAAGAACTAAGCTGATTTCTGCAAAGGACATTTTCAATTCTGACAAAGTATCTGAAAAAACAACTTTTGCATACACAGAGATAACAAATATGAACCGAGATACTAGCTGAGATTTGACAATTTGGGGGCCTCAAACATAATGTCAACTTTCTGCAAAGTAACATTTACTAAGGTCTAGGTATCAATAGGTCAAAAAGCTAAAAAGTTCAGTAAAAAGCCTCTGAAAAAAACAGAACATATTTTCTAGCAATCTTATGAAATAAAAATTACACTTCACATACCAGCCAGGATTAAACCTTAGACAACATACCAGGATCTAAGGTGAAATAAAAAGGTAAGTCACAGACTAGGAGAAAAATATTCATAATACTTGTATCTTAGTAACCTCAAAAGCTTCAGCTAAAAAAAAAAAAAAAGACACAAAAGATTACATACTCTATTACCACTCATATGAAATCTAAAAACAGGAGACAAAATTCATGTACAGTGATAGAAATCAAAAAAGTGGTTTCCAAGGAGGCATGAAGATTGAATGGAATAAAGCATGAAGGAAATTTTTTGGAACAATGGAAACATTCTATACCCTTATTAGAGTAAAAATTAGAGGGATAGGTGCGATTATTAAAATTCATCAAATTGTGCATTTCTAATGAATAGGAATTTCACAGAAACTAAAATATTTTTAATTATAGTTCTCTCTTGCTACCTGATAGCCACATTCTAAGCTGCTTTCCTTTGCCATACCCTTCCACCAGAATGTTCTACCTCACTTTGAGCCCACAGCTATGGAATGATACATCTATAGACTGAGACCTGAAACCATAGTGATCTTTGATGGACATATGTTCTACAAATGTCACCTTCTGCTGTCTTTTCACATTATTGGTAATTTTGTCACACAGAATCTTTAATACAGTGATGTCGATCAATATTTTTCCTTTGTGAGTTTGTGTTTTTCCTCTCTTGGCTAAGAGATTCCTGCTCCAAAGTCATATAGATACTTGCTCCCCCCACTAAAAATTTTTTAATTAAAAAGCAAAATAAATAAATGGACTTTACTCATAAAAAAAAAAAAACAAGCAGGAGACTGGGGTGTGGCTCAGTGGTAAAGCACTTGCCTAGCATGTGTGATGCACTGGGTTCCATTCTCAGCACTACACACAAATAAATAAATAAAATATAGGTCCATCAACAACTTAAAAAAAAAAGGCAGAATGATAGACTATGAAGTGGCAGGGATTCGATTCCCTTGATGATTGATTCTCTTTTATATTCTTTACCAAAATATTTTTACATGCCCAGAGCAGTTGTTTGCCACTGCCCAGAAACTCCCAACAAAAGCATTAACATAAATAATGCAAAAGTAAAATAAAGAAATTTTCAGATAAACAAAAGCTGAGAGAATTTCTCACCAACATATCTAAATACAAGAAGATATAGTAAAAGTTTTCTCATGAAAGGGAAATGATACCAGAGGAAAACAATAATCTACCAAAAACAGGGCAAGAAATGGCAAATAAGTTTTTCTCTGTTTCCTTTAGTCTTTAAGACAACCCTTCAAAGTAAAAATAACAGCAAATAATTATGTTTACAACATAAAAACAATAAACTACAAGGCAAGAATTAAACTAAGCCTGGGAGGGGGTAAATAAAGATATACTCTTAAATAAAATTCTTAAGATTATACATACTGTAAATGGCCACCATTTCAGGAGAGGCTTGTGGGAAGCCGGTGGTGGCAGTTGGGCTCTGAGGGTTTTCCTGAGGAGCTGTGTGGTTCAGTGTGTGTGGTTCTAAAAATAAAGTTCATTTCTTTTGACAAGTGGCTCCTGAATTTTGCCCAGCCAGACTGCGGCATTTGGTGGCCCGTACGGGGAACGAACCTGCGACCTTTGTGTTATTGTAGTATAATATAATTCAAGATAAACTGTGATAAATAAACTGTGTATACTGTAATCTCTAGAACAAGAGAAGAAAAAAGAAGCTTAAGAGGTACAGCAACTGGGATCAGCTGTTCTTAGACTGTAATAAAATAAGCTGAAACTATATTTCTAGAAACTCCTTCCAAGAGGTTTCCAGTCAAGAATTGCCACTATTTGGGGGCCAGGATTGTAGCTCAGCGATAGAGTGATCACCTAGCACATGCAAGGCCCTGGGTTCAATCCTCAGCACCACATAAAAATAAATAACTAATAAATATATTTAAAAAGAAAAGAATGGCCACTATAAAATATTGTGCAAAATTTGGAAGGGTGAAAAGGAATAGGCTAGGTACAATGCCAAGTACTACTGCAGCTCACATTCACTGTCACTGATGTGCTGGCTCACTTCACTGACAAGGGAGATGGGCACAGAATCCTCCAAATCCAGGGTAATTTTCCTCATAAATGTAAATGCAAATATTCTTAACAAAATATTGGCAAACCAATTCAATTAAGATATAAATAAAAATCATGATTAATATGGGTTTCTCTCTGCAATGCAAAGTTGGTTTAACATTCAGATAATTAACTCACCATATTAACAAACAAAGGACAAAATCTGATCATCTCATTAGAAGATGAAAAAGTATTTGACAATATTTGACACAAAAATTCATAATAGAACTCTTAGCAAACTAAGAAGGCAACTTCCTCAACTTGTTAAAAATCCTATAGCTAACACCCTACCTAAATACTGAAAGTCTAAATATTTTCTCCCCTAAGACTGGGAACAAGGCAAGGATGTTTGCTGTCTTCACTTCTCTTCAACACTGTACTAGCAAATTCAACAAAGAAAGAAAAAAGCAGCTTCTCACTCTGAAGATAGCCCACGCTCTCTCTTCCCCTTTGAGTGCATAATCCTTGCTTTCTTACTTAAAACTTTGCTTGTGGAAAAAAAATTTTTACAAAGTCATCAAGACTAGAAGGAAGCTATTTTTTATCACAAATAATTGTATATTTTTTAAAATCCTCTGCATTCTTTAAAGAAAACCTTCTAGAAATAATGAGTAAATTTACAAGACCACAGCCTATTTAAAATACAAGACAAAAACCAGCTGTGTTCTCAAAAACAAAAAGAAATTACCACATGACTCAGCAATTTCACTTCTGGGTATATACTGAAAAAAATTAAAAGCAGAGATTTAAACAAATTTTTAGACATCCAAATTTGTAGCAACATTATTTGACAATAGCCAAAAGAGAGAAACAACCCAAATGTCCATGGACAGATAAATGGATAAACAAAATGCAGTATATACATACAAAAAAATATTAATGAGCCTTAAAAGGTGGGAATCTGACACATGTAATAACATAGATGTACCTTTAAAATATTATAGAAAGTCAAATAAGGAAAATTCAAAAAGACAAATATTGTATGATCCCAAGATACCCAAAGTAACCAACTCCTAGAGTTGAAAGGGAAAAGAAAAGTCAATGTTTCATCATTATGGAATTTCAGTTTGAGAAGATGAAAAAGTTCTGGAGATGGATGGTGATGGTGGAGTACACAATATGAATATGCTTAATACAACTGAACTGTACACTTAAAGTGGTCAAAATGACAACTCTTTTTTTTAAAGAACTTAAC
This sequence comes from Spermophilus citellus, assembly GCF_964194105.1. Classification (NCBI taxonomy): domain Eukaryota; kingdom Metazoa; phylum Chordata; class Mammalia; order Rodentia; family Sciuridae; genus Spermophilus; species Spermophilus citellus. The sequence continues at coordinate 99,747,013 of NC_138191.1, read as the reverse complement.
CTTTGCCAGCACAGTTCCCAGGGGGTTCCCAGAGGATCAGGAGGCTAAGATCGGAGGATCACAGGTTCAAAGTCAGCTTCAACAATGGTGAGGCACTAAGCAATTCAGTGAGACCCTATCTCTAAATAAAATACAAAATAAGTAAAAAATAGGGCTGGGGATGTGGTGCCTCTGAGTTCAATCCCCAGTACCCAAAAAAAGAATTTAAACTTTATTTTTTTAATATTTATTTTATTTTATTTTTTAGTTGTAGTTGGACACAATACCTTTCTTTTTATTTATTTATTTTTATTTGGTGCTTAGGATGGAACCCAGGGCCTCACCTGTGCTGGGCAAGTGCTCTACCACTGAACTACAACACCAGCCCTCAAAATGGCAACTATGCATATTTTATCATAATAAAAAAGCCTGCCAATTTTTGAGGATGTAGCTCAGTGATAGAGTGCTTTCCTAGCATGTGTAAGGCCCAGAGTGCAATCCCTAGTACAGAAAAAAAAAAAAAAAAAAAAGCTTGCTATTTGGTCTTGTGCATATATATTTTAAAAACTGGCACAACAGTGGCAGAGCACTTGCCTTGCATGTTTGAGGGATTGGATTCAATCCTCAACACCATATAAAAATAAACAAATAAAAATAAAGATATTGTGTCCATCAACAACAACAAAAAAATTTAAATAAACCAATAAAATAAAGGCATGCTGTCCACCTACAACTACAAAAAAAATTTTTTTAAAAGCTGGCAAAACATATAAATAATTTATATGTATTACATATAAATACATTTAAAACAGATAAAACATTATATGTCCAATATATTAGATATTAAATGTATTTATATATGTAATATGTTATAATGATTATATATTTTTAAGACCAGCAAAACTTACATATTATGTTTTGTATATTATGTCATGTAATCTGTATATGATACGTAGATATTTTATATTATACATTTACATATTATATATTATGTTATATAACATATACTATATACATCAGAGTAATGGGTTACTCTGAAGGAGGACTGGGGAACTGACAAGCACAGGAGGCTCCTGAAGTTTGTTTTTTGTTATATTGTTTCTTTGACTTTAACAACAGAAATTTATTTTCTGACAACTGTGAGACTAGAAATCAAAATTAAAGTGTCAACATTACTATATACAGTATAGAATATACATAATATAAAACTGATATTAACAATGTATAATATGTTTATATGCATTATATATATTATATAAATAATTTTTGCCAGTTTTGAAAATATTACATATAACAGATAAGTTTCTGTTTGAATATCTGCTTTTAATTCTTTTGGGTATATACCCAGAAGTAAAATTGCTGATCATTTGGTAATTCCTTTTACATATATATGTTAAATGAGGTCAGAATTCAAAATCCTGGGAGCTTGGTCATAGTGGAACACGCCTATAGTCCCAGAGACTGAGATAGGAAAATCACTTGGAACACAGGATTTCAAGGCCACCTTGCACCCCACAGCAAGACCCCATCTATTGGTACTAGTGGTAGTAGAAGAGGAGGAAGAAGAGGAGGAAGATGAAGAGAAGGAAGAGGAATAAGAGGAACAGGAAGGGAGAAGGAGGAAGAGAATTAATCAAAGTACAGTGCTGGGTTATTCTGAATGTGGGTGGGGAGGACTGAAAAGAAGGGGAGGCTCTTCGAGTTTGTTGTTTTGTTGTTAAGTCAACAGAAATTAATTCTCACAATTGAGAGACTAGAAGTCAAATTAAGTTGTCAACAATTAGGTTTCTCTGAGGCCCCTTTCCTTGACTTCATCCTCTCCCTGTATCTACGCATGGTCTTCCCTCAATGCTGTCTCCTAAACTCCTTTTCTTTTTTTTTCCCCCCCCTACTCTTTTTGTATATATTCTGGGATTTTAATCCTGAGTATTATTTACATGAATGTGCTCATTTTGTGCAAGTTCATCAAACTATACTCTTCAGATTTGTGTTCTTTGTTGCCTGAATATAATACCCCCATAAACTTTGGGGATATTATTTGATTAATTACAGATACATTGTGATTTTGTTGAGGTGAGGGTTTACATCACATACTAACAGAAACAAAGTCATTTCAGAAACAAAGTCACCTATCCAGTAAGCAAAACCTACTCAATGTTTACATCCACACCACAGTATAATTTACTGCATGCATCTGTCTTTGGCAAACAGAATACAATTTTTCTGAAATGGTAAAAATAATTGGTTCAATTTTAAAATGAAAGTCAACTTCCATTACTAATAACAAAAAATAGAAGTGAAGAGATCTAATAAATAATATGAGTTTATGAGAAAACATAAAGAATCTATAAATAAATGTTTGAACCCTTCCTTTTAATTCTTTTGGATTTATGCCCAGAAGTGAAATTACTGGATCAGTAATACTATGTTTAATTTATGGAGTACAGTGTAATTTATCATATATTTATTCTGACCTTATAAATTTACTAATTATGTCTAGAAGATTTTCCATTTAAAAAATGCAGAAAATAGGTATAGATATCAATTCTATAAATCTATATAGATTTAGTCTCCATGTCAGAGCATTCCTAAAGGATAGTTGCTTTTAGTGTCAATAATATTAATACTTCATCTTTGTTTTCTTTTGTTTTGGCAGTGCTGGGAATCAAACCCAGAGCCTTGCACATGCTGGGCAAGTGCTCTACCACTAAAAAAACATACATCTCCAGTCCACATAAATAGTTGAGAATAAAAGCAATATGTATTTTTTAAAAAGAAAAAAAAAACCTGGTTAAGTGTTCTGACTTTTAAAACTATGAAGGCCAGCCAGCAGCATACACCCGTAATTACAGTGACTTGGTAGACTAAGGTAGGAGAATCACAAGTTCAAGGCCAGCCTCAGTAAATTAGCAAGACCCTATCTCAAATTTTTAAAAAGTTAAAAAGGTCTGGGGATGTGGCTTAGTGATAGAGTGACCCTGAGTTCAATACCCAATACCACCAAAAAACTCTGAAGGCTAGAAAAATGATTAAGTCATTTTATTTGAATGAAACAAAGAATGCTTAGTATCATTAGGAAAATAAACACTCAATAATAATATTCTCGGAAAATAGCCAACAATATCTAATACATTTTTAGAATTAAAACATAATTTATATGAATCATGCAATTTATATGAAGGAAGCAGAAGGAACAGGCTCATAAAAAAGTATTATTTAAGTTCCTACCTTAAATAGTCATGCCTCATTAACAGGGATATGTTCTGAGAAATGTGGTGTTAGGTGATTTCATTGTTATGTGACATCACAGACTGTACTACACAAACCTAGATGGTGGATGCCAATCATTCAATGTGGCCTCTTGATGCATTTGAGACACAGTGAACACAAGATATATAAGGCTGCTGCTGTCAATATAACATAGCATACAGTTTTCAGGTAAACGTTTTCTTTTAAGTAGAGGAGTACACTCTAATGATAAAAAGCATAGTACAGCAAATATATAAACCAGGAACACACTCATTTACTACCATTATCAACTATTATATACAGTACATAACTGTAAATGCTATGCTTTTATACAACTGGCCAAACAGTAGTTTTACAATAGCATCACCACAAACAAGTGAGTAATGCCTTGCACTACAATGTTATGACATCACTGGGAAATAGACATTTTTCAGTTCTATTATCTTGTGGGACCACCACTATATATGCAGTGGGTTGTTGACTAAAACACCATTATGTAACATATGAGTGTACTATTATACAACTTTTATACTGGGTGCGTGCACACACGCACACACACAAAAATACTTGAGCGATAATTATGTTTTATGAGTGCATATGAACTAAGACATTTATTGGTTTGATAAAATTGTATTATTTCTCCAAAAAGAAATAAAATTGTAAATTCATAATTTATCTTTTTAAAAAATTAATATTTATTTGTTATTGTTTGTTTGTATGTGGTGCTGAGGATCGAATACAGGGCTTCACCCCTCCTAGGCAAGTGCTCTACCACTGAGCCATAACCCCAGCCCCCACAGTTTATCTTTTGATAACACAAACTAGACAACAGATTCATTATAAGAGCTTACATTCTCCTTTCTATCCACAAGAGGGAGCAAACATTTAACATATCTTGGGAATTTCATTACACACTTGTTTTCACACATGTTTTTTAGGAGACAATAACTAGAAATAATAATAATGAAACTACCAAAAAGTATTTACTAAGTATTACTAAGTACCTACCCTGTTGTACCCCAATATCAAAAGAGAGAGACAGAGAGAGAGAAAGTCAGCACCTTGCAGAAATCATCTAAACAGGCCACAAACTTTAGAGGGTGAACTGGCTCTGGAACAATTTACATAACAAAATTCTCTGTACTTCCCAGTGTATTCTCATGGTGCTTTAAAAGGGAGTCATCTTGAGAAGATGTCACCTGAGCTGAATGCTCTAGGAGTCAAAGACCCCTGCATTTTCCTTTTTCTGGGTCTTTATGATGATACTGCTGAACTGGCTTAGCAGGTGGCTGCCAAGAGACTCAGTTTGGCCACAGGGGAGAGCCTCTAAGTCCATTGAGAATTCTATGGGACAAAAAACTGGACTGCAATGCCTAAGGGAACTGAGGTCACTTCCCCATTGAAACTATCAGTTCAAAAAGGCTGCTGCAGGAGTCTGGAGAAAGAAGCAATGACACAGGAGAAAAAAACTCAGGATATCAAGTCATGGGTGGTGAATTATGCAGGAACCATGCCCCCCTCCTCCTCCTCCTCCTCCTCCTCCTCCTCCTCCTCCTCCTCCACAGATAGTTGCAACTCTATAACCTCTCCCCACACCTGGAATTCACATCAAAAGATACCAGAGTCTGACACATTGTATAATCAGCATCTGACCCGCAGTCCAAATAAATCCATAAGAAATCTGTCCCTGGGGAGCTTGTTTTGGTGTGCAGGGTAGCTGAGAGGTATTCCAAAAGGCTCAAGGGATAAACCAATCCCACTGTTCACCCTGGGAGCAAAACAAACACATGAAGAAGTTGGTGAATAAACCCTACCCTGAGCTCTCTCCAAGAAGTGCACAGCCCAAAAAGACAGGGAAAGAAACTCAGTTCAACACAGGTAGCAATCATGTACTCTAGCCCACATAATCAACCACTTAAGGAAAGAGTAGATTTTTATTTTTTTAATACTTTTTGTTTATTGCTGTTTGCTTGTATACAAATTTTTATCTCTCTTTTTCTTCTCCATTTGATATTTAATCTTGTTCTTTTCTTCATTCCTATAGCAAAAGCAAAGAGAAACAACAGTATGGACACCACACCTACAAGGGACCTCAGCATAGGTCACTACTATATACTATAAGACCACAGAAGGAGTAACCACAGAGCATGCACTGCATATATTCTGCTGTTCATACCACAACTGCCTAAACTATAAAAGGGACCCCAACCTTGTGAGACCTACGGAGAAAGAGGATTGCTCAAGCTCTGACAGTTTGTATCAAAAACCTCTAATTACAGTCAAAAACAACACAGGAACACTACACTATGAAGTCCAATTGGAATTAAGCTTAACACTAGACAACATACCCAATGTCCCAGGGAACATCATCAAGGGAAGGATGCTTACTTAGAAAGCCTTCATAAAAGTGGAAGAGAGATCTATCCTCAACACATGCACAAATCCCAACACAGTCTGCCAGAAAAGAAATTAGGAAAACAATTCCATGCATGACAACATCAAATATATATATATATATATATATATATATATATATATATATATATATATATATATATATATACATACACACACACAATACACTGGAATAAATCCAACCAAGGAAATGAAAGACGCCTAATGAAAACTACAGAACATTAAAAAAAGAAACTGAAGATCTCCCATGTTCACTAGTAGGCAGAATTAATATTGTTAAAATGACTACACTGCCAAAAGCAATATACAGATTCAATGCAATCCCCATCAAACCATATATGACATTCTTTACAGAACTAGTAAAAACTGTCCCAAAATTCATTTGGAAGAATAAAATACCCAGAATAGCCAAAGCAACTCTAAGCCAAAAAAGCAACACTAAACTCCAAATTATACTAAAGAGCTATAGTTTAAAAAAAAAAAAAAAGTGTAGTGCTGGCATAAGAACAAACACATAGACCAAGAGTACAGAAGACATAGTGACAAACTCACACATCTATCGTCACCTGATCCTTGACAAAAGTACCAAAAATATACACTCTCCAGTGCAGACAGCCTTTTTTAACAAATGGTGCTAGGAAAACTGCTTATCCATATATAGAAGAATGAAACTAGACCCTTATCTCTCACTCTGCACAAAAATCAGTTCAAAATGGATCAAAGACCTAGAAATTAGATCACAAACTATGGAACGCCAAGAGAAAATGTAAGGTCAACACTCCAGTGTGTGGGCATAGGCAAGTACATTCTCAGTAGGACCTCAAAAGCTCAGGAAATAATGCCAAGAGTGAATAATAAATGAGATAGCAACAAATCAGAAAGCTTCTGTGTTCCAAATGACACAATTAAATATGCTAAAAGAAAAACCTACAAAATAGAATAACATCTTTGCTAGCTACTCTTCTAACAGAGGATTTATATCTAGACTATATAAAGAGATCAAAACACTAATACCAAAAAAGAAAAAATTAAATAACTCAATTTAAAAATGGGCAAATAAGTTAAACCCTTCTCAAAAGAAGAAACACAAATGGCCAACAAATATATGAAAAATATTCAACATCATCAGCAATTAGGGAAATGCAAATCAAAACTACACTTTCACCTCTTTTAATTTTTTTAAAAATATTTAGTTAGAATGGCAGTCACCAAGAATATAAATAATAATAAATGATGGAGAGAATGTGAAGAAAAAGAACACTTTTACACTGTTGGTAGAACTGCAAATTAGTGCAACCACTAGGGAAATCAGTATGGAGGTTCCTCAAAAGACTAGGCCTGGAACCACCATATGACTGAGTATAGTACTCCTTGGTATTTATCCTTTAAAGTCATCATACTGTAGTGATACAAACAAGCATATCCATGTTTTTATAGCAGCACCATTCAAGATAGTCAAACTATGGAACTGGCCTAGGTGTCCATCAAAAACACGAATGGATAAAGAAAAGGTAATATACATACACAATGGAGTTTTATTCAGTCATTTAAAAAAAAAAAATGAACACATGTCATTTGTGGGAAAGTGAATGGAACTAAAGACCATTATGTTAAACAAAATAAGCCAAACTTCAGAAGATCAAGGGCCACATGTTTTTCTCTTATATTTCGAAGCTAAAGAGAAAAGAAAGGAGGAAGGGAATCTCATGAAAATCAAAGGGAGATCAGCAGAGAAAAGCAAACTGCTTTTGATCAAGCGAGATGGGGAGAAGGGGGAAGTGCTGAGGAGTGATATTAGCCAAATTATATTGTTATATTGTGTGCATGTTCAAATATGTAAAAACAAATTCCATCATTATATGCAACTATAAAGCACCAATAATAAATGTGGAAAGAGGAAAAAACCCTCAATATAGAGACACAAGAAATATGAAAAAACAAGGCAACATGACAACTCCTAAAATTTATAACTCTCTAGTAACTGATTCCAAACATTTTTGAAGTAGATGCAATGCCAAAGTATTTAAAAGAATAATTTTTAAAAACTCAGTTAATTCCAAGAGGATATAAATAAATAACTGAATGAATTAAGGAAGGCAATGGATGATATGAATGAATTCAGTTAATTATTAGATATTTTTCAATGAAGAGAGATTTTGGGGAAGAAATAAATAAACATCTTGGAAATGAAAAATTCAGTAAGTCATATTTAAAACTCAGATAAAACCCTCGCAATAGACTTGATCAAGCAGAAAAAGAATTGAAGGCAGCGTTACATTCAGACACTAATACAGAAAAAAAAAAAAAAAGAAAGAATAAACAGAATCCATGAAGATCTCTAGAAAGCCATTAAAAAAAAAAATACACATAATTGGAATAGACAAGGGTGAAGAGCCACAGGCTGAAGGGCACAAAACCTATTCAGTGAAATAATAGCAGAAAATTTCCCAAATCTTGTGAAAGACCTGGATATCAAGCTATGGGATGCAATTAGACCAGAAAAAGAAGTTTTCTACAACATATTATAGTTAAACGCCAAAAGTATAAAAACAAAGAAAAAATATCAAAATATAAAAGCATTTACATAATGAAGAAGTCACATTTAAAGGCAAGCCCATCAGAACAACTGCAGATTTCTCATAGCAGAAACTCAGGAGAGCATGAAATGATGTCCTTCAAATCCTGAAAGACAATAACTTCAGGCCGGGCACTGAGGCAGGAGGATCTCAAGTTCAAAGCCAACCTCAGCAACTCAGCAAAGCCCTAGGTAACTTAATGAGACACTGTCTCAAAATAAAAATTAAGAGCCAGGCATGGTGGCGCACGCCTGTAATCTCAGTGGCTCAGGAGGTTGAGGCAGGAGAAGCATGAGTTTAAAGTCAACCTCAGCAAAAGAGAGACGCTAAGAAACTCAGTGAGACCCTGTGTCTAAATACAAAATAGGTCTGGGATGAGGCTCAGTGTCTGAGTGCCCCTCAGTTCAATCCCTGGTACCAAATGAAGAAAGAAAGAAATGGGCTGGGGACATGGCTCAGTGTTTAAGGACCCCTACATTCATTTCCTGATAGAAAAAAAATGAAATAACTTCAAACCTAGATTACAATACCAAGCAAAGTTACCCTTCAGAATTGAAGACAAAATAATCTATGATAAGCACAAAACCAATAGAACTCATGACCAGTAGACCAGCATTCAGAAAATAAGAAAGGGAATCCTACACTTGAAAAAACAAAGATAAACACAACCACAAGTGTAGGAAAGAATAAATCTCATTAGAACAGACAGCCAAATTAAAATTAGGAAAGAATCAAACATTATTAATACAGAAAAACCAACAAATCTTTAAGAAAGGACAAAAACAAACATAGAATATTCAAAACAACCAAGAGAAAAACAACACAATGATAGGGACTACTACATTCCTTTCCAAAACAACTCTGAATGTAAAAGGTCTTAATTCTCCTGCCTATAATCCAGGTGACTTGGGAGGATGAGGCAGGAAATTTGCAAGTTTGAGTCCAGCCTCAAGCAACTTAGTCCTTAAGCAATTTAGCAAGACTCTGTCTCAAAATTAAAAATAACTAGGGATACTGGTGCACAGTATAGCATCCATAGATTCAAGCCCCAATATTGCAAAAATAGAAAAAAAAATTAGAGAAGACAAAAATAAAATTAGACTCAAAAAAAGGGATATTACAATAGTTATCAATGAAATCCAGACTCATTAGGGAATTTTGTTGTTGTTGTTTTTGTTTCGTTTTGTTTTTTAAACTATGTGGCAATTAAGAAAATCTAGAAGAAATGAACAAATTTCTGGACACATATGACCTACCAAAATTGAACGAAGAGGATATGGATATCCTAAATAGATCAGTAACAAACAACGAGAGTGAAAGAGTCAAAAAAAATTCCTGCAGCAACTCAGCAAGGCCCTAAGCAACTTAGTGAGGCCCTAAGCAATTTAGTGAGACTCTGTCTCGAAATAAAATTTTTTTTTTTTTAAATTTTAAAAAGGTTTGGGGAAGTAATTCAGTGGTTATGCACCTGTGTTCAATCTCTGACACCAAAAACAAAAAGTTTTCCACCAAAGAAAAACCTAATATCAGACAGATTCAATGCTAAACTTTATGAGAGTAATATTAAAGAAAAATCAATACCAATTATTCCTCAAACTATTCCATATAATAGAAGGAAACAAACCCTTTAAAATTCACTCCATGAAGCTAGCATTACCTTGCTACCAAAACCTGATAAGAGTACAACAATAAAACTATAGACTGTTATCCTTGTTAAACATGAATGCAAAGATCCTCAATACAATACTTATAAACTGAATTCAAAAGCAAATTAAAAAGATTATTCGCCATAACCATCAGGTATGGTGGCACATGCCTACAATCCCTGCAATTTAGGAGGCTGAGGCAGAAAGGTCACAAGACTGAGGCCAGCCTCAGCAGCTTAGCAAGGCCTTAAGCAACTTAGTGAGACCCTGCCTCAAAATAAAAAATAAAATGTGGCTCAGTGGTTAAGTACCCTGGGTTCAATCCCCAGTACCAAAAAAATAAAATAAATAATGAACCAATATTATACACCATAATCAAGTTACTTTCATTCAAAATGCAAGGATGGTTCAATATATGCAAATCAATAAAGGTAACAGCATGTAAATAAAATATAGTATAAAAATCACATGATCATTTCAATAGATGCAGAAAAAGCCTTTGATGAAATGCAATATCCTTCATTATAAAACCCCTGAATAACTAGGTAGAGTCATATCTCATTACAATAAAAGTTACATATAACAAAGTCATAACCCACATCATACTAAAATGAAAAAACTGAAAGCATTTCCTCCAAAATCAGGAACAAGACAAAGGTGTTCATTCTCAACACTCTTATTCAATACATTACTTGAAATTTTAACCAGAGCAATCAGGTAAGAGAAATAAGTAAAAGGAATACAAATAGGAAGGAATGAAGTCAAACTATCCCTGTTAGCAAATATGATTCTACACTTAGAAAACCCCCGAGACCCCACCAAAAGACTCTTAGAACTGACAAACTTAGCAGCATTACACAAAACAAAACCAAAATGAGTAGCTTCTCTATACACCAACAATGACTCACTGAGAAAGAAGTCAGGAAAGTAAGTCCATTCACAATACTCGAAATATAAATAAATAGGGCTGGGGCTGTAGCTCAGTGGCAGAGCACTTGCCTAGCACATGTCAGGCACTGGGTTCAATCCTCAGCACCATATAAAAATAAATAAGTTAAATAAAGACATGCTGTCAATCTACAACTATAAAAACAAATTTTTTAAATAAAATATCTAGGAATAACCCAATAAAGGAGGTGAAAGCCTCTACCAATAAAAATTACAAAATAGTGAAAAAAGAAATTAAGGAAGACACTAGACTTACCATGTTCATGGATTAGGAAAAACGATGTTCATGGATTAGGAGAATTAATATTGTTAAAATGGCCATACTACCAAAAGCAATCTGCAGATTCAATGCACTGCCCACCAAAATGCCAATGATATTCTTCACATAACTAGAAAAAAAAACCTAAAAATTATATGGATGCCCAAAAGCCCCCAAATAGTCAAAGTAATCCTGAGCAAAAAGAACAATGCTGGAAGCATTACATAACCTAATTTTAAAATATACTACAGAGCCACAGTAACAAAAGCAGCATGGTATAGGCATCATAGGCATGTAGACCAATGGAATAAAATAGAGAACCCAGAAATAAACCCATGCAGCTATAGCCAACTGATTCTCAACAAAGGGGCCAAAACCTATATTCAAATAAAGATACCATCTTCAACAAATGGTGCTGAAGAGTGTGGACATCCACATGTATGCAGAACATCTAAACCAGACCCACTATTTCCTACCCTGTAAAAAAATCAATTCAAAATATATCAGAGACCTCAATGTTAGACTTTATTTTTTAAGTTTCATTCCATGAATGTTTCAACAAAAATTGACAAAGATGCATTAAAATAGGATGAAAATCATAATCTAATGCTTATATATCCTTTATTATCATTAATAAAGAAAACAGACTGTCCTATAAATAGGACACTCAGAAAATATAGTATCACTTACCCATATAAGCTATCTTATAAACAGGACATTGGGCAAATATGTTATCTGGGACACTGGGACAAAATGGGTTAAACTGAAACTACTAGAAAAAAGCAGGGGAAACACTTCAAGATATTGGCACAGGCAATGATTTCCTGAATAGAACTCAAATAGTTCAAGAAACAAAAACAAATATTATTAATAATGGGAATTAAAATCAAATAAATCTCCAAAAACATGCATTGGAGAATAGCCAGCCTCCTTCAACAAATGGTGCTGGGAAAAATGGAAATCCATATGGAATAAAATGAAATTAAACCCCTATCTCTCACCATGCACAAAACTCAACTCAAAATGGCTCAAGGACTTAGGAATACAACCAGAGACCCAGCATCTAATAGAAGAAAAAGTAGGTCCTAATCTCCATCATGTGGGATTAGGCCCCAACTTCCTTAATAAGACTCCTGTGGCACAAGAATTAAAATCAAGAATCAATAAATAGGATGGACTCAAACTCAAAAGCTTTTTCTCAGCGAAAGAAACAATCTGTAAGGTAAGTAGACAGATTACAGCTTGGGAGCAAATTTTTACCCCTCACACATCAGAGCACTAATCTCTAAGGTATATATAAACACCAAAAAAAACTAATAACCCAATCAATAAAAGGGCCAAGGACCTGAACAGACACTTCTCAGAAGATGATACACATTCAATCAACAAATATATGAAAAAATGTTCAACATCGCAAGCAATTAGAGAAATGCAAACCCAAACTACTCTAAGATTTCATCTCACTCCAGTCAGAATCACAGCTATTAAGAATACAAACAACAGGGGCTGGGGATGTGGCTCAAGCAGTAGTGCGATCGCCTGGCATGCGTACGGCCTGGGTTCGATCCTCAGCACCACAAACAACTAAAGATGTTGTGTCTGCCGAAAAACTAAATATATATATATATATATATATATATATATATATATATATATATATATATATATTAAAAAAAATTCTCTCTCTCTCTCTCTCTCTCTCAAACAACAATAAGTGTTGGTGAAGATGTGGGGAAAAAGGTACACTCATACACTGCTGGTGGAACTGGTGGAACTGCAAATTGGTGCAGTCATCTCCAACAGTATGGAGATTCCTTGGAAAATTGGGAATGAAACCACCATTTGACCCAGCTATCCCTCTCCTTGGCCTATACCCAAAGGACTTAAAAACAGCACACTACAGAGTCAATAAGAATACATTGTGGGCTAGGAAGTGTATTCCTAGGCACCAAAAATACCAAAATGCCTAAGATACAGTTCTTCCCTGTAAGGAAAATTAGTAAGAAAAATCAATATTTACGAAGTAATGTGATAGCTGCAATAGCAAAAGTATTCATGAGATATGAGAAAGAGTAATTGTCAGGGAAAATTTCACAAATGATAATGTCCATGCATAAGTCTAAGAAGACTAAAAGGCAGCAATGGGAAAATTGACAAAGGCAAAGACATGAGATTCTGGGGGGTTTTGGTTTGGTTTGGTTTTTGCAGTACTGGGGATTTAATCCAGGGCCTCATACATGCTAGGCAAGTACTCTACCACTGACCTACATCTCCAACCCCACAAAAAAACATGAAATCACCTATGTTCAAGAAAAATACAAGCATCAAAGTATTGCAACAAACACATGGTATTGGTTCAAGTGTAAATTATAAAATAACAAATCACAAAGAGCTTTGTTAGCCATACCAAAAAACTTGATCTTTGTCCTTTATAAGCAACTGAACAGGGAGTTCAAAGGAAGGGATAAGAATAAGGTTGCTGCTTTGGGAATTAATAGCATACATATAATGGGTAGTTAAAACCAAAGAAAGGATGATTATCTAGAAATCATGAGATGGGGTAGGATGGAAAAGAAAGAGACAAGACAGCTCCCTAAGGTAGATTAACAACTAAGAAAATCATGAGGGGAATAGGAAGAGAAATATGAAATCATCTAGAAGGAATCAATGGATGATATTTTTACAATGGGAATAGACTGAAAAGTTTTTAAACTGAAAATAGGGTTAGAAAATCAGAGTCAGTAGAAATGGAGATGCAGAAGCCAAAGCAAATATAGGGTAAAACTGATGGAGCAAGTTTATAGAGATGATTTAAGAGCAGAAGGATGAAAGTGAACAAAATAAATATGAAGTTGTCCATCAAATCATAGAAGTTCAAAGGATTAAATTTAAAATGAGGGAAGTATTCTATTATTGTTTGAATATATTCTATTCTCTCCAAAATTCATGTAGAAGGTTAGTCCCCATTATGAGCTATTAAGAGGGTGGAAACTAAATACAGTCATTGTATTTAGAGGTGAGGCCTTTGGAAGGTGATTGGGATTAAGTAAAGACATCCAGTGGAGCGCGGTGGCATGCCTGTAATCCCAGCAGTTTGGGAGGCTGAGACAGGAGGATCACAAGTTCAAAGCCAGCCTTAGTAAAAGCAAGGCACTAAGCAACTCAGTGTGAGACCCTGTCTCTAAATAAAATACAAAATAGGGCTGGGGATGTGGCTCAGAGGTTGAGTGCCCCTAAATTCAATCCCCAGTACCAAAAATAAATAAATAAAGTCATCCAGGTAGAGCCCTCACATTTGAATACTAGTGGCTTTATGAGAAGATAGATCAGAAAAACACATCAGCTTCCTGTCTATTGCCATGAGATGCCCTGCACTACCTCAGTGTTTTGCCAGTATATCAGCATCAGATAAAAACCCCTCAGGGCTGGGGATGTGGCTCAAGCGGTAGCGCGCTCGCCTGGCATGCGTTCGGCCCGGATTCGATCCTCAGCACCACATACAAACAAAGATGTTGTGCCCGCCGATAACTAAAAAATAAATATTAAAAAAAAAAAAAACTAGGGGAGAGGCCATTTTCTATTCTACTTCAAACTCTATTGGAATATTCTGTTCAATTCCAAGGTCCACCTTTGAGGTACTCCACCATTAACATATAAGCACATCCATCTTAGTACCATTACCTATAGGGATTAGGTAGTAAGTAGAACCACTGATTCAATTAAGTGGCAAATAAGTAATAAGTCTCCATTTGAGTAATGCCTCCTGCCTTGCTTAAACTCTGAAAAAGTTAGTATCATCATGTTGATACTATTACCAACAAGTTTAGTAAATGCAGTTTATAATTTTTTGTAGTTTAAAATATCCACAGAAAGCAACCAAGTGATGAGTTATAGAAAAAAAAAACTAGAAAAAATAGGGCTCAGATAATAAGAATTAATGGTAACACTGCCTTCATGTGGTAGGGGGGAAAAAAACTCCATACTACAGTAAACCAGTAAGTTACAGAGAGGTAAACTTTTATTAGCTTTATTAGCTTACTCACAAAGTAGTGATCTCCCAGTCACCAAAAAACGTTCAACCAAAAGTTGGACATAAGAAAACATGAGAAGGAATTTTTGCCCTGTCACTTTCTATCACAAGATGTGTACAGTTTTACCAGCTGACAAGTAATCATATTGTGTTCTTTGATATGTCCATTATTATTGGTTTAAAGAATATATATGAGTGTATCCATCTTAACCACTGGAACAGAATTCTCCATTCCTCTATAGTCATTCTATACTATAATTATTTATTATGAGAATTATAAAAATATTGATCTAATCAGTTTTTTTTAATCTCTTCCTCACATCCCTAATGCCTATTCACCTATACCTAGTACATTAGACCCTCCATATCTGCATCAACCAACCAAGGATTGAAAATATTTTTTTAAAAGTTGAGGTCTTGGGCTGGGGATGTGGCTCAAGTGGTAGCGCGCTCGTCTGGCATGCGTGCAGCCCGGGTTCGATCCTCAGCACCACATACAAACAAAGATGTTGTGTCCGCCGAGAACTAAGAAAAAATAAATAAATATTTAAAAATTCTCTCTCTCTCTCTGTCCCCCTCTCTCTCTCACTCTCTCTTTAAAAAAAAAAAAAAAAAAAAAAAAGTTGAGGTCTTTACTGAACATGTACAGAATTTATCATTATTACTATAACAATACAGTATAACAACTACTTAAATAGCATTTGCAATGTACTAGATATTATAAGCAATACAGAGATAATTTAAAGTATACAGGAGGATGTGCATAAGTTATACACAAAAACTGCCATTTTTTAAAAGGGACTTGAACATCTTCAGATTTTGGAATGCACTGTTGGTACAGAAGGGGAAATTACACCACCTGTAATCAACACTTCCCACCTCCTGTAGATGCAAAATGATGACTCTATAAAGAGTAGCACAGAACAGACATTCAAAAAGTTATTTTGCCAAGCAAATGAAAATATGAAGACAGTGTTGGGTAAATACATTTCTTGCGCTTCTCAATGTTACATCACAATACATGTGAAGTTATCCAAGTATCTGAATAACTGAGTGACTGGTATACCCTCATTACAGACTATTTTAAAGCATAAGAATTAAAGGACACTGTTTATTAAGTATAGTCACTAATGCCACCAAACTCAGTGATAAAACCTTCACCCTTACCTGACCACAATGCCAACTATATGAGTTCTTGCTGAGCCAGTGCCTATTGGGAAGGTTCAGAATACCCAATCTGGGATTACTAGAGCAAGGTAGGAGGCAACTAATAGTCATACTCCCCAGTTTAGTGCTTTCTCCATTGGTAACAAATACCAACTATAAGATGTCCCCTGGACAGCAGGGAACTCCCTAGAGCTATCTTCATGAAGGTTTCCTAAAAATTCAGTAGAAATGCAAAAGGAACAGAGTCCTAGGTCCAACTATGTATGTCACCAATGACCTTTCATCAAAGACTCTATATTTATTATTTGTTCAGGGTACCTTCCTAGTCACTGATATAAACACACATATAAACACACATATACTGTCTATAAAGATTTTGAAAAGAAATAAAAATCCTTCTAGTAAATAAGCCAGGAAAGAAAGTAGTTATTTCTGGCACATTATTTTTTTTTTTTTAAGAGAGAGAGAGAGAGAGAGAGAGAGAGAGAGAGAGGGAGGGAGGAAGGGAGGGAGGGGGAGGGAGAGGGAGGGAGGGAGGGGGAGGGAGAGGGAGGGAGGGAGGGGGAGGGAGAGGGAGGGAGGGAGGGAGGGGGGGAGAGAGAGAATTTTTTAATATTTATTTTTTAATTTTCGGCGAACACAACATCTTTGTATGTGGTGCTGAGGATCGAACCCGGGCCGCATGCATGCCAGGCGAGCGCGCTACCGCTTGAGCCACATCCCCAGCCCCTGGCACATTAATATTTTTATCATGGCAAATTAGATTACTATTAGATTTTGGGTAGTATTTATGATCTAACAAAAATATTTAATCTTAAATAAAAATGTATTTCATTTTAACATAATCTACATTTTAATTTTATATATTCACCACACGTCAGTAGGTGGATTAATAACTTATACAGTATTTCCATTGCCAAAATGAACTATATTTAAATATAATTACTATGTGCTGTTCTATTTGGAAAAGACAAAAAAATTCATTTGAAAGAAATTGTTATCAGTACACACAGAAATGACATTCTCTAATTGTCTTTTTCTTTTTGCTTAATATTATCTTTTGTATCTTTTCAGGTTTCTGGTTTTGTTAAAATCTTATGTTAAAGAAAAACGCTGTTAGTACCTCTTTACCAAAATAACATTCACCTTCAGGTATTCATATTTACTACATTGAAGTTAATTCCTTACAAATTGTCACTGGTTTGTCTTTTTTTTTTTTTTTAATTAGAACATTGTAGTTATACAGTAGTTGGGTTCATCCCAACAAAATCGTACATGCATAGAATTCGGTTTAAGTTCAAGATCCCCTGCTTTTCCCTCCTATCCTTCCTCCGCACTTCTGTGTCCTCCTGCCTCAGTCTACCAAGCCACTGGGATAACAGGCATGCACCACTACACCCAGCAATTTTATTTTTGATTGGTTGCTTTTACTTATATATAAAGGTGAAATTCTCTGTGCTATATTTATAAATCATTTGCATGATTTTTTTTTGAAGAATTCATTCTGGGGGGCACAGGGCAGCACACCTATAATCCTAGCAAATGGGTGGTTGATACAGGAGTATTTAAAGTTCGAAACCAACATCAGCAATTTAGTGAGGCCCTCAGGACTTAGTAAGACCCTATCTCAAAAATAAAACTTAAAAAAGGGCTGCGGATGTGGCTCAGTGGTTAAGCAACACTGGGTTCAATTCCTGGTACGAATAAATAAATAAATCTGCATTTCTTTCCCTTTCTGTCTTTCCACTCTGCCTCTCAGTCTCCTCCTTCTACAAAACTGATCTTCCCTGTATCTTATGATATCCTACCCTTCCCTCTTTATTTTACTTTAGCTTCCACATTTGAAAGAAAACATTCATTCGACCTTTGAGTTTCTGGGTGTGGCTTATTTCACTTAACATGACGTTCTCCGCTTCCATCCATTTACCTACAAATGCCATATTTCATTCTTCTTTTTGACTGAGTAGAACTCCATTGTGTGTGTTGTGTGTGTGTATAGTTTCTTAACCCATTCATCTATTGACAGGCATTGGGTTGACTCCATTATTTGGCTATTGTGAATTGTTCTGCTATAAAAGTTAAGGTGGCTGTATCCCTAATGTATGCTTCTTTTAGTATTTTGTATTAATACCAAGAAGTGTGATAGCTGGGTCATATGGTGGTTCCATTCCTAGTTTTCTGAGGAATTATCATACTGCTTTCCAGAGTGGTCATACTAGTGTGCAGTCCCACCAACAATGTACAAGTGTACTTTTTCCCCCACATCCTCCCAGCATTTATTATTGTTTGTAACCTTGATAATTACCATTCTGATTGGAATGAGATGAAATCTTAGTGTAGTTTCAATCTGCATTTCCCTGATTGCTATATACTGAACATTTTTTCATATATTTGTTACCAAGACTGCTTCTTCTGATAAGTATCTGTACAGTTCTTTTGCCCATTTATTGAGTTATTTGACTTTTTGGCAGTTTTTTTAGTTTTTTTTTAATAGTCTATTTGTTGATGAACATACATACATACATACATTTATTTATTCATTTATTTATTGTGCTAAGAATTGAGCCCAGTGCCTCACACATGCTAGGCAAGCGCGCTCTACCACTGAGCCACAACCTGAGCCCTTGAGTTCTTTATATTATATTCTAGATATTAATCCCCTGTCGGAGAAATGGCTGGCAAAAATTTTCTCCCATACTCTAGGCTGTCTCTTCACACTCTTAATCCTTTCCTTTGCTGTGCAGAAGCTTTTTAGTTTGATGGCATCCTACTTATTGATTCTTGGTTTTAGTTCTTGCACTTTGGGGATCTTGTTGAGGAAGTCAGTGCCAGCATCAATATGACAGGAGTGTTGACCCTATGTTTTCTTCTAGCAGTTGCAAGGTTTCTGGTCCAATTCCTCAGTTTCTGATCCATTTTGATTTGACATTTGTGCTGGATCACACAAATGGGTCTAGTTTCATTTTTCTACATATAGCTATCCAGTACTCCTAGCACCATTTGTTAAAGAAGCTGTCTTTTCTCCAAATGCATTTTTGGCATCCTTGTCAAATATCAGATGGCTGTAAGTATGTGGGTTGTCTCAATCCAACACTAAATTGCTGATGTTGGTTTTGAACTTGAAATATAAATTTTCAGAACAGTTTCCAATGATCTCCTGGATTTCAGAAGTATCTGTGGTGATATTTCGTTTTTAATCTCTAACTTTGTTGATTTGCATCTTCTCTTTCTTTTTTAATTTTCTTTTATTTGTAGATGGATACAATACTTTATTTTGATACAATACTTTATTTTTTTTATTTTTTAGTTGTCTTCTATTCTGTACCACTGATCTTCATGTCTATTTTAATGCCAATACTATACTGTTTTTGTATAGCTCTATAGTATAATTATAGATCAGGCATTGTGATGCCCCCTGCATTTCTTTTCTTCCCAGTATTGCTTTGATGTTCTGACTTTCTTAATTCTTTTTTTTTTAATTTGCTCTACTTAGTTGTACATGAAAGCAGAATGCATTTCAATTCATCATATACAAATGGAGAGCAACATTTCAATTCTCTGGTTTTACACAGTATAGAGATGCACCATTTGTGCAATCATACATGTACCTAGGATAATGAAGTCCATCTCATTCCACCATCTTTCCTACCCCCATAACCCCTCCCCATCCTCCCCTTTGCCCAATCCAAAGTTCCTCCAATCTTCCCATGCCCCTTCTTATTCTTCAAAATAAATTTAAGGATTGTTTTTTTAATTCTGTGAAGAATGTCATTGATATTTTGATGGGGACTGCACTGATCTGTATATTGCTTTTAGTAATATAGCCATTTTGACTATATTACTTCTGCCAATCCAAGAACATGAAAGGTCTTTCCATCTTCTAAGGTCTTCTTCAATGTCTTTCTTCAGTGTTCTGTAATTTTCATTTTAGAATTCTTTTACTTCCTTGGTTAGGTTAATTCCCAAATTTTTGTGGGGTTTTTTTGTTGTTGTTGTTTTGTTTTTTGTTTTTTGAGGTTATTGTGAAGGGATCGATTTAGTAGATTTCTTCCTACTGTTGGAATATAACAAAACTATTGATTTGTACATGTTGATCTTGTATCCTATTACTTTGCTGAACTAATTTAGAAGCTACAGAAGTCTTCTGGTGGAGTTTTTTAGATCTTCTAGACATTGCATCATGTCACCCACAGAGACAGTTTGACTCTTTTCCTATTTGTATCCCTTAAATTTCCTTTTTTTGCCTGCTTGCTCTAACTAGTGTTTTGAGAACTATATTGAATTGAAGTGGTAAAGGTGGAAAACCTTGTCTTGTTCCTGATTTTAGAGGACATGCTTTTAATTTTTCTCCATTCATTATGTTGGTTTTGGGTATGTCATAAATAGCCTTTATGATGTTGAGGTAAGTTCCTCCCATCCCTAGTTTCTCCAGCATTTTTAACATGAATGGGTGCTGGATTTCATCAAAGGCCTTTTCTGCATCTATTGAGATAATCCCATGATTCTTGTCCTTAATTCTGTTTAAGTGTGAATTACACTTATTGATTTGTGTATGATGAACCAACCTTTCATCCCTGGGATATCCCTGGGATGAAACCTACTTGATATGGTATATTATCTTCTTGATGTGTTTTGGATGTGGTTTGTTGATATTTTTATTAAGGACTTTTGTATCTATGTTTATCAGAGATATTGGTCTGTAATTTTCTTTCCTTGATGTGTCTTTGTCTCATTTTGGTATCAGGGATATACTGGCTTCATAGGATGCATTCAGAGTGTTCTCTCCCTTTCAATTTCGTGGAATAATTTGAGAAAGACTGGTGTTCATTCTTCTTTAAAAGTCTGGTAGAACTCAGCTTAGACTCCATTTGGACCCGGGCTTTTCTTTGTTAGAAGGTTTTTAATTAGTGTTTAAATTTCATTACTTGATATTGGTACATTTAGGTTATCTATTTATTCCCAGTTTGATTTGGGTAGTCATATGTATCTAGAAAGTTGTCAATGTCTTCTAGATTGTCCATTTATTATTATCTATTTATTCCCAGTTTGATTTGGGTAGTCACATGTATCTAGAAATTTGTCAATATCTTCTAGATTGTCCATTTATTAGAATATAAATTTTCAGAACAGTTTCAAATGATCTTCTGGGTTTCAGAAGTATATGCGGTGATATTTTGTTTTTCATCTCTAACTATATTGATTTGCATCTTCTCTTTCTTTTTTAATTTTTTTTAAATTTGTAGATGGATACAATAATTTATTTTTTTCTTTTTTAGCTGTCAATGGACCTTTATTTTATTTATTGATACATGGTGCTTAGAGTCAGACCCAGTGCCTCACACAAGCGCTTTGCCACTGAGCCTCAATCCCAGCCCACTTTTATTTATTTTTATGTGGTGCTGAAGATAGAACCCAGTGCCTCACATGTACTAGGCAAGGGCTCTACCATTGAGCTACAACCCCAACCCCATCTCTCTCTTTTGGTTAATTTAGCAAGGGTTTATCAATCGTATTTACTGCGTTCATTGCATTGATCCTGTGTGGTTTATTCTCAGTTTCATTAATTTTGGCTCTGATCTTAATTATTTTCTGTCTTCTATTGATTTTGGAATTAGTTCCTTTTCTAAGGCCTTGCGGTGGAGCATACTTTTACTTTTTTGGGATATAATTTTTCACAGTAAGCACTCAATGCTATAAATTTTCCTCTTAGAAGTACTTACATACTATACTAGAGATTTTGATATGCTGTATCTCTATTCTCATTTGTTTCTAAGAATTTCTTGATTTCTACTCATTTCTTCTTTTATTCATTCTTCATTTAAAAGAGTATTGTTCAATCTCCATGTGTTAATATAATTTCTCTTATTTCTCTTATTTTTCTTGCTGTTGATTTTTGGTTTCATTCTATTAAGATCCAATAAGGTGATGAGATTATATTAATTATTCTACAAAGCTAGTGCTTTGTACAAGTATAATCTATCAAGAAAACTACTATAAAATTTCTGGTGTTATGGTTTGGATGTGAGGTGTCCACCAAAAGCTGATGTGTGAGACAATGCAAGAAGGTTTAGAAGAGAAATGATTTGGTTATAAGAGCCTTAACCCAATCAGTGAATTAATTTCCTGATAGGATTAACTGGGCGATGACTGAAGACACTAGAGTGTGGTTGGAGGAGGTGGGTCATTGGGGGTGTGCCATTGGGGAATATATTTTGTATTTGTCAAGTAGAGTTTCTTTCTTCCTCCCTCCCCCCTCCCTCCCTCCCTCCCTCCCTCCCTCCCTCTCTCTCTCTCTCTCTCTCTCTCTCTCTCTCTCTCTCTCTCTCCTGTCTGATCATCATGTGAGCTGCTTCCCTACACCACACTCTCCCACCATAATGTTCTGCTTCACCTTGTGCCCCAAGGAATGAAGCCTGCTGTCTAGGGATTGAGACCTATAAAACCGTGAGACCCCAAATAAACTTTTCCTTCTCTGAAAATGCTTGTCAGGTCTTTTAGTCACAGCAACAGAAAAGTTGACTAAAACATCAGGGTAGCTGAGAACATAGTTAAATGATAGAGCTTATGCTTAGCATATACAAAATCCTAGGTTCAATCCCCATACTCTGCCACATACCAAAAAAAAAAAAAAAGAAAGAAAAGAAACAGAGAAAGAAAAAATTTTCCTGTGATAATACAGACAAAAATTTACCAACTACTTTGCTTAAATGCTGTGATTAGAGAGCAATAGTAATCACAGTAATTATTATTATTGTGATTGCTATGCTATTACTTCATTGTAATAGTCTCATCACTACTGTAATCCAATCATACATTAGTACATGACCTTGTTATATTAATGCTTACAATCTCCCCAAAGTTATTTTTATTTTGGCAACGTATCTTTTTATTTATTTTATTATGGATAATTTAAGTATATATAAGAGTAGAGATAATAGTAAAGACACCAGGCATGAACACAGTACTCTCTAAAATCGTTACCAGGTTACAGCTAACCACTTCACTTCCTGCTGACCCTATCCCCCTCTTCACAAGTCATTTTGAAGTAAATGCTGTATATCATACCATCTCATCCATACATGCCTCTAGGAGCCAATGACACTTTTAAAAAGCCCAATACATAATCACACTTAAAAAACATAATTATTTAATATCATCAAATACCAGTCAGCATTGACAGAATATTTCTCACTATATTATTTGAAAGTAATCAGTAAACACTGTTTTCCCTTTCTAATATACCATGAGTCACCCTGAGACCTGCTTGCTTCAGCTGAAGTCAATTCTATTATTTTTTTTCACAATGCCAGTTACTTTTGGATCAAGTTCCACTACTGAGCCATAGGGAATATACCCCAAACTGACACAACTTCCAGAAAGAAAAGGCAAAATTACTTAACACTAGTATAGACTGATAATAAGACAAAAATTTACAGACAATTATAAATGTAAAAGGTAAAGAATATGAGTAACAAAATAATCTCTCCTTGAAGTACTAAGTAATCTCAATAACTATCATTGCCACACACACATCTTCATTATAAGCAATCAACAAACTCCAGCTTTTGTTTTGTTTATTACTCTACTGGCCTCAGTCAGTCTAAGAACAAGAGGAAAGGTTTTACTATTCTTTCTTTATTCCAAAAAGCTATGACAGAATGAAGAAATTTTAAAACTATCTGTATGCAGCTTTGATTTGTTTTTTTAAAAGGCACAGTACTTTTTAAATTTTCCCACTACTGTAGTCAATACAAACAGAAGAAGGGAAATAAATTCCCCATTAGAAGAGAAGATGAAACAAGCCACATACTTATTATGTCCCAGAAATCTCATTTTCTAATTAAAATTTATGTAAATTTCATACATTATAATCATTGTTATTTATGTTTTAAGAACAGTGTTTCTTTTTCAATTATTCTAATAAATCAATGCTTCAGAAAGATGTGTACATTTATTCTATAGCTTTGTTGGTCTGTGAGACAAGGTTTTACTATGTTGTCCAGGCTGGCCTCAAACTCCTGGGCTGTGATCCTCCTGCTTCAGCCTTACAAGTAGCTAAGATTGTAGTGTATACCACCTCTCCTGGCTTATTCTGTAGCTTTGGGTATTTCCTAGCATGCACATTTGGAAAACATGGACATATAAGACTGCAGACTTGACTTTATAGTCAAACATAGCTGAGTTCCAATCTCAGCCTTGTTACTCACGACCTGTCATTAGGTAGTTGACCTTTTTATCTCCTATTTTATTTTTTTTTAAGTTGTAGATGGACACATTACCTTTATTTTATTTACTTATTTTTATGTGGTGCTGAGGATCGAACCCAGGGCCTCACATATGCTAGGTGAGCACTCTACCACTGAGCCACAACCCCGGCCTATTTTCTCATTTTTAAATGGAAATAATAACAATGACTATCACAGACTGGATGGGTATACCAATTAGATATAATAATACACAAATAAAAAAGCTTATCAAAGAGCCTAGCAGAAAGAAACTGCTAGCAAATGTTAGTAGTAGTTATTATAATTACTATATTTTAAATCAAACTGTAAAATAAGGGATTGTCTACCTTGCAAGGTAGGGTGGTAAGAACTGTAAAGGACCTAAGATTCTACCCAACTTAGCTGCAAGCTAATAATTTATCCTATTATAATTTCATGGATGCTAGAGGAAAATACAAGACTCTTGGGTCAAGGACAAAGAGATTTATTAGTCACATCAATAATAACCACAGTAGCAGCATTCTTTTTACATAATTCCTAAACCTCAGGATGACACAGAGTGGGCCAAATGACATCATACATCCAGTGAATTGCATTAGAGGAGAGAAACTCTATGCTTATGGAATGTGAATCAATTATATTGGATAAAAATTATGATTGCCATTTCTTTAGAAGCAAAAAATATCTTTATCTGACAGACTAAAAGTAACCTGCCTTTTGGTCTGGAAGGCAACACTACCAAGGCTGGGTGAAACATGACATCCTTGCAAAGATATTCTAGAACAACCAGTGCCTCTATTCATAAGAGGTACAGAAATGTAGGAGACACATAGAGGATTGCATTCAAACATTATCCTCTCATTTATAGCCATCCTGGATGTTGATGAATTTTTTTTTTAATGAGTATGCCACTCCAGCAACAACTCTGATTAATCCAACTGACAATTTGTCTCACACATAATTAATTAAAGCTGCTATCAACAAGACTAAACAGCAGGATGAGGTCAATCTTCACAATTGATTTTAACCATAATCCTCAAGATCACATACCCAAATAAGATAAATCCTACGAGCCATCAGGGTCTACCCCAGAGTTATAATATGGATATGAGGTGTTACCCAAAAGTTCCTATGTCAATGCACAAAGGTGAAATGACTGGCTTGTGGGAGCTGTAACCTATCTAAAAAGTTCATCCTAGTTTGAATGAACTCACAGGGTGGTAGCTATAAGCAGGCGGGGCACGGATGGAAGAGGTGACTCACTAGGGGTAAGCCCTAGAAAGATTCATCTTCCCGGGGGGCCCCCTCCCTCTCTCTGCTTCCTGGCCACCAGAAATGAAGCAGCACTTCTCCACTTCCCCGCTTATGTTTTGCCTCACTTTCAGCCCACCATGGACTGAACCTCTGAAACCTGAGCCTAAAATAAATTTTTCATTAAGTTGTTCTTGTCCACTATTTTGGTCACAGAGACAAAAACCTGACCAACACACTCAGAAAGCCAGGTGGCTTTTCCATTTCTACCAAGACATTAATACAAGAACAATAGGATGGTTTAGCAATTGTGCAGACTGCCTTAGCCCACTAAGAAAAATCAAGGGCAATTTTATCCTTAAATAACTCTGGTCAATGAATTGAGACTGACCTTAATCCATCTCAAGGCCACAGTAGGTCACTGATTGCTTAAGCTAAAAAAAGTCAAAAAACAAAAAGAAAAATTTTATACTGCCTAAGCTAAATGAACCACTCCCCTCATAGAGACAAGTGTTCACAGAGTATACATAAGTAACAAATCAGTTATCACTTGGGGAAGCTTCTCCAAGTAACCAAAAATAAACTCACTTTGGAAAGATCTCAAAAGTCATCTACAGACTACAAAATCTACTGATATTTCCTTAAAATTCAAAGGTACAAGAGTCTGTGTTTTTAGGAGGCAGGCAAGTCAAGGCTTGGTTTACACTAAAGAAGTACAGTCCCAGGGGCACAGACAATGCTCCTAGAAAGGATTGTAAAGCTAAAAGACGGTGTTCCATGCTCCACACACAATCTAACCCCACTAAAACTTCAGCAATAATTTAACATAAAGATTAGAGGACATAAACCCCCAAACTAACAACCAGACCCCAAGTAGAAATTGCTAGGGAGGGGCCTCAGGTCCAACACTAGAGAGGATAACTGTATACACCACACCCACAAAGGACCTCATCCAAGATCCCATTTCTTTAGAACATACAGAGTTGTCAAGTCTAGAAGAATGATCACAGAGGGTGTACCTCATATACTCTGCTATATACAACTCAAATGCCTGACCTCAATAAAGAGATAGAGATACTGAAAAAGAACCAAACAAATCTTGGAAATGAAAGACATAATAAATCAAATAAAAAATTAAGCTGAAAGTCTCTCCAATAGAGTATACCAAGTAGAAGACAGAATCCCAGAGCTGGAAAACAAAGTGGACAGCCTTGAATATTCAGACAATAATAAAGAAAAGAAAGTAAATTACCATGATCAAAATATACAAGAACTCTGAAATGGCCACATTACTAAAAGTGATCTATATATTCAATGCAATTCCAATCAAAATTCCAATGATAATCTTCATAGAACTAGAAAAAACAGTCCTAAAATTCATATGGAAGATAAAAGACCCATCCTTTTTTGTTTTCGTTTTTTGGTACTATGGATTTAACCCAGAGACACTTAAACATTCAGCCACATCCCCAGGACACCCCCCTCCCCTTTTTTTTGAGTCAGGGTCTCACTAAGTTGCTTAGGGCCTCACTAAGTTGCTAAGGCTGGCTTTGGACTTGTGATCCTCCTACCTGAGTCATTGGGATTACAGCCATGCACCTCCATGCCTGGCTAGCCAAAGCAACTGTAAGCAAAAAAAAAAAAAAAAAAAAAAAAAAAAAAAAAAAAAAAAACCAATGCTGGAGGAATTATAATACCTGATTTCAAATTATACTATAGAGCTGTAATAACAAAAACAGCCTGGTAACTGCCGTAAATATATATATATATATATACACACACACACACACACACACACACACACACAAGCCAATGCAATAGAATGAAAGAAATAAATTCACATAGATATATACAGTCATCTGATTATTGACAAAGGCGTCAAAAACATATATTGGAGAAAAGAGAGCCTTTTTTAAATGGTACTCATAAAAATGGATATCCATACATAGAAGAATGAATCTACATCCCTACCTCTAACCCTGCATAAGTCAACTTGAAATGGATCCTAGACCTAGAAATTAGACCAATAACTTTGCAACTGCAAAAAGAAAATATAGGGTCAGCGCTCCAAGATATAGGCATAGGCAACAATTTCTTCATAGTCCTTTTAAAGAATTACTAAATGGGATGGCATCAAATTAAAAAGTTTCTGTGCAGCAAAGAAAACAAAAGTATGAAGAGAAGCCCTACAGAATGGGAGAAAATCTTTGCCAGCTACTCTTCCAAAAGAGGACTAATATCCAGAATAAACAAAGGACTCACAAGAGGGAGAAAAGGGATGATCTAATCAACAAGTGAATTGAGCAAGCACTTCTCAAAAGAATACAAATGGCCAACAAATAATGAACAAAAGTTCAATATTTCAGCAGAGAAATACAAGTCAAAATCACACTAAGATTTTCATCTCACTAGTTAGACTGGCAATCATCAAGCATACAAATAATACTAAATGCTGGCAAAGATGTGGAGGAAAAAGAACACTTTATACAGTGTTTGTAGAACTTTAAATTAGTGCAACCACTACAGCAATCAGTATGGAGTGCCTCAAATACTAAGAATGGAACCACCATGTGACCCAGGTGTTATCACTCCTCAATATTTACCCTCAAAAATTAAAGTCAACATACTATAGCAATACACGCATGCCCCTATTTGTAGAAGCACAATTCACAATATCAAAGTAATAGAACTAGCCTAAGTGTCCATCAACAGATGAATAGATAAATAAAAAGAGGTTTGTATATACAACAGAGTTGTATTCTGCCATAAAGAATAATGAGGGGCTGGGGATATGGCTCAAGCGGTAGCTCGCTTGCCTGGCATGTGTGGGGCGCTGGGTTCGATCCTCAACACCACATAAAAATAAAAAATAAAGACAGTGTGTCCACCTAAAACTAAAAAATAAACATTTAGGGAAAAAAGAATAATGAAATTGTTGTTACAGGAAAATGGATGGAATTAAGATCATTATTTTAAGTGAAATAAGCCAGACTCAGGAAGTCGAGGGTTGTCTGCTTTCTCTCACAGGTGGCACCTAGACAGAAAAAAAGGGGAGGAGGAAAGAGGGTGATTTCATAAAATTAGAAGGGAGACCAGTTTAGTAGAGAAAGGGACCAGCAGAGGGAAGAGAGGAGAGAAAAAGTACTAGAGAATGAAACTGAACAAATTATATTAGGTACACATACCAATGTCATAATGTACTCCACTATTACATATAATTGTAATGTACCAAATAAAAAATTAATTGAAGAAAAAAAGAAAGAGTTGTTAGATCTTTACAAGTAGGATCTACTTCAGGCTGAGACACAGTCAATCTATGTCCCAACCTAGGGCTTAATACTTGTTTTGGGAAGGAATAAATAAGGTCAGTCCAGCCCCTATCCAGGCCAAGATTCAGGTGGCCATCATCTGCCCTACAAATTCTCTGAGTGAAGGCTATGGGATGCAGTGAAGAAGACATCTGAGTGTTTTGACACTTTTTTTGCATGGAAGATACAGAGCTAGGGCCAATCCCGATAAGGAGAACAGCAAATCCCGACCAGAGCCCCCTAATAGGGAATACCAGATACAGTAGTTAATTAAATTTGACGTGCTTGCAGCAATTTAGAAGAGCTGCACCTAGGAATTTTCCTTTTTTCCTTCATAAGAAAGTCTTTAAGAATGGGTGTCAGGGCTGGGGTTGTGGCTCAGCGGTAGAGCACTCACCTAGTACTTGCAAGGCCTGGGTTCGATCCTCAGCACCACATATAAGTAAATAAATAAAATAAAGGTATTGAGTCCACTACAACTAAAAAAAAAAAAGAATGGTTGTGAAGGGCTGGGGTTGTGGCTCAGTGGTAGAGCACTTGCCTAGCATGTGAGAAGCACTGGGATCGATTCTCAGCACTGCATACAAATAAAAAATAAATAAAGGTCCATTGATAACAATATTAAAAAAAAAGAGTGGTTGTGAAAGACAAAGAACATTACTGTCTTTCCCTCCCTTGAACATTAGAAGTCTAAGATATTTCCTCCTCCAGTATCAGGACTATTGCTCTGTTCACTGCCACAAAAGTCATTATTTCTCAATCCAGTAGCCATTAACTTCATCTTTTTTTTCAATCATTTCATACTCACACCTAGACCTTTTATCCAGAAATGTCAAGTACAAGAAGTTCAACAGAATTTTTATGAAACCTATAGAAACCCATTATGGCCTCCACTGGCCCACATGGGCCACCAATGGACACAGCAATCAGTGTACTAAACCACAGTCACTATTCTGATAATCTAGAACTGTATCAATCCAACAAGAGACTCCAGGTAGCTGAACAAGAACTAGGTTTGAATTCTGAAAGCCACCATTTGGTCTTGCCACCACATAGAAGGTACACACCAGCCAAGCTGGTTTGCAGTTGCTGCTAGTGGAAAAACAGAAACAACATGCCCACAAATGGTCGACGTGGAATCTCAATTTTTCAAAACAAAGCTATAAACTTCCCACCTCTTCTGTCCTGATCATTACTCAGAAAGTGATCAAGCTTAGACAATTCCTTTCTGGGGAGAGTTATATTCAGAGACCAAACTGACTTACTAAGGTATGTGAACTAGGAGGAAGCAAAGGATGTCAAATTTGATTTTTGAAAAAACTGTCCCAACGTTCAATGTTCATCAACAAACTACACATCTGTGACTGGCAAGGGAAACAAACAGTCCATAAAATATCAACCACTACTGGGTGGTTTTTGCAATAAAAGGTACATCACCATCAGAATGAAAATGGTCTAGAAAGTCAAAAACATAATACAGGTTAGTTTCTAGGGCCACAATGGTGTAGCCAGAACCAGCTGATTAGAGTGCAACAGCAACATCACAACCAGAAGAAGTGCCAACATCAATGAGGCACCACTGATAGCTCTGAGAGAAAGGTCAAAGATCCAATATACAATCTGCTAGGAGTAGGCAGTGGTCATGCCCCCCTATGCAATTGGTTTCTCTTATCCCAAGACAAATGGGTAAACTTTTGGCAGGAGTTGTAAATCTGACACATAGTGCTATCCTTTGTGTCAGACACAGAGTCCTTCACTTTCTGCTCAGTTGATGATGGTTGACATGCCATCATATCTAATACAATGATGAATACAGACAACATGGGTATGGACAGCATGGCCTCAATCAGAAACTTCATTCTAGTAAACTTCATCAGAAAACAAATCCTTACTGTGGACACCTTCATGAGTGATACAAATGGTTTGATCAGTATGTATAATTTATTTGTATAATTCATAGGTTTAAAAAGAACTATCATCAATCTGCAAGTCTGGAGTTTTCCAAGTGGCAGACCAAAGAGCTATGCCATTGGCAACAGGCAAAAGTCAGTAAAAACAAGTTTCATCAAGAGTACTGGCCAGAGCTTTAAGAACAGCCTTGAGTTCTGCCCAATGAACAGAGCAATCATACCCATTTTCAGTCTGCCTAGCTAGTGCACAGGCTGAACAGATTCAGAACTAAGCAAACATAATCATCTTTCTGCCTGGCTGAACCATCAGTGAACTAGGCCCAGGTTTAGAATAAAATTTCTATGAATTGAGGTCTCCGTTGTGCCAGTGGCTTTGCTTAAAACAAAGGGGGAAATAAAGTTTCCTCCAAAGAGACTGAGCCATAGACATTAAGCACTCCATCTCTCAGGCAAACCAAGGTTCCTAGCAAATTTGTTTTTTGCCCCAGAAGCTGCAAATTTGCATCCTTTCATGCTCTAAAGTAAGTACACACATCCAAAACTCTTGTCTGAAGGGGGAATGAACCTCCTGCTCAGACCCAACACATCTTAGTAGTAGTAGTTACAATGGGGAGAGCCTGAGGCTAACCTTCAGAATGGTCAAAAAAGTCCTGCCCAGGCCTGTGGCTCAGCAGTAGAGTGATGGCCGAGCACATGCGTGGCCCTGGGTTAGATCCTCAGCACCACATAAAAATAAATAAATAAAATAAAGGTATTGTGTCCAATAAAAAAAAAATAAAAACAATAAATATTTTTTTTAAAAAGTCCTGCCCACCCAAAAGAATTAGTAACAACCAGAGAAATGTTCAGACAGCCATATTCAACCCAACTTCTTAGAATTTAGTGTGCAACTACCTCCCCACTAACAGACAATAGAGAACAAAGAACAATTTGGTCACATGTTTCTACTAATTCCCATGAGATTCACCAAATTCTGTTAACTAAGCTATAAGTTCTTCATCTTTCTTCTTCCAAAATGTCATGTCTGTCAACATTCCATCCTTGTCACCAAAACTGTTAAAAACTGCAAAGGATCTGAGATTTGTCCTACTTGCAAGCTAACAATTTTGCCTGCCAGTTTCATATGTGCTGGCTAAAAACACTAACTCCTAGGTCAAGAACAATGAACTTAATTATTCAGAGTAATATCCTAGAATAACAGCATTTTCTTGCACTGATTCTCCAATTCCATTTCCCACAGAATGCCACAAAGTAGGCTGATACCTTCACATGCAGTGGAATGCATTACAGAAAAGGAACTCAGAACCTAGAGAACTCAACTCTTTTATAATGGAAAGTATGTGTGCCTGCCCTTCTTTCCAGAGGGAGATATTATCTCTATTTTCCAAAGCTTTTCAATAGGGACATGCTTGAAAAAGAAACAAAGGTAATCAATGCCTCTGCTCAACAAGCTATGCAAAAAAACATGGAGAATTATGTCACTATATCCCAATGCAGGATCACTATAAAGGTTATATATTAAGTACCTTGCACGGCTATCTGAAACATGTAAAGGAACTCAAAGCTATTAAACTTAAAATATGACTCCTCAATTATGTCTCCACCTCACTTTAAGGAGATGCCAAAAGATACATTTAAATTGACTTTAAAAAATAATTCAATAACTTCTGTCCATTGGGGGAAAAGAAGGCAAGAGAGCCAGCAGGGATCAAGATAAAAAGATTCCTCTCAGTAACACACTTGTATTATAGTAGTTACCATTAAAGAATCCAGAGAATCAAAGGTGAGTTGCAAAGAAAAAGAAAGTGACTCAAACCTAACTCTAAAGCCATTAAGGTACACAAACTGAAAATTCTCCTTCCTTTACTACAGCTTGACATCTCATCCTTTCTATCTCAATAATTTCTCTATAACCATAAATAAAGGCAGGTTCTGTTAATTTAACTAGACTACTTTTTGAAATTAGGTGTCAAGCTCATTGCAAAACCTATGATTAGTGATTAATATGGTGAACAATTTTGATTTAAGATTAAAATGTCTGCCTTAAAAAACAATTGGAGGGATGGGGTATAACTGAATAGTAGAACATGTTCAAATCCTAGCACTAGGGAAAAAAAAAAAAAAGTTGAAAGTGAAACCATAATCAAGAAGAGTTACTGACACAACAATTCAGTAATAATATTAAAACTTTTACAAAGTTCTTGGACTCAAGTCTGACATTTTACCATATTATCTGAGGCCCTTCATAAAATCTAAATCAAGTCACTATATTCAGATCACTTGGAAGTTATAATCCTCAATGTAATATAACAAAGTTTTATTCTCTCAAAGGCAGAGAGAATGATTTTGATTATTCAAAATCATATCCGTAAATAGTAGATACTTAAAAACATAAAAATTTAACCAGGTGTGGTGACACACACCTGTAATCCCAGCAACTCAGAAGCTTGAGATAAGGGGATCCCAGGTTCAAAGCCAGCCACAGCAACTTAGTAAGACCCTGTCTCAAAAAATAAAATAAAATAAAGGGATGGTGATATGGCTCAATAGTTAAGCACCTCTAGGTTAAATCCCCAATAACAATATACATATTTTACATATTATATATATATATATATATATATATATATATATATATATATATATATATCCTATTTGTGCCATAACTAAATTAACTGCTGTATACTAATAAATATTCACTGAGCACTTATTACTAAACACTATAGGAACAAATGGTTAAGAGCTAAGTAGTTGTTCCCCCAAAGAGCTTACATTATGGGAAAGAACAGGGAAACTGATCAAAGACGATCTCACATGGCTCAAAAAAAAGAGAAACAAGTACAAGATACGGAAGAAGAAATTATTAAACCAACTGGACATAGGGTACAAATGTTTATAAGCAAAAGGTAGGCAGCAGATTTTGAAAGATGAATATAAATTTTCCAAAGGGACACAAAAATTAAGGATCCAAAGACACAGAGTCATGAAACAGCCAAAGCATCAAGTATATACTGAAATATTTCATTTTTCTAAGTCACAGACATGGAACAGTACTTAAGATCACAAAATCAAAGAATTACAGGAATGGATAGAATTCCAAAAGTCACCTAGATCAGTGGTTTTCAAGTATAGTCCTGAGATCAGCAGCCCTAGCATAATCTGGGAATATGGTAAAAATCCAAACTACATATCCTTAGATCAACAGAATTATCATAATCTAGGAATGTGGTAAAAATCCAAATTGCAGATCCTACCTCAGACCCAGTGAATCAAAAATATTGGGGTAGAGGTCCAGCAACCTATGGTATAACAAACCCTCCAAATTATTCTGATGCAAGCTAAACTTTGAGAACAACTGATTTAGATCAAATTTTTTTAGCCCTATCAACATTCAGGAACAGATAACTCTTCATTGTGGGTGGAAAGATATTCTGAGCATTACAAAATGTTTAACAGCATCCTTGGTCTCTATTCACTAAATGCCAGTAGCACCCTCCAGCTATGACAGCCAAAAAAATAAAAAGGATCTCTAGACATTGCCTAATGTTGGCAGGAGGAGGGAATACAGAAATCACCACTGTTTTAGATCAATAAACTTTCTATAAGGGATATAGTAAATATTTTCACCTTCAGAGGCCACACAGCTACCCAACTCTGCTACTGAGGACAAACTGGCCAGAGACAACATGTAAACAAATATGAGTGACTATGTTCAATAAAACTTTATTTACAAAAACAGGTAGTGGTTTGGCCCTCAGGCTGTAGTTCGTTGATTCCTAATCTAAATCAATTACCTGAATTACAATTAAATGTCCTTAACCCCACTGCTGCCAAGTTAACTGTCCAGACTTTATTTGGCCTGATCTAGTCCACTTTTAACATATACAGGACTCTAGACAGATCTGCATTCTATTTATTAAATATACTCTGAGAATCATACCCAAAACAAAACAAAACACTACAGTTCCAGCAAATTTATGTTAAATTCAATGCTCTAACAATTGCCTCCTATGGAGGTGTAACCATATACTGCAACCTGGGAGGCACTGCGAAGTTACTAAAACCTAGAAAGAAAAATAATGGTTTCATTGGGGAAAGGGGAAAGTCAGGAATAACTTTTATCCTAAGGGGCCAACTTTTTTAGGCTTATAGGTCATATAGTCTTTTTCTCAATTACTCAAATATCACTACAGCAAGAAAGAAAACAGAGGCAAACCAATGCATGTTAACTATATTCTAACCAATATTTACTTACAAAAACAAGCAGTCAGCCTTCAAAATATAGTCTGCTAACTCCTGATCTAAAGGAATCATAAAACAACTCAAGCAAACAACAGGCATCAACCTAATCATGCTGAGCAAATATAGAAGAGACTCTGTTCATTCCATGGCTTTTCAACTGCCTATGGTATAGCAGCATGGCACTAAGTGGTAGACTGGGAACTACCAAAGTGCCAGCTTTCCTACACATCTACTACATGTAAGGCATCTTTGGGGTGGGGGTGGAGTCTTGCTATATTGCCAAGGCTGGTCTCAAACAAGTGAGCTCAAATGATCAACTCTCCCAAATGGCTAGTACTACAGGTGTACACCACAACACCTGACTTGTTATTTCATATATGTATATAATATACATATATTATATATATATATATATATCATATGTATCATATATATATAAAGATATATATGTGTGTGCATGCATGTATGTGTGTGTATGTATATAAATGTAAATATTTAAGTTTATATACATATATAAGTTTCCTCGTTTGGAGAAATTTCTGAATAGCAGATCTGTTTTCCTCAAAAACTTCAAGCTATCTGACAAATTAGCTAGAAAATGAACACTCTTACGTGTACATGGATAAAATTTTTATTCCAAACCAAACCATGACCTTGGACAAGTCGGCTCCTTTTCTCTGGAATCTCAATTTCCACAAAAGAAAAAATGACAAGCTTCGAACAGATAACCTCTGAAGTTCCCTTAAAGCATACATCTTAAAATTGTCAAAAATGAAAGTAACAGCTAGAATGTGTTGTTTCTACATCAGACATCTGTTCTAATCATTTTACATGTGTTAACTCATTTTGCATATTCAGAAACTGAGGCAAAGAGGTGTGAAGTGACTAGCCAAAGACTGCAAGATGAGTAGCAGAACTATGATTTTTTATTTTTTTTTTAGTTGTAGATGGACACAATAATTTTATTTGATTCATTTTTATATGGTGCTGAGGATCGAACCCAGTGCTTCACGCGTGTTAGGCAAGCGTTCTACAACTAAGCCACAACTCCAACCCAGAACTATGATTTAAATCCAAGTGGTCTGGATAAGCCAAAGTCACATCCTTAACCACAAACTATTAAACTTCATTCTACATGCCAAAACTTTATTTCCCCAACAGCCTACAATCCAAATCTAAAACAACATGAATTGTCCCTCTACGAGAGGACAGAGGAGAAAGAAAAAAAGGATGGATACAAAACTGTTTGTGGTCACAGAACTCAATCTCTTATACATTCCTTTCAGGAATGCAAAATGTCCCATGGATACTTAGTTTGATTCCCTAATCCACATATCACAAAGAATACCCATCTGCTTGGATTACTACCATTTCAGCTCACACAGTCTACCAGCCTCTTTTGCAGAAGATATCCCTTTGCATCAAAATAAAGAAGAAAGAAAGGAGAATCAAAACTTCATTTAGGGGCTGGGGTTGTGGCTCTGTGGTAGAGCACTTGTCTAGCATGTGTGAGGCACTGGGTTCAATCCTCAGCACCACATAAAAATAAATAAATAAAATAAAGTTACTGTGTCTATCTACAACTGAACATAAAATTTTAAAAACTTCATTTAGAAGAAGACAAAGTTATAAAGGGGCAGAAACTATGTTCAGTAGATAGGTGTCATGGAATACTATACTTCAAAAAGGAGCTCAGAGGCCAATGAAATCTTAAAACTGCATGGTAACTCTGGAGGCCGAGGGAGGAGTATCACAAGTTCAAGATCAGCCTCAAAAACTTAGCGAGGCCCAAAGCAACTTAGTGAGACCCTCTCAAAAAAAAAAAAAATTAAAAGGGCTGGGAATGTAGCTCAAAAATTACTAAATGGAGAAACAAAAGTGTGATATACTTATAGTTCTATATAGGAAATATAACTAAAAGTAACATCAAAATTGGGGCTGGGGATATAGCTAAGTTGGTAGAGTGCTTGCCTACCATGCACAAGGCCCGGGGTTCAATCCCCAGCACCACCAAAAAAAAAAAAAAAAAAAAGTAACATCAAAATCAAAGCCAAATTTGAGAAAAAAATAAAGAAATTCTTAATCTATGATCACTAAATCCAGAAAGAATACTTTTTAGCAAGGCAGACAGGGTTTTCTTTCTGAGAAAGTCTGAAACAAAATATTACTACTATTGGGAGTTGTTCTTTTTTTCTTCACTTGAGTAGCACTATGCTCTCTGTCTCTGTATTATCACCAACAGAGAAACAAAAATAGAAAAATATAAAACAAACTGTGATACTAATCTAAATGGATACTCCCCCTTTTTGTTCCCAAAGAAAAATGTTTTTTATATAATATATATATATATATATATATATATATATATGGGGGGGTAGTTGGTATTGAACTCAGGGACATTTTATCACTAAGTTACAACATCCCCAGTCCTTTTTATTTTGAGATAGGGTCTTGCTAAAAATTGGTGAGGCTGGCCTTGAACTTGCAATCCTCCTCCAATAGCCTCCTGAGTCACTGGAATTAAAGATGCGCCACCATAAAAGTTTATTTTGGAGCTATAAAATTTTATTTTAGAAAACAAATCACCATGACAGTAACCAAAAGGTTAAGGTGGGTGGAGAGAGGCTCATATTTGTGGTCAACCCAGAACCACATAAGAGATAACTAATATTACTGAAATTATCTGACAGCAACTGTGATTGTCTAGATAACTATTTTCACATCTATAAACAAACCAAATAGGGTTTCAAAGTTTGTTTGATTGAATGATTTTTGTAAAGGAAAAGAAAGAATAAAAATCAGTTGTTAAAGAATTCTACAATTACTAAAAGAACAAGATTTGGAACTTTCACTTGAATGCATCTCTGTTATAAAAACATTGAGGGGGGGGAGAATCTCATGATTAATCAATGCCTATCTGTTTTTTTAAACCCAGGAAATTTCTTTACACTCCCTCCTGGGAATAGCTAGGCAGAACTGTAGGTGTACTATTCTATTTATTCCTATACCAGTATCACACTGTGCTAACAACACTATGTATGTTTAAAGGTACATTTTGGTAAAATATTCCAAATTCTAAATTCATTAGCTCAGAGCTAACTTTAAAAATAATTTACTAAACAAGATGCTGGCATTCTCTCCATTCAAATTTTGGTGGTGCAGCCACTACAGATAACAGTATGGCAGTTCCTAAAAAACTAAAATTAGAATTATCATGTGATTCAGCAATTTTACTTCTGGGTATATACCCAAAAGAACTGAAAGCAGGAATTCAAACAAATGTCTATACATCAGTGTTCACAGCAGCATTCATAATATCCAGAAGGTGAGAATCTATGTCCATTGAAAATGTATGAATAAACAAAATGTGAAATATACAAACAATGGAACATTATTTAGCTATAAAAGGGAATAAAATTCTGACACATAACACAAATTTGATAAACCTTGAATATATTATAAGTGAAATAAGCCAGTCACAAAAGGATAAAGAGTATATGATTCCATTTATATAAGCTATCTAGAACAGTCAAATTCATGAAGAGGGAATAGAATAGTAGTTGCCAGGGGCCAGAGACAGGGAGGAATGGATACATAATTATAGTTTTATAGGATGAAAAGAGTTCTGAAGATGGTTGGTGGTCATGGTTACACTGCAATGTGAATGTACTTAATCCCATTTAAGACTTAAAGGAGCCTAATATGGCAAATTTTAGTACATATTTTACCACAATTAATTTTATTTATGGTTGAGACTGTAGTTCAGTGGTAAAGTGCCTGCCTAGCATGTACAAGGCCCTAAACTTGATCCCCAGCACTACAAAAAATAAAATATTTACTTAACTGGGATAATTTTCAGGAGGGGGCTGTTTGACTTGTACTAAGTTCCCCCACCTATACTATCCCTTTAAGTATGAGCTATAATCTTCCATCCACCTCTTATCACCACTTCTCCACTGATTTCAATAGAAGTCTTTTCTCTAGTGAGTTGAAATAGTCAAAAATAATACAAAATTCCTTCTCAAAAGATTTTACGGTTGTGGCACACCTGCAATCCCAGTGACTCAGGAGGCTAACGCAGGAGGACCACAAGTTCCAGGCCAGCTTCAGTCATTTAGCCAGGCCCTAAGCAACTTAGTAAGATCGTGTCTAAAACTAAAAAATAAAAAGGGCTGGGGATATAGCTCAAGTGGTAGAGCGCCCCTATTTTTAATCCCTACTACTACTATTAAAAAAGAAAAGAAAAAAAAGCTTTTCCATACTTAAACATTGTATTTATTAGAACCTATTGTCCAGCAATGATCAAAATTGAATTTTAAATCTAATCAAATTTTTGAATTATGTCTTTTCTACAAAGACACTGAACTCTCAAGTTATTACAAATTCTCAAATCATAAACAAAATATGAATTTGATATATTCATTTTTGTGTAGGGAAAATAATTTGTCCAGTTATAGAAGAAACTGATGTCATCCAATAATCTATATCCACTCTTGAGGGATTGTCTGAAGGTTCTAGAAAGGGAATGCTGCTATTCGTATACCCTTGGCCATACCTTTCACCCAAGTAGGGTCCTACTCTATATTCTCCTCTATAGAGGAAGGTTGTCCTCTTCAGCAGCTTTGGGATGCACAAGGAGTGGTGAGGAAGGATGGGGACATCCACGTAGCCAGCCAGATCAGCTGAATCAACCCTGATGATCAATAGGGTGACAGATGTTGCAGCCAGATCACCTTCACATCCTACACCCAAGTCTTTAAGTATAATCTTTAAAATAAATTACCTGGTTTTCATATAACTGGATAAATGCTTTTTTTAATATTTATTTTTTAGTTTTAGGTGGACACAATATCTTTATTTTGTTTTTATGTGGTGCTGAGAATTGAACCCATTGCTTCACACATGCTAGGTGAGCGCACTACCACTTGAGCCACATCCCCAGCCCCATAAATGCTTATTTTTAAAAGTCAGTCCTGAAAAAACATACTATATAAAAAATAGGAAGTATAATCAATTTTAAAGTAAGACTACAAAAGCAAACTTATCTGGCATCTTGATTTCTAAGAGGATTACAGGTTCCTAAATATACAAAAGGTTAATGTGTTTAACATGTATATAGCTTTCTAAATAGCTTTTTATTCTATCAATAATATCTTCTTAGCTATTTGACAATATAACATTCCCATTTGGTAAACAACCATTCACAGCACATGCCGTTAAGTTTTTTTTTTGTTGTTTTTTCATTAATAAACAATAATGCACAGCATTTTCCTTGGCCAATAGGACCATTCCAGTAAAGAAAATCTTCTTCAAATTTATTGAGATCAAAATAATCATGACCAAAACTCCAGATACTTATCAGAAAAATATTAACTTTGCCTCTTAGAGTAAGAACCTGGGCTGGGGATATAACTCAGTGGTAAAGCTCTTACACAGCATGCTTAAGGCCCTGGATTCAAATTTTCACACCACAAAAAAAGGGGGGGGGCAGGGATGCAAGCTTGAAATTTCAGCACAAAGGAGGCTGAAGCAGGAGGATCTCAAATTCAAGGCCAGCTTCAGCAACTTAGGGAAGTGGTAAGCACCTAGCAAGAACCTGTCTCAAAATAAAAAATAAAAAAGGCTAGAGACATGGTTCAGTGATTAAGCACCCCTGGATTCAATAACTGGTACCTCCATCCCCCCCCCCAAAAAAAAAACTAAATTTCCAGTTTTTTAGTCAATGTAAGATTAAACAGTAAGCAAAATAATTGTCACAAATAATAAAATTGAAAGCAGCAACAAATTATTAGAGGTAAAAAGTTTGGTGAAATCAAAATAAAGTTATAATTACCTTAGGGCTTTTAACAAAGTAAACTGCTCTTTTTGTTGACCAAAGACTTTCCCATCAGAACACAACAGTTTTATAACAGGATAAAACTATACCCAGAAATATAGAGTTCTTTTTCACACAATGCATACCACAATAAAGACTGAACTGAAGGATTTAAAACAAAAAAGCAAAACCAAAAAAAATGATGAAAGATTTAGGCAAGCAAAAGACCTCAGGCCATTCCTAAACCTACAAAACAACAAAATCTTGTAGTCAACTTATTTTAAGATTTTTCCTTTCCCTAGTCTTGTGAGTATAATATAAAGAAAATGTAGCTACTTGAACATTCCCAGCACATCACATACCACAGAGTAACCAAAAAAACAAACTCTGGAAATGATCAAAACGGTCACCAGAACATGAAGTTGTAAAAATAAAGAATAATAAGGGGGTCGGGGGTGGAGAAGAAGCCCAAGAAAAGCTCAGTGAGGAAAATGATGCCTACAATGCTAGTGTTGGATCACAGCAACAAAAGTCTGACTATGCTTGACAATACCTTCTAAGTTAATGTCAAAATGGATAAAAACACTAAAATATTTTCTTCACCAAACAGCAAAAGACAAAGTTAACATTCAAAGAGTATCACTTCTAACTCCAATTATCTCCTGATGCATACAGCTCTAATTTGAAAGGGCCTCCTAAGATACTTACGTGCCAGTGTCACTATTGCGGGGAATAACCTTTACTTATCTTTTAAGTTATTCCTGGAGACAGTACACCAACCAAGCATTTAAATCTGTAGGGGAGGGGGAGCCGCAACATATGAATTGGTTATTAAGCACGTGAAATCACTGTAGAGAATACAATGAAATACAGACTACTGTCTCTTCCTTATCTTCTTACCCTCCAAAGATTCCAGTAAGGCACTCAAAGTCTCAAATGTTTATTTCTCTTTGAAAAGGACTAGAATGCCCAGCTACTCTCACCACCACCTCCTCATCATTCTGTTTTATTCTTCCCTTAATACAATACACCACACCCATAACACACACTACACACAAACACACACACAAACACACTCACACACACACACGCACACATTCCAAACATCCCAAGCTCCTCATGGAACAACCCAAACACCTCATACTTAATGGCCCCTCACTTAATACCCCCAAATTTTACACATTCCTTATGTGATAAACACTCCACACATAGTAACCCAAAATTCATAGCCTCCAACCTAAAAATCTCATTCAATCCGTACTTAATACATTCTACACACACCCACAGAGCAAATGAATTATGCTTCCCCACGGCTTACGATTCACAAAACACACACACACACACACACACACCACGTCCCACATAAAAGCCTCAACTACACACCACTGCAGTACTCAACCAAACGCTGGGAAGAGGCCACCCTTCAGATACCCGGAATTCAGGAGGCTGGAAGAGGGAGGAGAATCAGGCCAAATACCTCACCTGAAAATCCGCCAGGATCATCTCCCGGTCCATGTTGGACGCCATGGCGGCCGCCGAGTACCGCGGCTCCGGGAGCGAAGCGCGCACCTGGGAGGGAGACGGCGCCTCCTGCGGCCGTCTCCGCCGCCGCCGCCGCCGCCGCCGCCGGGCGCCGAGGGGCTGGCGGGCGAGCCGGCGGGCGGGCCCGCGGGCCGGCGGGCGGGGCAGCGCGGGAGGCGCTAGGTGCTCATGCACTCGGTAACCTTCAGGCGCCCCAGCAGCCTGCCAGGGCCCCACGGAGCCCGCACCGCAGCCGCCCCAACAGGGAGGTTGGATTGATTGAGGATCAGGTCTTACTGTCGCAGGCCAGGATGAGGGCAGGTTGCGACAGCGCGCAGCCGGCACCCTTCAGCCACGACAAGACCGGCGGGGGCGGGGAAACGAAGCTAACAAGCAGGCGGGCGAACGCCACGGCCGCCTCCGCCTCCTCCGCTTCCTCCCTGGCCGCCGCCTCCGCCCCTGGTTGGCCAGTGCCAGAGCTGTCGCACATTTTGCCTGTCATCAAGGTCGCAAAGCGCCGCTTTGCGGCTATCACGTGACCGCCCTCCTGTCAAGCGCTGGGAGCGCGACTACCGGGAGGAGATGCCTACCCGCGCAGCGCAGACGCCAACCAGCAACTGCGGGAGCTGGAAGTCCCGCAACGGGTTATTCCGGTTTGGGCTTAAGCTAAGGCCTGGGGGTACTGCCTCCAGCTGTCTGGGGCGGGGATCAGAGTCTTCGCCTCACGTGGTTAGTCACACACCTACAGCGTCTCAACAACTCAACACATTCTCACAACCCGTCGAACTAGCATTTCACAAATGTACATTTTAAGTTTCACCAAAATACAGCTTCATATGCAGTCCCTAATCGTCAACCTGACAGTGAAAACCCGCTAACACTGTCACATATATTCTCAAGCCTCTTGGTCTGCATCCTCAGTCTCTCAGTACCACAGAAGTACCCAAACTCCTTCTAACATATACGTGGGGGAGGCCTGGAAGCTGAGAGAGTCTTCAGAATCTCGACCTCAAAAAGAGGCTGAGCATTTTTAAATTGGTAGTTATAAGAAATAAAATCGTGGGCTGGGGTTGTGGCTCGGCGGTAGAGCGCTGGCCTAGCACATGCGAGGCCCTGGGTTCGAACCTCAGCGCCACATAAAAATAAGTAAATAAAAAGAAAGGTATTGTGTCCGACTATCACTAAAAAATAAATATTTAAAAAAAAATAAAATTGACTTATGTTGTGATCACATCTATTGTTTCCAGTTTTGAAAGTATTCAGGTCTTATTAAAATATTCTTACAAATAAAGAAACTAGATTACTCATCAATTCCTGAAAGTTTCAAGCTTTGGTCAGAAATTTACAGCCTTTGTACCTAAACAAGCCAAAAAAAAAAAAAAATGTACAATGAACAGCGGCAGTTTATAATTGCCATCCAGACTAGAGGAAGGGTGACAGTGGAGTATGTTCAACTTTGACTTGGGAAAATATTAGCTTCTGGACTGTAATGGGCCATTTGTATGCTTTGTAAAGTATGTAAACACCATAAAATGTGAAGTGAGATTGCTGATTTTATGTAGTACATCTAAAATAGAAACTAATGAAATTACCATATGAAATCTAGGCCTAAGCTTTTTAAATTGGAAATGTATCCTTGAAAAATCAGAAATCCAAATTAAATGTTCAGTTTTTTGAATACAAAGAAGTATGCTAAGTTGTTTTAAGATCTAGATTTACTGGGGGTGTAGCTCTGTGGTAAGAGTGCTTGCCTACCATGAGTGGGTTCCTGCATTGGATCCCCAGTACATTTATATATTTTATTCCCTGAAAAGAAATTCTAAAATTCAGTACAAATATAAATTATGAGGGCTGAAGTTGTAGCTCAGTGGTAGAGCTCTTGCTTAGCATATGTGAGGCACTGGGTTGGATTCTCGGCACTGCCATATAAATAAATAAATAAATAACTATACATCAACAACTAAACACATTTAAGATATATATATATAAGATATATATACATATATAAAAATCATGAAGTGAAACAGTGCCAACAATATAAGTAAGGCTAAAAACAGTTGCCCCACTGGCATAAGTCACCCTAGGTAGGAAGGTGAATAATTGTTTCTATTTATATGGTCCAGATAAATACAGCCGTAAAACATTGTGGGGATTCCTCTATATATTATGTGACTGTACCTCAGAACCTATCCAAATACTGTGCTACTC